>NC_072832.1:5177500-5501000 GCF_027744805.1 Dunckerocampus dactyliophorus | reverse complement strand
CATAAGCATTTTGTGAACGGATCCGTCAGCCTACAAGGCCCAATGTTTGCAAAAACTCTCTATAGATTGCATCTATGCCACATCTGCGACAAGGAACAACACAAAAAACTACAATCCCAACGCCTGGTCTTGTGTCGCTGTGTGTGAGTGTGTCCAACCGAAAGGGGAAGTCTCACAGGATATGCGATATCCGCCATGTCTTTCTCAATCGCACCTCATTTGCATAGCCTGTCGCTGGGCTTCATTCATAAAAAAACACGTTATGAATGCTCTGATAATGTTTCTTTCATCGTCGACCCACAAAGCTCGCATTAATTAGCATTTATTGTGTTGATAAAGTAACGTTAAATTGAGGAGGAAGAGGCTTCCGTTAGTACCAACGCTAGCCTGTTCGTTTTCGTTCTTGCTAGCTAGCTAACATGGGAGGCTTTTTTTTAAAAACAACAATTTTTTTTAGTGTCTGTATGATGTTGTTTAAATACACCGTAATGTTAGCTTTTCGGTACGGCTTGTTATTATCTCGACGTTTATTATGCTCGCAGTTACCCACTGTGGTCCCTGCTAGCATACATGGTGGTGGGAACTTACAGGCAATAGAGGGGTGGAGGTGGTGGGGGATGTTTGCTCAGCGGCGGCGTGACGCTGGCTCATTCATGAAAAGCCCTCTAACCTTCCGGCTCTGTCTCCATTCATGCCTGCTGGCCGCACTCGCGAGTACGGGGGCCGATGGAGACTGTTAGAGCCCGCCGCACCCCAGCCAGTCAAACACAAGGGGGCTAGAAAGTGGACTTCCGGTTTGTAGCATTGTGCTAAAACACGTTTAGCACAAACATGGATGAGACAGACTAGCTGGCATGTGTATTCAGTGATCATGCCAGTAAACGTAGAAAATCCTAAAAAAAATGAAAAAAGAAAATGATCTTTTAGAAGTGCAAATATCCATTCATAACATGTATCCGCCCATACAGTACATGAACGCAACTCTAATGGTATTTGTGGTTTGTATGCTTAAACATGAATAGCACAAATGTAGGTTAGCCAAAACACCCCACAAGCGCGGGCCATAACCAAATGTTTGAACTCTTCTAACTCATACTTACCGGCATGTGTATGAACGACTGTGTCTACACATGATGTCCATAAATAAAGCTTGAATTTGAGACTTTAGCATTTCCATAGTGAGTGCTCTCGTGAGCTCGCTTGTCTGCATGTTCATCAAATCAAAGTTTACACCATCCCAATGGTGCCCAGGGTGCTTCACAGGATAAAAAAAACAGGGTAAAATTGAATAAAATAAAGCAGAATGAATAAAAAAAAAAAAAAATAGATGTACAGCACCACATATCTAAAACATTGTGATTATGTTTCAAAAGCCATTCTGAATAAATGAGTTTTGAAATGAGATTTAAAAACAGACTATAGTTCAGGCGGAAGGGAGTTCCAAAGTTTGGGGGCAAAGGCAGCAGAAGAACGACCCCCCCCAATTTAGTATTTTGTACTCTGGATTTCTACAGTAGAGCCCTGGTTTGGTGATGAACATTTAAAGGCTCAGCTGCAGCAAGACCATTGATGGCCTTGAACACAAACAGGAGGACTTGAACATGTATTCTAACACGTACCGGGAGCCAATGGAGGAAAAAAAGAGAACCGGAGTGATATGAGTGTGTTTTGTACCATTAGTCAGAAGGCGAGCAGCTGCATTCTGTACCAACTGGAGCCTGTGGAGGAGGGACTGATGTTGATGTTCATGTACGTAAATGTCAGAGGAAACTTTTTTTTTTCTAAATTTAAATTGCCACTTATAATATATATCCTCCTCACACATGGATCCAACACAATTATATCTATTCAAATCTCTGTATTATAATAGCTATAATAAGAGAGGCAGTAGGATTAGCAACCTTCAAAATAAACAACTGCTGTCTGGTACTTACATTTCAGAGCAGACGTTGACAGGAGACTGTTATGAACTAACACAACATAAAGTGTAAAGTCACTGACCAAATGTTTGATGTCCCCCTTCCCCAAGGCTACCATAAATGTAGTAGGAATTAATCCCAGTGCATATGGAGGGACTGAAGCATTTATAGTTAGCTATAGAATTTCATCTTTGATTCATATTATATTTGTCAGTACTGAACTTGAGATGACACGGGTCTGTTTGACACAGACATGCAATCCATCCCTGAAAACAAAAGGTACCGTTTACGTCACGTCTGCATGTTCCCTCACTAAGATTGTTCTGTTCCTCCTTTATATTCTTCTGATAAAAATTTGAAGACCAGTTGAAAAATTGCAAGAATTTACATCTTGCACTGTTGGGCCTTAAGGAGGTTCTAAATAGAGCTTCAAAATGCAAGAAGAAAAAATGTGAATGAGACAAAAATTATTGAGTCAGCAATTTATTGCAAACAAGAATTAAAGTGAAATAAGATGTTCGTCAGATGATCAAAAGTTTCAGACCACAGCCTTTCAAAGCCAAAATCTTGGCAAAAATGTGGATTCAATGTCATTCTCTGACAGGTATGCATACTGTCGTGATCTCTTGATGGCAAAGACAAAAAGCTTTCTCCCTTTGGATGCGGTTGGACTGTTGGGCTGCATAAGTAAGGCCTCTCGCAGAGCGCCATTGCTGCTGAGGTTGGATGCAGTAAGACAGTCATTTTAAACTTTTAAGTTCCTGAGGGCTATGGAGTCAAAAATATCAAGTGGAAGACCCAAAAAATTTCACCTGCCATGGATCCAATTGGTTGTCCATCAAGACACGGGACCATCCTGGGCCCAAATTAAGGTTGTTACTGGTGCTGAGCGCAGTCCAATAACCATCAGACAGCATCTGCGAGAGAACAAAAAATGTCTTCAAAGGCCTCATCTCCTTTAATGCCACAAAATTGCCCATTTGGAATTTGCATGACAGCACTAACATGGGACACTGAAAGGTGGAAGAAAGTTTTATTTTGATGAGAAAAAAAAATGTAACCTTTACAGTCCGGATGGCTTCCAACGTTACTGGTATGACAAGGAGATCCCACACGGCATAGTGGATGAGGCGCCATCATGATCTGGGGTGCTTTTTCCTTCAGCGGAAAATGGTTGTGCAGGGGTGTCAAACGGAGGCTGGCTATGTGGAGATGTTGCATGGGGGCATCCCTCATTACTGAAAGCCCTCGTCTGTGTGGTCATGACTGGCTTTTTCAACAGGACAACGCTGCAGTTCACAAAGGACTTCTCCCAGAAGAATAACCTGTCTCTTTTGGCCATCCTGTGTGTTTACCTGATCTAAATCCAATAGAGAACATTTGGGGATGGATGTCAAGGGAAGTTTACAAAAATGGACATCAGTTCCAGACAGCGGATGCCCTCCGTGAAGCCATCTTCACCACCTGGAGCAACATTCCCACTAGCCTCCTGGCATCAAGCCTGCCCAAACCTATTTTTGAGGTGGTTAACAAGAAACATTTTTTTTGTCTCACTCCCATTTCTTTTTTTGTATTTTCAAGTTGTATTTAGAATCTGAAGATGGAACAGTGGAAAATGTAAATTCTTGCAAATTTTCAACTGGACTTACAATTTTGATCAGGAGTGTATTTGTCAACATTTGATATTGGGACAGTAATAATAATCTCTCGATAGGTATGGAATCTTTTTGGCAGTGACAAGTAATAACCGTCAAAAATAACGCACACAATTCGTGTTAATGTTCAAATAGCTTAGCCCAGAAAAGATCTGGAGTATTTTTCTAATAGCGTTATTATAAAATTCCATCATTTGACTTGACTTGGAATGTCTTTAAAACACAAAGCTATCAAGACTTGTTGTGTTAAAACAACCATGAAAGGACTGCTTATGAGCGCACAAAACAAAGTATTTTTGTCTGTAACATAAACCCAATGTGTTGTCGCTGCTTTTTTGCATTCTGGTCTATTGACCAGTGAATGGAACTGACCTTGTATTGATCGCTGAGGGTCAGATCGCAACATAGGGTGCTTCCTGTTTAGGATATTTTAATGATTTAAATGAGTTAAAGCTTGCCTAAGGCTCTGGATGCAGGTCAGGTACTCTTAACACAACAAATTGTAGCTTATCATCAGCTATTGTTAGCAAGCTAGTAACATCACAAAGCTGACCCATGTCCCTCTGTCGTGATCAACCATGAAAACGGATGGTTTTCCACTGTCAGATGCTTTCAGCTAACCAACTATAGGTGCTGCAACTGTGCTAAATATAGCATTTGATTAAAAAAAAGTCAAGAAATGATTGAACGATAGGCAGTAGCACATTCCAACCAACCATAGAGAGATATACTATGTACATTAAAAAAAACATGGTTTTCCCCGCAGCATGCATATACATACCCACACACACTGTCATGTGGAACAGATCCTTGTTAACTGTGTTTCCTGTGTTGTACTCATCAGACCTTTTATATAATAGCCTGACCTGTTTATAGCTGAAGACCAAACAACGGAGTCTGATTGTTTGTCCTTTTTTTTCCCGTTTCTCATTAAAGAATCCTGCCCATCAGCTGACAGAGTGACCAGGATTGTAATAATAATAGCTCGACCTTGTGGCAAAGTCAACTTCTTCGTGTTTAACTAACCATCTTAGACAGCTGCTATTGATTCGTCTCGTAGCCTTTGACTTCCTCTCTAACCAGTTCTTATGACGCCTCGCTAGCGTGATGATTGACATGAATAAATGTTGCGTGCATGTCGAGCATGTAGGTTCACGCCAACTGCAATGTGTGCATCATGTGCATCATGTGCTCAGTGGTTATGAACAATTATTTCCCCTCAGAATTTATCCCAAAGACAAATCATTTCTTTTAGATCCGGATTTGTTACCAATTACCATTGTTAGCATCTTGATAGGGTGAACCTAATCTTCAAAAATAGTCCACTTTGAGACACATTTCCTATGTTTTTTGTTTTTTGTCTTAAACACCATAAACCTCTTGTAAACAAAAGTCCAAAACAACATAGTTTTTATCAGTTGCATTTAAAAACCGGACCTAAAGTAGTAGGCAGTGTGAGAGGAGGATATGAAGCATTATAGTGTCTGGCTTGGCCTTAGTCGCCTCTAAGAGGTTTAGAAAAAAAATCTGCTTATTTTCCATCTTGGAGCAGTTGCAGACTTTAGGACTGACTGTGTCCTATTTGCTTTATCTGCAAGGCCCTCTGAATCATCTGCACATATAGTAGTTGTTTTTGTTTTACTGCATCATTCAATGAACGCACTGCCGGATGTTGGCCACAAAACCCTGCTTGTCGTCTTGTGCTTCCCGTAACATGTGAGAGTTCCCCGGCCGATTGGCAGAAAGCCGATCAAACGCCCCCTCGGGAGCAACAGTGTGTCAATAGTTGGGGATGAAGTGGCTTCACCTTGGATTTTTCCCCCCGTTTGCACTAGCCAGTGGGAATAGAGCGGCTTTTGATGAACACTTCCTTTTAAACGGCCATGTTTCATATACAGCTGTGATTCCTCAGAACGCATTAGGTGACTATAAATTGCCTTGCTATGCAGTAAACACAGGTTCTGTATCATTTAGAATGATACAGACTGCTAGTTTGACTACTTGTGGACACGTTTCATATATAAATTGAAATGCACTCTTTAAGTTACACACTGAAATGACCGCAATCCAAAGCTGCAAATAAATGCTCCAAAAAACACCCATCCATTTTCTATGCCGCTTCTCCACATTAGTGTCGCCAAAAAAACAACAAAAAAATGCTTCTGAAATTTTTTAACATGGCGTGCAACATGTGCCTCATGATTTAAAACTTTCAGATTAGCGCACGCATTGAAATTTCGCACTGCGTTGCAAAACAATAAGAGACATCAAAGGCACAATTCAAAGAAATATTCAGCAAACTGCATTTGTGGGTGTGTGCTCAATGTCACGGACCGTGTGCCATTGTGCGTCTGTGTCTGGTTGTGTTGATTAGATAAAAGGAGTGGCCGTGTCTGTCCTTATCTGAGGAAGTATAGCTGCCTTTATCACATGACTAGCCTTTTTTATGATGATCATCATCATACACGAGTTGGATGTGACCTGACTGCCCAGGCCTGTTGCGCCGCTTTCTATGCACAGAAATGATGTTGGATTGCGTGCTAATCTGTTAGCAGGCGGGATGTGGATGCCAACACGTATCAAGCATGTGTAAATTATGCACACAGTTGTCACTCTATTCAATCACATTGTACCAAGAGGCCAAGCAAACACACCCGTCGACCTTCGACCGATGGCTGGAAGCATGATTAAATTAGAAGGATGTGATTCATTAATTGCCCTGGCTCTTATCAGCGAGGTTGCCAATGAGTCACAGTTGAACTCAAATATTAAACAGTTCGTGTGTGCAAACAATGTCATTCTTCAATTCTTTAAAAATTACTGTTGCAACAGTAAAGGAATCAAAGAAAAGTGTGAATTTGGATCATCTAATTTCAAGTTGAAGCAAAATGATTACTAGCAAGTTGTAACGTATATCGATGATAGTGACATGTATATAGATGAGGTGACATAAAACATTTACGCTTTTACATTACATTTATTTTTCCTCTGCTACCGTAAAAGATTATTGTATTTGTAGCAGGAAGCCGTCTGTCCCTTGTTTTGTGGTAAAGTCTATACAACGCAACGTCTCCACTCGATTGTCCCTGAGGTGGTACAATTGGGAATTTGATGAACATATTCAGGGAAAATACACCAAAAAGGTAACCAGGCTGCAGGTACAGCACTGGACTTATTTAGCATCTTCTACAGCTGTATGGACAGGCCGGGACCCTTTACCGTTGATATCAGCATACTTCACAATAACAGTTCAGCGAATGTTGGGGGTGTCACGATACACTCCGCTCACGAGACGATACACGATGTTTTAATATTACTTTTAAGAAAACTACAATGACAAAATATAGGACAGACTTTTTTATGTAACCGAGTTACAAAACAATGCAGGTACATTTTGAAATGTTCTGCAACTTTGCATGCATGACCTACGCATGATGCTTTTAACTGTTAAAACTTCTTTCCACAAATTCAAACAAAACTAAAAATGATAAAAGTTAAAATTATTATGGCAGTTGTAGCTGCTGTTACTAATCATTTACGTTGATGTGTAGTTATGTAAAGACACATGTAAAATAGATTGCAGTGGGTTGGTTAGTTTACGCTTAAAGAACTACAGTTCCCATGATGCTTAGCGTGCCGTACAAGGAAGTATGTCCAAATTAGACTCTACGATCACATGTTTTGATAGAAGTCATGTGCAGCGATCGTGTTTTGATCTTACAACTATTAAGTAACTTTGATCAAATGTAGAGTTACTACAACTTGGATATTAACACGGTGGTAGCTGTTGAACTGAAGAAAAAAAAACAGTCACATGTCGTGGCCGCGTGACGCTGAAAGCGTCGACTTTAGGTAAGATTTCAAGGTTTACCTAAAGCGCTTAATGTGTGGGTCCAATCCTGCCTTGCGCACCGCCACTTCCATGTTACATGTACAGTAGCGATACTGTAGTTCATAGTCCGATAAACTTCAGGCTGCCCTTTTCTCACGAGACAGATTTTCACCAAATTAGAAATTTTAATCTTGTGAGATCTCGTGGTACTCCCAGTGAGCGTTACCTAATTTTAGCAAAATTTGCTTTTTCTTTGGGATATTTGCGACACTCATTCCAAATGAAGGCGCAACAGTGGGTATCAAGGAAACGGGAACATGAGAAAATTCGGAACATAAGCTTAAAGTTAAGGACTTACTAAGAGTCTGCAATCATTGTACATGCTGTCACTTATCAACATTCATGTCTTTATGTTTTACAGTGTTAGCCTATTTTTACACTTGTGTCTCATTAAAAATGAGAAATCAGGCAGGTGTGCGCATATTATCTTTAACTTTTGTGGGGTGCAGTTTGACCCCGGATTATTTCTGTTGCCATTACTTCCTATAAGAAAGTTGTTAAGAAATCCAACTAATTAGCGGTTGACTAGTACCTGCAACCTGGCTGTAATCATAAAAATTTGTGACGTGTTCGAAAAGCTTAAAATTTGACTTATCGGTACTTAAAAAGTTGTAGAAAATGATCATGTTTCAAATGTAGAAATGTTACAGCGTACTTTCAGCAGTGTATTCTCACACTATATTCGTCTGGACCAAATTAGATTGACAGCCACCAAATGTGCATGTGCCCATGTATGTGAGTCTATGAGTGCGTACGTTCAATCCAGAACATGCGTCCGTCCCCTTGTGTATCAAAGTAGCACCTGACCGCTGCTTGTAGCTGTCTGTGTGTTCCAACCACAGATTATAGGCCCTGTCAGCAGACGGGAGGAGGGGGGTGCTCCAAACATGGGTCAGAAGATGGTCCAAAATGTGACTATTTCACATCTGAGAGACCCGATAGCCGCTATTGTGTACGTTGGAGCTACTGTGCTTATATAGAGGCCTGGATTTGGTGATATTTCTGCACGTGGGTGGCCTGCGTGTGTGCGGGTGGGGGGGGGGGTTACATGAAAGCACATATGTTTGAAGTGAAGACAGTCTTCAATGTTAAAGCATGGAAGTTCACCTGAAACATGTCTTGTACAGTAATCCCAGTGTTTTCAGATTTTCCCACGAAAAAAATACCCTTTCAGTGTACCCAGAACGCTGAAACGATAACATACTTTGCCGTTTTGATCTGAAAACATTTTCGTTTCAATAGACTTGTTTCTCGATTGTAAATGTGTCAGAGCCGACTTTACATTAGTCGGCAAAAGCCGGCTTTTACTGTCCCAATTATGCAAATGTCCAGGAATATTTTGCACCGTCAACCACCTTGGGCGTCAAACAATGTAGTGGATAATGTGCAGTATTATTAAAAGTGAAATTCATTCACACATTTCTTCTTATTAAATTGCTATCTGTTAAAAAGGAGCATGTTTCCACCACATACACTCTAGAATATGTCATATACTGTATGTCACGATAGATCACCAATGAAACACAACTATGGAAAATGGGAAAAAATTCAAGATAAATACTGCCTTTAAAAAGGTGGCTGTGAAGGCAGAGGTAGACACAACAGGCCTACTAGTAGCAGGTGTACTTGACTTAGCACTGGGTGATGGTATTGTAAACATCTGACTCGGCAAACTACCCGACTGATATGCAATGCAGTGCTTGTGTTTACTTTTCACATGAGAATATAGGGCGGTTGGACCCATAGTCCCCAACACTATATTTTATTTGCAGAGATCACATCAGGCCTTCCTCGATGCCCAAGCAGCAGCATATTTTAACCCGAGTGCAAACAGGAACAGAGCAAAAACAATGACACTTTTAGTGCAACATAACTGTAGAGCAGGATTTTATTTTTGGTGTCTGACAAATAGTGAAGCTATTTTAAACTCATTCATAAAACCCAACATCTCATGTTTCTCGAGTAGATCAAATCTATTAAGTAGAAGCACAACAAAACTAAACATCTAGGGTAGTATAGTAGTAGTGACATAAGACACAGAGTGACCCGGGTAAGTTTGAGCTGCATGAGGATAATGACAGTAAAGGAAGTACACTAAACACACGTCTCTTGATTGAACAACACAATATTTAGCAATTGAATTTTTAAAACATCAACATTTCTCTTCGGGAAAGTGGTGGCTGTACATGTCTGCCCTGCCACCCCTGAGTCGTATTTTCATGAGACACTTCTTTCCATTTTATACAGCTTTGTCCCATCAACACTATGAAAGCCAAAGTGAGTCCACGCTTTTGATTTCAACTATGCCGGCGCTTCTTTCCGTTTAACTCATTTCTTTGTGTCTTCTGCGACTTCCGCCCAACTTACTGCCGCTTTATTTACTGCCGCTTGGATGCCTCTGATGAGGAACAGGGAAAGAAGTTTATAGCCACTATATTTCAAGAATATTAAAAAAAACCAAAAAAACGATACACGGCGAGAGCGTATCAATAATCCATCGTAAGGTTAAAAATCATGATATATATATTTTGTCCTAATCGGGACATTTGACAAACTCTATGATGCAGCGCTGCAAACTACAACCACAATAATAACACAATGTTAAATTAATACAGTGTCAGTCAAACTGAGCATTTTTATCTTGGTCACGACAGGATGTGTGATACAGATCTTGCATTGGCTCTCGTTACAGTAAATCAGGGATCGCCCACTTTCATAACTATTAGATAACATTGACAAAAGGAAAGGAGTCACTTTCAAAGCAAAGCACCACTCAGTGTGGTCGTTTTTGTCCTTAAAAAGAGAGGCATAGGCTATGTTCACACTGCAGGTCAATTCCGATTATTTTTGCTCACATGTGACCTGGATCTGATTTTTTCATGTCAGTCATGCGAATCAGGCCTCATGCGTATGTGGATATAAATCCGATATGTATGCGATAAGACTCCAGTATGAACGGTCAGGTCGCATAAATCTGACTTATACGCCATCGAAAGGCGTGTATTGCCGTGCTTCTCGAGACTTTAAAAGCTACTCACCGATATAGGCAGCCATCGAAAGGCTTGGTTTATCGTGCAAAACTTGGATGAAGATACTCACCAATGTAGGCAAAAGTTCTTCTCACCGGAAAATCATTTTTAAAATGGTGTTAGCGATGCAGCTCTCGTCAAAGTCTCACACTGTAGCAATGTTTACTTCCGTAAACACGCGGAAATGAGAGTGATGTTTTGCGCATGCACGTCACTTTCTGGACGCTTTGCGTTCACATTAACAAGTCGCATGCGTTTGGTAATGTGAACACCCACATAAAAAAAATTGGGCATGATACCCTGCAGTGTGAGCATAGCCATAATGTCTGAACTGAAGGACCAAAAAATGGTATGCACATATTTTTTTTAATCCTTCAGTTGACGAGCTACTGGTGACTCATGAGTTACCTGTTGGAGACCCTTGCTATACTTGGTGCAGTGTACCAAGCCACAAGCAGCACTATGACCCCGAAATATGATGCAATTTTAGCCAATTAGAAGCCAGAAGAACGTAATTTTGGGGAAAAGACACAATAATAACAATGGCATATCGTACAGAGTAAACTGAAACATATAGTATACTATTAACCGTGAAACCATAACAAGCAATGACAAAGTGACTGCTTACCTCCACCTGTGTGTCTGTCTTTGTGCGTGCGTGTGTGTGTGTGTGTGTGTGTGTGTGTGTGTGTGGGGGGGGGGGGGGGGGGGGGCGGCCTTTGACAGGACAAATCAAATTGTTTTAATGCCTGCAAACTACATGCCTACATCTTACATTTTTGGTGCAATGTAGCAGTCAGAGTCAGAAGCCACTTATGTATTATGACAAAGGGTCAGTTAAGGTTTAGGGTCTGCAGAATGCTACTGTATATGTCAATGAATGAGAGTGGAAATACAGATGTCTGTGTGTGCGTGTGCGAGCGAGGGATGAAGATAGAAAGAGAGGTGGAGGAGAAGCGGTGTTATATAATTAGCTTACAGACAGTGCTGCGGATTTGACGTTTCGCGCACACACACACACGCAGCACAGGTGGCAAAACCAGTCGAGCGGCTCCCTCCCTCCCTCCCACGCACATTCATAAAAGTGACTGAATGACAGGCTGGACGACTGCATGACGACAGACAAACAGTCCACGCCACACATACACCCACAGGGTTTGCATGTTCATTTTCAAAAGACACACGGAGGAGGAGGAGTCTTTCCTGTTATTGTCAGATCAGCGCTGTGGATTGGGCTTATTGTGTCCCCTCTTAAGGGCGGCGACTGTCATGTTGGAGCACGACGATTCTTTTGTCCCGCTTTGTTGATCTTTGTAGACTAAACTGTCGCCAGGTTCTTCCTTCTCCGTGTCAAACAACAGCTCCATTTTAGCTGAACTAGTTTGCATCTGTTTAAATTTTTGCTCTAAATGCTGAGGCTCCCAGACAGAACGCCAAAGAAATACTGTGCCTGAACATATGGGGCTGTCTTTAAAGTTTATTATCTTGAAAATTAATTGACTTACATCTATGAAATTGACATGTACTGTATCTAGTAAAAAAAATGCTATTTCCTCACTTTATGTGTGTTTGAGAATTTGGGATGACTTTTAAATGCTAATTTTGGCACCTGACTTTGACGGGCATATGGTGCGCAAGTACATGATTACTCCTTAGGAAGATGCCCAATAAAAGGTACAATGTCGTGAAGCCTGTTTTACAGAAAACATCTGCATCACACTACAAAGCAAACAGATTGAGAGTATTAAACATAAATACATAGAGCTTGGCTTAGAGCTTATGAGAAAAGCATTAAAGTAAAAGCGGTGTCAGTATAATGTGTTTAAAGTAATAAAAAATTGTCGCCTCTAGAGGTAGATGTACTGTACGTGTGCTTACACCTCCCACCTCCAGCAGAGCGAGGACGAGGCAAAGTCGTGACTGCGGACGCCCTCAAACATTCTGCCGATGTGCGAAAGCTCTGTGATGAAGTGTGGTGGACTCAGCAAACTAAACCGGGCAGAAAAAGATGTAGAAATGTGCATAGATTGGATGAAGGGTCTTGTTTGGAAGATGTTACTGTTAACACTCTCACCGTTCTCCCCGTTGTGTCCAGTGACAGCTACATCGTGCGTGTGAAAGCGGTGGTGATGACGCGAGACGACTCGAGTGGGGGCTGGCTGGCCCAGGACGGGGGCGCTCTCAGCAGGGTGGGGGTGTGCCGACTCCGACCCGCCGAGCTACCCCCGCCGCCGCCCTCTGGCAGCTCGCAGTTCCTCATCCGAGGGGAGCGGCTCCGGGACAAACAGGTGACACCAACCGGCCGCCATGACCACTTCTTTTGAAGGAAAATGAATGGATGACTGACTTGATGTGCATGTGATTGACAGGTGATCCTGGACTGTCCACTGAGGAAGGACTTGGTGTACACCATAGCGACGCCCACCTTTCACCACTGGAAGGTGGAGGACCGTAGGTGTGGACTGTCCTTTCAGGGTCCGGCTGATGCAAGGGCTTTCGACAGGGGGGTGCGGAAAGCCATTGAGGACCTGGCAGAAGGTACACTCGAGTCTTTCTGTTAAGTCACTAGACTAGCGATCCCTAACCTTTCTGAGCCCAAGGATCGGCTCGTTTTTTGTCAAACTACTGGTTTGACAAAACTCGCCCTTATTCTCAAAATCGAGATGCATTTACAGAAAATAAGATGTCGTTATTTACAAAACATTTTTTATGTATTTTTTTCTTTTTCATCATTGCGTCTGGGCCCAACCAGGAAAGTCAGAAAGAGGAATCCATATTTCCCTTCACTTTTACTTCCTGTTACTCAAATGGCCATGCGTGAAAGTCATCCATCAATTGGAAATACCTGGAAAGTAACTCCATAGATATGACAGTCTGACTGTCTAAGCTTTGGGCACAGCTGAGGGCAATCTAAAGACAACCACATGGTCCTGACAAGCTAGTTTTACTGAGTTATTGTTTTTCTTTCCTAAGAATTCATGTTTTCTTTCCTCTCCGTAGGCTCAACAACCTCCTCTACAGCACTCCAGAACGAAGGCGAGCTGGGCGACGACGACGTTTTCACAGTAAGCGCGTTTCTGTCGTCCGAATGCCGGCTGCACTAGCTCCATCTTCATAACACAAGAGCTGTTTGAATGCAAAAGCAGGACCCCTCCCCCACCAACCTCCCTGCCTCCCTGTAACCCAACACCAGAAGCAGCAGGCAGGGTCAAAAGGTTACTTCCTGTATCCTACCGCCTCCCTCTCTCCTGGTGACCCCCCGCCACCCCACCCTTCACCCGCGCCTGCCGCCCCCCTCCCTCCCTCCAGGCTTAAAAAGAGCAGCAACCAAACGAGCGGCTTGCAGCTGTTTCCCAGCTTAGTGCAGGGTCTGCTGATTTACGAGAGGAAGTGCCTCGTGGTTCATCTTTTGACTCTGACTGTCTGTGATGGCCAAGACTAATAGGTGTTCTGCTGGGAGTGTACCGCCACCGCAGAGACGCACACAAACACGCTGAGAGGCGGAGGGAGGCTTCGATGCTGTCAAGCCTCGCAAGCGTTTTCACATGTGCTGGAGAAATAGGGATGGGCACTCAAAGACGCCCTCCATCATGATGAAATCAATCAATAGGAACATTAACAATCAGTCCTTTTAGTGCTGCTCCTGAGGTGCCGAAGTTGAAGGACACACACATGTATTGATGTGCCAACCACGAATGGACAACCTCACTGCGTTCATTTTCCACCTGTCTTTCTTTTATATTTAGAAAAAGTTACATATAACTTTTCAAATTCCACAAAGGTGTACTGCATCAAACCCTCACTCTTTACCTCCGTTTCAGAAGGAGATGAGCCTGAGTTTCCGAGCTAAGCCTTCTTCATGTTCAAATACACAAGCAAATCCATACTATTTCAGTGTGTGAAAGCAGTCTAGTGACGGTCGGCTGCTCCCAAGGTGACAAAGTTGAGGGATACAAATGTGCTGATGCGCTAACGTCATTACCCTGGGAAATCTCACACCGCTCGCTTTCTGTTTCTTTGTTTTAGGACTTTTTTTTTTTAAGTTCCTAGGGGCCGTGCATCAAACCCTCATCATTGGCTTACTAATAGATTACTAGTTGGGCCTGAACTGACTGTACTGTACACTCTGCCAGCTGCTGCAAAGTAGGTTTATGGATACAGACATTAAATCCTTCAGATCCGGAATGATGACGTTCTTAATGGTGAAAACTGACAAAATGAATGGCTCATGCTCATGACATTTGCCCTTTCAAAAACTAAAATACATTCGTCCCTCGCTACATTGCGATTGAATCATGGCTCCCTCGCTCTATCGCGTTTTTCAAAAAATATTTATTCTGGTGACTAGGCGTCAGTAAAGTCACACTGATGAGACATTACCTTAGATTACATTACCTTAGTGCATGGAGTCAGGCATGGTGTGTCCGGCATGACAGAGTGAAAAGAAGTTCTCCTCCCAATCCGTGTGGAAGTGGTACATTTTTTGCTTCTTACTTTGTCCTTCTTCCCCACTCAGTTTGAAAGCATTTCCAAGTTTACAACAAATAAACTGGAGGTTTACTAGTTAGCTCGTTAACTTGCTATATGCTATGAGCGGTGGCCGTCTCTTCTGTCCCTGCAGTGATATCGTAGCCTGTGGTGTAATGTGGTGTAAACAAAGAATAATAGGAGTGTAACGGTGACTATATTGTCTTATTTCATGTCTACAGGGCTCCAATAGTGGTGAAAAACGTATTTAGAAAGTCATGAACAGGTTTTCTACATTCCAATTACAAAAATATTCAGTTTATTGATACTAAATTCTACTTTGCAGAAATTAACTTATCTCAGTCTCGCCTCAAATCAGTCGTTCCACTTTGTCCTGTCCCCTGTGACTTGTGTCCCTCCGGCCA
The DNA here is from genome assembly GCF_027744805.1 of Dunckerocampus dactyliophorus. Classification (NCBI taxonomy): domain Eukaryota; kingdom Metazoa; phylum Chordata; class Actinopteri; order Syngnathiformes; family Syngnathidae; genus Dunckerocampus; species Dunckerocampus dactyliophorus. The sequence goes on along the minus strand of NC_072832.1, from coordinate 5,485,613 downwards.
ACCGCCAAGTTTGACACAAGCACGGCGTACATGGTACCGCCGTTCCTTTTAGCCCTTGTTAATGACCTCCTCCAAAGTTAGCGGCGTGGCGGCAGGGCTCGCCAGTCGTGCAGCCGCGGTTGGCGCAAAATGCTGCAGCAGATTTACAGTTATGGTGGGACTGGGGGGTGGCTGTTGTGCGAGAGGGGGAAGGCCAGGATGGACATACTTCCCTAAATGATTCCTCGTTGGACAAACCTAAACATAACCCAAGTGCTCCCTTCGGAACGTCTCCTCTCACTGTCTCTATTTTGGCTCGCTCACAACGGGCGGAGTGAATGCTATTGAGGCAATTCTGGGCTCATCCCAGGAGGGCTTGTTGAAGTTTTGTGTTGGGAAAATAACTTGAAAACGTCCAGCCTTAAGCACACAGAGGGAGGATGTCCAGAAATATCAACTCTCCTCTCATTTCCGATTCTTACTTGACTCTGACTGCTTGTGCAAAGTTGGGGCTCGCTGGAGTCTGATCCTGTTTTGAATTAGTCGCAGCCTCGGAGGCCAAAGTAGCCTCAGCTCCTCCTCCCCTCCCAACTCCTGGTAATGTCTTCTCCAGGGGGGTGGAGCTTGCAGCAGAGGCAGTATGTTTTGTTATTTTTGGCTGACTGCTCCACGAGGGCTTTGTAAGAAAGCAGGGGGAAATTCTCAGCGTGGCAGTATCCATGTGGGGAGCAGCCAGGATATAACGGGTATAGCTTCAGCAGACACACACACACACACACACACACACACACACACACACATACATATCTGGGTCATATAAATCTGGCAAATAATTCACAGAGTTGGTTTGGGGCCTCTCAATGGGCCAGATGAGCGGCATCCAGGCACAAGAGGTGAACAGTTGGTCCATGTCATCATGCTTAGGAATAACTTCCGAGGGTGAATAAGGCACAATGAATAAGACATCATCTAATGCATGAAACATTGGTTCAAAGACAGGAGGTTATAACTGGTAATGGTTTAATAGTTTAATATTCCGGACCCTAGAATTCATTTTTCCTAGGAATATGATGCACCAGTCAAGCAAGAAAGGTGGAATCTACTTAATCTACCCAAGTGCCTAATCGTCCATAATTTGTCAGCCTAATTTGTCTTAACTACCATTTGTTTTTGTTAGTGATTAGGATTTCTGCTAAAACTACTGAACCTTATGTATGACATTTTTGCCGATCTAAATTTTCATGAGGCATTGGATTTGGTGCTAATCCTAATTATGATTGCTCAGCCTTGCTGGAGGTCAGTGTTGTTGCATTACCTCAGTTTCCATAAAATTTAATTGTAAATGTTTTTACAGCGAGTTCTGTTTGGGTTTAGTATCAGTAGAAACTGTTCTGCAAAGATTCCAGAAAATGTTGGCATGAACTGTGTTGAACCTTAGAAAAGCTAACCTGACCTTAAATCTTAGTTTCTGTTCTTTTGTTTACATCTCATGTGCAACTATTAACTGAGATTTGAAAAAGAACAAAAACAAAGTTGGATCCAAACATTTTTGATTGCATATGTACAGTATTGTAAAACAGTCTTGGGCAGCCAAAATACTTTTCATGGTGCAGACATATCCTGCTACTTTATATTCCTACATTAATAAGTCATTAAATGGCCTTACAAAGACATCCGAATGTAATCCTGCCAAACCAAACACAATCCACAAACACATGCCCATCAGCTGGGACACTGCAAGGCCCCGCTACACCGACAGCAGAGGCTGACCTCCAGTGTGACTGTCTGTAATCGATCCGACTGAGCGCTTCGTGGCCAGACTGTGTGTGGTGTCTGGCCAAGATTTGACTTGGAGCCGCGCCCTGAGAGCCTTTAAGTGGAAAGGGGACAGGATACGGGTGACATGCGTGCACAAGGTGCAATGAGTTGAGCTTCAATGGAACATGCACAGAGAGAACAAAGAAAGTGAACTTAACATGTGAACGAGTCAACGCTTAAGGCGCTGTTGTAGTGAATTTTGTCAAAACTATTAGGATCGACTGCCCCCCTTTCCATAATGAAAACCTATAAGTCTACAGGTTTTGGTTGACTGGAGTTGCCATGATTGCTTTGTCAGCAGGTTTCCTGGTGTGCGTGTGTTTCTCCCGTCCATTTTGCTGTGTCTGAGTCTTGATTTGGTAATGGTCAGCACTCGGCCTGTCACGATAATCAATACTTCAATTCATCGCACGATAAATAAAAATGAAGCAGATAATTTTGCTGGCCTTGACATGTGCATGTGTGTTTGTTTTCCTCCTCTCTCTCTACCAAACGGGTTGAATGACGAGGTTTCACTGTGCATCTGTCTCAACACCTGGGTGTGTTGGTTCTATAGCGGAATGAACAGAGTGAGTGAACCCTTCTGTCAGTCATTCAGTCTCTTTGACCAAATGGGAAGAGGTGGGGCGCTAGCAAGTGTGCACTCGTACGCTTTGTGTGTCGTGTGCTACACGATCAAATACTTTCTTCGTGCGGCTTGTGTATAAATCGCGACCTGATGTCAATTTCAGCCCGTTTGCACACGAAAAAGTTTGTGACAAAGACAATGAAATAAATAATACAAAACGGTGGAACATACGTTTCAGCAGCTGTGGTTCCCGAAGTATAACACCTCATGGTGCAGAAAATGCATTTTGACCAAACTCCGACACCACGGGAAACTTGTGTATGACAAGTGTTGCACTCAGCTGCAACGTCTTTTTCGGGCTTTAACAAAAAAATACACATGGCCGACATCACTCCTACTCCATGCTTAACACATCAGAACACGCTGTTGTTGTGATCACGTGGGCTCTACCTGACCGCTGCTAGATAGATATGCTGGAGCGGAGTCTGCAATCCACTGATTGTATCGGAGTGCCAATATCGGAGATTTTAGATGTAGGCTGATATAATCCGATACTTGCTTTTTTTGCCCCAGATATCAGCCTGACATCAGATATCAATATCGGATCGGGACACCCCTAATCCTCAATGGCCCTTTGTCTGCAGCTCGTGTTAATCAGCAGTTTATTCATGTAGTTTGTCAATTCATGTCCACACTAGCCAGTAGTGATTGTGTTCACAGTCTACTTTGACCCCACGGTGACGTCAGCATAAAATCAAATGATAAGGGCGCCCCTCAAATTTGGAGATTTTTTAAAAAATAATTTTTTCTTTTTTTGTGGGAAAACGCACACATTTGTACTTTTTCTCTTCAAAAATATTTTTTGGCAGAAAACCTCTCTCATTCACTCCATGTCTGTAATAATTGATAAATATATGATAATAAAGCCTAAAAAGTCAGCATAATACATAAATAACCGCATCAAATACAGAATGTAGTACATGTTTGAATGGCTGAGCGCTTTCATTTGTACTTTGTGCTTCTTGCTGGTGGCACCGCATTCACAGGAAAAGAGCATGATACACAATGTGATGCACATCTCTCATTCACTTGGAAAAGTCTTCAAAGTGGTGGTTTTCATGATTTCGTGACAGTTGTATTTACGCCCTGCGATGCCACCTGTACCTTCTCTGGATTTTGGCAAGAAACCTTAAGCGCCATAAAACAGTGATGACACTGCAGGAGAGGGTTGAACTTCTGGATATATTAAAAGGAAAGGGAAAAGGAAAAACCTTTGCCGCCGTAAGTCGCCATTATGGAGTGAACGAGAGCACTGTTCCATACATGAAGGAAAAAAAAAATGAAATAAGAAGCACTTAAAGCGTCAGCTTGCACGGTGCGGTACATGTCTCCATCATCATTATACTGCAGCGCAAATTTCATCATCATCATAATCCTTCATTATCCTTCATTTGTGGTGAGTGCTTATATATTTTTTACAATTTGAAATGTTTTTAATAAGTGTGTGAGGCATAATATAGGAATTAGGTTTGGCTTGTGCTTCTACGCATTGCTTTGTTCGTCATGAGCAAACAATGGTAATTATTGTAGCTGACTAATGTAATATTTACAACAGTCCCTTTTTTGAGAAGTCAACCTCAACCTTGCAGGGAAGTTTGGAGGAAGAGGAGGGAACCAGCAAAGTGTACAGTGGCGACTAGACGCACAAGCCGAACCCAGGCTTTTAGTCAAAAATTTACATTTACACAGTTTGAATTACTGACGTTTGTGCTATTCGCTGGTGGTAAAGAAACGCAACCCCTACACATAGTGGGGATCTGCTGTATATTATTATTAAGTAAAACACATTATTTCCAAAAATGGATATCAATTTACATTTAATTTAACATAGATGCTCAGAAAAATAACACAATACAATTATTATTTGGGTGTGTGATTTTTTTTTTTATATTGGGTTGTAATGTTTTTTGCAGCCCTACCCGTATACTCCGTGCAGGGCCACCACCTGCAGGTTGGTGACCCCTGCCTTAGGGAATTTCCTACAAAGCTTCTAGCATGAAGCAAATCCCCCAGTGAACGAGGTGTTGGCAAGTGCTAATCCCAGCCAAAGCTTTTGTAAAGTAAATTTTTTTTGCTCTTTTAAAAAGATTTGCCCCTTAATTGGATGTGTTTTTCTGTTGTTTTGACTCCACCGCCCCTCCACTCAGCTGAAAATGAGCTTTGTGAGATGGACAAAGAGGTGTGGACAGAAGTGTAACAGTATAAGGGACTGGTGGGATTCGAAGAATGAGAAATACTCAACACCCTTTGACTCTACAGCCATGGTAACCATTTTGTCCAGAAATACTCGAGACACAATGGAATTTACAAAAGAAAGCAAGATACGATGGTTTCTACGTTCCTTAAAAACGGTATGCTGAAGTTTGAAGGCAGATGTGGTTCAACTTTGCACCCACTCCAATTGAGGAAGCCAACGGCTGAAAAACAAAGCTCTCCTTTCCTGTTTTTCCCCAATCAGAGTGGAGCCAATGTTTCCTGTTTTTGTTTGTCCAATAGAAGCGTCCCCTCTTAGCGACCGTTTGTTGTGTCCAATGACAACGCGGCTCTCAGACGCATCCTGTGTTTTGTTTGTCGTCCCCAGAATGCCACGGACAGCTCGTCCAACTCCTCTCAGAAGCTGGAGAGCTGCCTGCAGCCGCTCGAGTCCTCGCCTCTTCCGCAGAGACACAGGTGCATGCTGGGATATCGTCACAACCTCCATGACACGTATCGACTCTCAGACCACTACTTATTGGACCAGGTCTGTTTGGTCTTGTCAGAGCGCTTCGCTGGCTGATTGTTGTCCATTTGTGTTAACGTTGTATTCTGTCGTCCTCCAGCCTCTGTCTCGGCTTCCCCATGTCACCTTCCAAGAGGATGAGGAAATCGTCCGCATCAACCCACGTGAGCGCATCTGGGAGCGAGCCAGCGATCGTCTGCACATGCGCCCATCAGATCGCTCCTGGCTCACTGGCTACGAGGACTACCGCCACGCCACGGTGCGCGACAAGTTCATCCAAATGGAAGACTCTGAATCCTATGTGCATTTTGCCAAAACAGAGGCACAGAAGCACGACTACACCTATCCCCTGGCGCCGGCCCTATCGCCCTCAGACTCCGACCCAGCCCTTGGACCCTTCCCTAGTAAGGGCCACGGCGGGTCATATCGCCAAGGCTTCTCTGTGGTCTCCACCCAGCCTCGTTCCTTCCTGCCAAGCTCCTCTCCGTCCACCAACGGTGGGAAGGGACGCAAGGAGGATGGGCTGGAGCGCGCTCACTGTGAGCACTGTGGCGAAGCCTTTTATATCTCTGAAAACAGGAGGGGCCGCTGCCAGGATGCTCCAGACCCTGTGCGAGGGTGCATCCAGCGAGTCAGCTGCATGTGGCTGGCCGACACCATGCTCTACCACTGCATGTCCGACCCGGAAGGGGACTACTCGGATCCCTGCACCTGTGATGGGGGTGAGGGTGGAAGATTGGGCACCCGCTGGTTAGCCCTGCTGGGCTTGTCCCTGGTGGCACCCTGCCTCTGCCTTTACCCGCCCCTCCACGCTTGCCACCGGGCAGGGCTGGCTTGTGGCTGTTGCGGAGGCCGACACAAGGCCCTGAGCTGAGCCTCCGAGTTCAGAAGCCCTTTGTAGGGACTGAAAAATCCATAACCCAACGCAAGCACAGAGGAAGGACGGGGGGGACAAAGATGGAGGGGCCGTGTCTCTCTCTGCCGCTTTTGTTTCTCTATAAAATCCTGAAACTGAAATAAGCCAAAAAAAAAAAAGTAAGAACAGTTGGTGCATTTTGTAAGCGGCCTGGGAAGATAAGCTCCCCCTAATGGCAGACAGTTCTCTCGTCTCTCCACACGGCCATTTTAGTGCTCCATGTTTGGCGAGAGAAAGAGCGAGCACTCTTTTTCAGGGGGCCTTTTTTTGTTAGTTTTGTTTTCTAGCTGACCTATATGTATCACATATGCAGGTACTTTATACTTTGTACACTGACTTGGTATCAAAGAACTTGAATTATTTTCTCTTGGTTCTATTTTTTGTTCCTATTCCAGTATCCTGTCCCACTTTCAATGAAGACACTACACTTCTTTGCATGAGTGGGTGAATGGATGAAACGAGTGAACTTCACGTATGAGTCAGGCGCCATTGACATCCTCCTAATCAAACATCCCAAAGATTTTTGTTTTTAAAACTACTATTTATTTAGCAACAAAAAAAGATGCTGATGTGTGGTTCACTCAAGAAACGAGACGGTACCTCCGTGCTCTTTTCGAATTTCTATTCCAGACGGTGCCTCAAATAATCACCAAAATCTGGAACCCTGCCATTTTCTGAATTCCTGGTGGATTTCAGCACACTCTTTTCACCAGTACGTTTCACCGTTAGCGTCGCTGCCAGTCTTGCCTTAACGACCCAGAGCTCGAGATGCCCCAAACGTCTCCTCCCTGTGCCCCCAAATGAAGATGTCCGTCATAGAATGCAAAACAAGCATGGTTACCGCTAAAAGCAATCAGTCGTGTAAACTTGGTTTGAACTATTTTTATGCGTAAATATAAGCTCTCCATAAGACTTACCTGCGACGTACAATCGGCTCCAATGTTCAAAGCCAACAGTCACTCTAGTGGAGTGTGTTTTAGGTCCAGACGGCCCAACAGCCACCAGATCGCGTTATAAGTTAAGTGTTTGCATTGTTTTTCTCTGCGTTAAGAATACACGCGATTGAACGCACACCACAGGCGTTCGATGTCAGTTTTCGTTAACTTTGAAGAACAAGACGTTTCCCAGCAAAGTCAACAACAATGAATTCCCAAAGTATCTCACCTAGATGCAAACAACCACACTAAGCGATATGCTAAACAAAGCTAGCTTCATGTTGTTATGCTGCGCCCTAAAACAAATATTCCAGTATAGTTCATTTTTGCACCAGATTGTGGTTTATAATGTAAAAGTTCTAAACACAGTTTGATCTGTGACTGATTCAAATATAAATGTACACGTTTAAAGAAAAAACAAAAAAGACGTTTATAGCATCCCATTCTAAAAAGACCGATATTTTTTCCCGAACAAACATCTGAAGTCCGGGAAACAAACCTCCCAAGCCGATTGTTGTGCCAAGGAAATGTCACTTACTGTAGTCAAAATCCAGAATGCCTGAGGATGTCCTTTTTCCTTCTCTGGTTGCATCCGTCTCACACAGCTTGTCCTGTGCGCCACTTTGTGTATGTGTGTTTACGCCACAACCCTTTTCCCGTCTCCTGATCCTGCATCCACTGCGTCTGTGGGGATGAAATGAAGATGGCGTTACTCCCGCTGACTTCAGTGGTGTCATGTATCAGCGAGAAAGACAATCAGATCGGAAAGTGTGTCTTTGTGTCTTTTTTTTCCCTCCATCCAGTGTTTGTGTGTCCTTTCAGAGCCAATTTACAAGTGCCTGAACTTCTCTCTGTTGTGTATTTAAATTACTAAAAAAAAAAAAAAAAAAGACTCCCTGTATTGAATTAGACCCATTTTTTACGCTTAGTATTTTTACCTCTGTAAAAAAAAAAATAAGAGCAAAAATTATATTATATATATATATCAAGTGTATGTTGTACATTTTTATTTCTATTTTTTTTAATAACTGTTTCTAACATGTACGATGGATGTAGCTCTTGCTTTTGAGAAGGAACAGGAAGTACTTTGTAGATAGCAAGTGGTGGGAGGGGCTGAGGGGGAGGTGTCTGTGAGAAAACTGAAGTGAAATGCGTGTCTTTGCCTTCCGCCTCCAATAAAAGAGAGAAAACATCGAAAGCACACGTCAGGCTGATGATTGTCACGACCAAGCTACACTTCCTCTCACACATTTACCAATATTAAAAAATTAATTTCCGTCGTACAAGTCGCTACTTTTTTTCTTAAACTTTGAACTCTGCAGTTTATACAGCAGTGTGGCTAATTTGTGGCTAGATTCTAATCTCGGGACATGGCCTTGACTTCGGAGCTACTAGCTCTTTCTTTGGCAGGAACCAATCACGAGCTCTCAGTGCACTCACGACACACTTGTCAAGCCATTGGCAATCGCAGGAGGTCTCATTAAGAAAAAAAAGTTGGAATTTCCCGAGAATAACATATTATGATTTTAGTAGCATAAAGTTGAAACATTAAAGATAAAATGTGTTTTTTTGTGAAAATATTATGAGAAACATACAAAACAATGAACAAAGTTGCAATTTTGGGACAATTAATTTGCGGGAAAATGTTACGTTACAGGAATAGAATCAAAATATTATGGGAATAAATTAGGGATGCTCCGATCGATCGGCCAGATCGGATCAGTATCGGGCGATTTCCATAAAAAATCGTGTGCTCGGCATATGCCGATAAAACGCCTGTGGCTAGCACTATTGCAGCCCGCAGCGACGCTCTCGTGCAGTGTAGCGTCTTCACCTAACTAACGTCTTTGGCAGTGTCGTCTTCCCACTTCCTTCAAAACAAAAACAATCATCCGAACTGCTAACACATGGCACGGAAAATACGGCATTTGAAGAACAACAACGGAGTATGATGAGTTTTGGAGGCTAACGCAGGCTAACACTCGCCCGTATGTGCGTGACAGTCAGGCGGCTAAGCAAATAACCCAAAAAATAATAAATAAATTCATCGGACGAGATGAGCAGCCAATCTCAGCCGTGGAAGACATTGGGTTTGCCAAAGTCTTATCCTCTGGAAGTTTAACAGTGATATATGTTGTCTTCCAAAAAGTAAGTCAAATGTATTTTGGTCTAAATTAAGGTGATTTTAAGGTGTTTTTTTCATATCATTTAGCCAGTGGCAGGGGTGCAGCCAGGAATTCTGGGTCCCATGAAAAAAAAAAAAAAAAAAAAACATGTTGCCCCCCAATCCCTTACTTAATTACTAACTTCATGAGTAATTATCGATCTTTGGGTATAATTAGACTCTGAATCTGAATGTATAATTAATCGATGTGAACAGTATCTGTATCAGTATCGGACGATTTCAGTCCTGGATAATCGAAATCGGCAGTTTAAACCCTAAATGGAGCATCTCTTCAATAAAGTCAGAATTACCAGAAAAAAATTTACAAGAAGAAAGTTGAAATAGTTGGGGGGAAAAAACAAACAAAAAAACAGCAATTTTAGGAGAACAAAGGAGTATTCTCATGAGAAAAAAGTAGCAATTTTATGAGAATAAACTTATAATATTATGAGAAAAAATGTCATATTATTCATCCATTCATTTTCTATGCCGTTTATCCTAATTAGGGTCGCGGGGGTATGCTGGAGCCTAGCCCAGCTGACTTCGTGCGAGAGGCGGGGTACACCCTGGACCGGTCACCAGCCAATGGCAGGGCACATACAGACAAACAACCATTCACACTCACATTCACACCTATGGACAATTTAGGGTCGCCAATTAAGCTAACATGCATGTCATAGGAGTAGCATAAATTTGAAATATTACGGAAAAAATATATGTTTCTTAAGTTGTAATACTATGAGAAACAAAATGTGTAATTTTCGGACTATTAGGTTGGGAAAAGTTTAAATTTTATGAGAATAAAGTCAGCACATTAGAATTACAGAAAGCTGAAATATTTGGAAAAAAAATGTAAAAACTACAAAAATGGAGGAAAAAAAAGAGCAAAGACCAAAGTTCATACTAATAATACACTTTTTCACCTAGGTCACATGGATGAGATGCAGTTTTTTCTAGAAGTCTATACGGTATATACTGTATAACTTCTTAGCATATATCAAAGTGGCCCTTTGCATCCTTGCATCATTTTTCAGTATGTGGTCCTCAGTCAAAAAAGTCTAGACACCCCTGATTTAGAACAACACATTTAACTGTGGGACTTCTGACACTTATTCCTCCTAGAGACAAGCCATAGGAGGTGACGTGCGAGGTTGTAAAATGCTATCAACCAATTTGGGGTAAAGGTTTTCAGGCCGGGTTCCAGACTCAGGAGTTAAAGTTTCTATCTGAACAATCGCCATCTTTTGTTGCATCCAACCCCCCCCCACAGCTGCCTCCGCTCCTCAGCAGGAACACGTGATAGCCATCGAGGGCTGTTTCACTCAGGATGTCTCTGGAAAAGCATGTGGGCGATAATGATGGTGAAAGGGAGGGGGGCTCTGGAGAGAAAAGAGAAGAAAAAGACGGTCCCGGAGGGCTTTTGGTGGGCCTTGCTAAGCGGCTCAGCGACTGCAAACAGCATCACGGTCCACATGTGCAAACATTTAAGATATCTGCTCTGGTAATGGGGTCAGCATGGCCCCTCTGCGAGCACACGGTGCGCAGCAGCAGCAGCAGCAGCTCACTTCCCAGCACACTTTAAGCGAATGGCTGCCTGGTTGCTGAGCTCTCATTTCCAAAGATAGGCAGGCGCAGAGAGTCACTGGTCTCACATGTGCATACACAAGCTTTGCTCCAGCTTGAAAACAAACTTTAAAGACACTTGCATGTTTTTGCAGGTTGACTTGGAGTTAAAACATATTAGGAATACAACCAAACATTTCCAAGCGCATAGCAGAGTGTCATTCTATTTACACTCAAAGACCAGAACATAAGTTACACCTTTCAAATCCAATTTCAAGTCGTTGTTTTTTTTCCCCATTAGCCTATTTAAGTACACGAGAGTCAAAATGTTAGAAACAGCACCACAATAATAAAACATATTGTGAAAAGAATACCTCTCTAACAGTCAACATTAACTTTACAGGCCTATGCAACAGGTGGGACATTTGTTCAAGTTGCAACCACAAAAACGGCATAATCACGACGGCAACTCAAACCAATAATGCAATAAGGCTACATTGCATTCCAATACAGTACCCCCACCGTGCACATAAAGCCAACAAAACTAGGTAGAATATTTTATTAGAATATATAGCGTAGCCATGTGAAATTAAAACAACAAATACATCAACTGATAAAAACACAAAATGTGGCAACAGGCTGATTATAGACATAGCTGCTGTATTGGATGGCATCAATACAACACAATGATTATATTGTGCAATTTTACCTAATGTACACAACAGATTTTGCAATGTTACTGACAACTTCACTAGTACTACTGCGCATTAGGAGTGAATAATAAATAGCAATAATGAGCGTTTGCTAATGCTAATGTTAATGCTAATTGCTACTGGAGAACCGATTACGTAAGGGCAGTAGCCTAGGTGCAGTGCATGAAGATTCAGTCAAACTGCAATAAAGAAACATCGTGGCGTGTTTACAATTATGCATTTTATCTGTTAATAAATTCTTTATGACTTATAACACACTTGGGACTCGCGTTATCGTCTAGAAATAAGCAATTTGAATAGTTTGCTCTGCAGCCATTTTGAGTCCAATTTACTTACCAGTGATTAGCGGCAGTCTTCAGGTTAAAGTTGACGTCACTGCTTGTCCAAAGCATTATCTTCCACATCTTTAAAACTTTTACTCATAATTCTTAAGTTTCACTTGTTCTCACATTCGGAATGGGTGAATGAACGTGTTTTTACTTGGCTAGACAGTCATCGCTACTTTGACGTTCCCGGCGTTCACCAACACGAAAGTCATGTGACCCGTTACAACCAATAACGTTCGACCTGTGATTGACGTCATTGAATAAACGAATAAAAATATATAATTCCCTTACTTTTTCCCATGTAGTACATTTAAAAACACCAACTTTTACCGTGTGAATGCATCTGTTTTTAGTCGTTGAATGTACATTATTATATTTTAACCAATATTTTTAACCAATAGCGTTCGTTTTGGGCTGTGGCGTCACTGTAATTTAAATGCCTTAGCAAAGTTACTCAGTTGAAAATGAACTTTACTGGAGTACAGCAAACTTATGTATTTCAAGCCTTCATATGCAAGTGTGGAGTCTTGTGGTCAAAGTTTTGATTCTCATCGAAAGCCAGGCAAAAAAAAAAAAAAAAAGTAGAAGTTCTAAAAAACACAAGCGTGCATTGAGGAGCTGTTTAAGAGCTTTCGGAGTGTGTCATGAGCTTTATCCACACATGGAATTTGCCTGTGAAATTGCAGTCAAAAAAGTGTTTCTCCTCTCTCGCTCCACTTGAATGTTTGGGCTTTTTTGTTTTTCGATATGTGGACACTACAAGCCTGTTTTGCGCTCTCATTAATTCACATTTGTGCTCCCAGGCTGGCAAGATTCCTCCTAAAAGACTAAAAGTCTTGTCTCTAAAAATCCTAGCCAAAACCATGCAGCCTCTCATGAGTTCATGAAAAGTTAAAACATTTGGTCTCAGAGCAAAAATGTCTTTGTCTCTTGGGTGAAATGTCTCTGAATAACAGCATATACAAATATAAATCATATAATATAAACAGATCTGGAGCAAATGACCTTCCCTTTTACTGTGACTTCCTCTAGATTGTGTCCAGAGAGGAACTTCAAACGGGCCCTCGGAGGTAAGAGTTCAGGGTCGGAGGGGAAGTGGAGGGAGTCGAGGGATTAAAATGAAACTAGGCCCTTTTATTTAAATTTATTTCAGGCACGGAAAGAGAGCCTCTTCCTCTGGCGGCGCCAGTCCTTTGCCACTGATCCATTTTCTCTTCCTCATCCATTTACCTTTAAACATCTTCACTTCAGTCGTCAGGCTTAAAATAAGAAGATTGTAGTGGATTATTTCTTTGTTGCAGCAATGCTCCATGACAGTAAATAAAGCGACAACCCGTGGTCGATGAGCGGACTGCCATCCCTGCATGACCAGCATGAGGCGGTGGTACCAGGCCGTTTATGGTTCTTCCACATGTTTCAGATTATTTTAAATCTTCATTTAATTTAATGAAAAAGCAGGCAAAAAGTGCAAAAAAGTCTTCCAGTAACTCATTTGTATGAATGCGTGTGGATAATTTAAATAATTTAAACAAAATACAAAAATGAAGTACACTGATAGTGATCCATATAAAATTGTGTCTCATGTTCGACACAAAAAAAGTCTGGCAGGACTACTATGGGTAGACCGCCACCCCACAGCAATGTGTGACCAGCATCAGGAGGTGCCAGGATGTAGTGGTTGTGTGGGGTTCTTCCACATTCTAATGAGTGTCTTCACCTTTTGAAATCATCATTTAAAAGGGGAAACGTGCGTTAAAGGTTGTTGAGCTAATGATAACAGTTTGCCTTGTCTGAATTCCTGAGGAAAAAAAATCCAAACTGAAGACGCATGCCAATTCTGGTCGGTGCTGACGTATAGTTTGAATGTGATCTAAATAAACGTGTGTCCTGTGTTCTAAGCACAACAAAAACTAAGAGTGGACTGCCACCCCGTAGCAGTGTGTGACCAGTACAGGTGGAAGGCACCAGGCTGTTGTGGTTCTTCCACACGCCGCCAAGGCTCATTTAAAAAAAGGGAAATGTGCCCTAAAATGGCTGAAAACTGACGGCGCTTCCGCTGTCCCACAGCAGTGTCGGACCAGCATGAGCAGAAGATGCCAGGTTGCTGTGGCACATTTTACCAAGCATCTTGACAGTTTCAAAACCATCATTTAAAAGAGGAAATAACGCGCCTTAAATGTTGTCCGTCAAAATGGCTGCAAATGAAAACTGTCAACACTGCCATCCCACAGCAGTGTGAGACCGGGCTCCCAAAATCTTCATTTAAAAGTCCCGACAGAGGCGACAACCCCGGCGTCCTTATAAATCACTTTATTTAAATCAGCGTTAGGCAGTTATGCTATGAACAACAAAATAAAAACAAAAACAGTGACAAAAAGAGAGCGAGACATAAAAGATGAGCTCCAGTTAACAACAAACTGCACTTGGCACTGGATAAGACGTCCACGAAAGAGGAAAAAAGAAAAATATAAACATTTACTCCAAAATGAAAAAAAAAAAAAAAAATGAAGTGCCTCCAGTATTCATCATGTCGGCCTGCTGGGGGACTGAAAGACTGGACAACTTAAATCTCTCATGTTTGGGTGCCCGCCGTTTTCCAATCAAACTGCCCTTCAATGATTGGCCACATTTGGAGGAAATACACAACAGACGTCATTAGGTCTGATCAGCTGAAAAGGCGGAACAAACATCCCCACACCGGAAAGTACCATCACACAAAACCCATATCAAGCTTTAGGGGGGCTGCTTCTTCTTTTATTTCTTCTTTTTTGTGCCCCTTCAAGGAATTAAGTCTTCATAAAAACATGGAGGAACTTCTGTTACCACAATACACTCCATTTACAATGGTAGTAGTGCACAGCAACAAAAAGGAAATCAAATCATATATGCAACAAATTAAACAAAAAAAAAAGAAAACAAAAAAAGAAATCCCTCTCCCAGAAAAGAAAACGTGGCTTATAAAAACCAATGTAAAAATGTGATTAGTTGTCGCTGACAGATGCTGAAAGCTTGTGACGTTTGGAGGTGGACCTTGATTGTGATATCAAAGACGCGTACAGGTACAAGGCGCTTCTAGACTTTGCAGCCCCGTCCCCAATTTTTATGCTGATTGGTTGTTTCTTACCAACTCTGACTGGGGGAGGAGCTGTGCAAAGATGGAAGTGTTTCTCGGGCCATGAGGAGAAGGACAAGAAGTGTGATCCAGGAGAGGAGGAAAAGGAAAGCACAAAGGTGAGGGCTGGATGTCCTCTGATGTTTGAGGAGCATCACAAGCCCAGAGAGAAGAAGGATAAATAGATATATTCTCTTATGAGGGGGAATTGTGTGTATGTGTGTGTGTCTGTTGCGCTGTGCTGTGTTGTGTGATCATATTATGTGTGTGTGCGTGTGTCGGGCGCTTTATCTGACGGTGACGCCGAGTTTTTGCAGCACACGGACACCCTTCTCCTGGTACTCCTCACGGGTCAGCCAGAAGTTGTCCTTGTCCTTCATGATGTCGGCCAGCACAGCCCCGCCCAGGAACACCATGTGCTTTCGCCTGGGAGGATCCTCGATGCGGATCTTAAATTTCTACAAGAGACGGTGGGGGACAGGAAGAACAGGAAGTTCACATCATGACTGGCCAGAAATGTTCCTCCGCCGCTTCCTTTTGGACAAGATGAACATAGAGGGACAAAAATAGGGCAAAATTTGAGAATGTGAACTGCCATCCTCCGTGACGTCACGAGAGACGTCAGCAACCCCCACAAGTGTTAATTCTGCTCGTTTTTGGCTTTTTCTTTAGCTTCTATTGCTACACGTATCCCAAAAGAAGCCTCAACAGCATCTTCAGAACGCACAGAAGAGAGAAAGACACACGTGTTCCTGTCTCACATACAGATTGTGGAAGATGGGCAAAATTTTTAAAAAAGTTTTCCTTTAAGTTTGATCATTTTGTTTTACTGTCTCTTTATGGACAAAGTGCAGAGTTAAAAGTGTATACGTAAAAAGTGGACAAAGAGAGACAGTCCATTGGAGACGGGCGTGGACACACACAGCTCAGTCGCATTAAAGCTATGCTGAAGACATACAAAACTGCGTGTTCCCAGTCGGGCTTACATGTAAATTCCAGCATCAAGGCTACATTTTGGACAACAGACTTCCAATACGTTATTGTGGCACCTCTGACACTTCTTTAAAATTGTGTAAAATACTATAAAATGGGACCTTTACGAGAAGAAGTGCCACAAACAGTCGGCCACTAGCCAAACACACAAAGAGCGACATGGGCACGTTGTTTACGAGCTAACAAAAATATCCACAGACTCAGGAGAAAAATATCTGGCTCATTAGTCACTAAATGCTCTTCTGTGTTCACCAGCACTCTGCTATGTCGTCTGTGTCGAGCTGATAGTCAGATGTGGGGGGGTTTAAATACTTTCTTATGTAGAAAAAAAGCTGCAGAAAAACAAGCTGAGAGGCGCTCAAAGGGCAGACTGGGATTATAAGTGTGTAAGTTTATTCATGTTTTAATAGAGCAGGACTCTGTGACTGACTCAACATGGCCACCGACAACAAACTTGTAGCTCTGATGTGAAAGTGCATGTACAGGCAGCAAGCGTGCACGACTAACATGTGGAAGATCAGACAGACCGAATGGGGCACCTTACAAGAAAAAAAAAAATCTCTAAATGGTTATTTCCCTCCTGGGGGATGTTTTCTTGGAGCAAAGGCTGAAAGCAAGCAGAGAATATCTTTAATACTCTTCATATGTGCCCCTGAAGTCACAAAGATCTCAATTTGACGAAACCACCCATCCATCCATCCTCTTCCGCTTATCTGAGATGGGGTCGCGGGGGCAGCAGCCTAAGCAGGGAAGCCCAGACTTCCCTCTGCCCGGCTATCTTGTCCAGCTCATCCTGGCGGAACCTGAGGCGTTCCCAGGCCAGTTGAGAGACAGTCTTTCCAACCTGTCCTAGGTCTTCCCTGAGGGCTCCTGCCGGTCGGACGTGCCATGAATACCTCGTCAGGCAGGCGTCCAGGCGGCATCAAGACAAAATGCCCGAGCCACCTCATGTGGCTCCTCTCAATGCAGAGGAGCAGCGGTTGTACTCAGAGTTTCTCCCGGAATGACAGTGCTTCTCACCTTATCACTAAAGGAGAGCCCAGCCACCCAACGGAGAGAACTAATTTCAGCCACTTGTACCCGCGATCTTGTCCTTTCGGGCACTAACCAAAGCTCATGAGCATAGGTGAGGGTAGGAACATTGATCAACCGGTAAATTGAGAGCTTTGCCTTTCAGCTCAGTTCCCTCTTCACCACAACAGACCGATGCAGTGAACAGGACCCAGAGGTGCTTAAGTTCCACCAGGATCTCATCCCCAACCCGGAGATGGCAAGAACCATGGACTTGGACTTGGAGGGGCTGATTCTCATCCCGGCCGCTTTACACTCAGCTGCGAACCGATCCAGTGAGAATTGAAAGTCATGGCTCAATGAAGCCAGCAGGACCACATCATCTGCAAAAAGCAGAGACCAAATCCTGCAGTCGCCAAACCGAATCCCCTCAGTGCCCTGGCTGCGCCGAGAAATTCTGTGCATAAAAGTAATGAACAGAATCAGTGACAAAAGGGCAGCCCTGGCGGAGCCCAACCCTCACGAGAAACGGGTCCAACTTATTGCGTTCATACAGGGAACCAACAGCCCGAATTAGGTGGTCCGGTACCCCAGACAGTACTTACCACAGAATTCCTCAAGGATCACCGGCGAAAGCCTTCTCCAAGTCCACAAAACACATGTAGACTGGTTGGACAAACTCCCATGCACCTTCAAAGACCCTGCCAAGAGTGTGGAGATAGTCCACAGTTCCACGACCAGGATGAAAACCACACTGCTGCGCCTTAATCAAAGATTCAACTATCCAGTGGATCCTCATCTCAAGAAGACCTGAATAGACCTTAGCAGGAAGGCTGAGAAGCGTGATTCCATGATAGCTGGAACACATCCCCCGATCCCCCTTCTGAAAAAGGGGGACCACCACCCCAGTCTGCCAATCCAGAAGCACGGCCCCCCCGCACGCGATGCTGCAGAGTTGTGTTAACCAAGATACGGCCAAAGCATCCAGAAACTCCCTGGCCCTGCGATTTTCGACCACCTCAGCAACTTCAGCCCCAGAGATAGGAGAGCCCACAGTGGAGTCCCAAGTCACTGCTTCCTCGTTGGACGTGGGGCCGACAAATTTTGCACAAAAGCCAAACAAATCCTTGCAGTTTGAATTCCTGCCATGCAGGAGACTTGCTTCTGCACATGCAATTCGATTTTTCTTTGGCTTTTTGCACCACTTATTCCAAAAGGACCAGCCTCGACTAGAAGTGTTCAGGGTAGAACAACGCAGGAAGCGTCATGATACGCACCGCATGCATGACAATTTTTAGCATCAGGGCTTAGTCATTCAAGTCAAGTTAAATCAATTCATGCAGCTTTACTTCTACGCTTGTATGACGCCAAGCATGTTAAAATATCACTAAAAACATTGCCTGTTTTACGGTGACAGTTTGACCCTGGAGCAGATTTATATTACCATTACTTCCTATGGGGGAAAAGTGTTTCAAAATCCAAACAAAGGAGTTTGTGTTTGACCTTGGAATTATAATTTGGGTAATTTGTGTTTGCTATCATGAGGTCCAACCCCAAATGCGACAACTTAAAATTAAAAAGTCCCATCACCGCAAACAGGCTAGAGATACAGATTTCTAGCTTTGACTACTGAACAAAACCTCCTGATCACCACTTAAACACTAAATGAGCCATTATGTGTGGGGTGGGGGTGGGGGGGGGGACTAACAAAAACATACACCACTGGCACCACCTGGTGGCAATGTGGTACACTGCACCAGTCTGAAGCACGTTCAGTGTGCTGTATTGTGTTTTGTGACTTTGGAGGTAAAGTAAGGTGAATGGTGTTGGCAATGCTAATACTACAGACTGCTAGTCATTGATATGACATACGGCACCAGTCAAATGTTTGGAGATACTTGCATTCTATTGAATGAGTGTGAATACATCAATGAGACAAAGTAAACTGATGTTCTGCTTTGGCGTAAGCGCGACAACGGTTTCTCACCGAGAGCTTGTCCACATCTCCCTTCAGCACACGCTCCAGGTACAGCTGCTTGAGTTCCCTCTCCAGTCGTGAGGGCAGACCCGGATACATGGTGGAACCGCCTGAGAGCACGATGTGTTTGTAGAACTCAGGCCTGACCGTCATGACAGGGAAAGAGGGAGACATGACTGTATCATCTTCACATACAAAGTACTCGTGCTGGTTTTTATTCCAGAATGTTTGCAGTCTGAACTTTCGGGGCCAGACGGCGTGGCGCTCACCTGGTGTCGATGTCGGCCGCCTGGATGGTGTTGAAGAGCAGCTCGGCCACGCCGACGCCCTCCACGTTGATGAGGTGGGGCTGGAACAGAGCTTCGGGGGCCTCAAAGCGCTCTCCGCCCACCTTGATCACACGGCCATCTGGCAGCTGGAGAAATGTGGGAGGTTGGAGATGAAAGGGGTGGGGGGGGGGGGGGGGGGGAGTCGGGTTTAAAGCACATGAGATAAAAAGAATGTCAGCTTTGCGGAGGTATTTTGTTCAAAATGCGAGTTAAAGCACAGACATCACACGTGTTCGAGTATAGAAAGGCTTCATTCAGACGTTAGTACCGAGAGGAAGTGGAGCCCCGCCACGGCCGCAAAGTGGCTGCACAGGAAATGATGTCACACTCAGTCCAGGCCCCGTGGCCACACTCACATTGCCCTCCTTGTTTCGCACGGCCGCTTACGCTAGCGCGCCAGCATGAACCCAAACATACACGGTCACAGTGAGCTCAGAGACACAACAGCAGCTCGCCAAGGCGTGCAAGCGATGCAGACTGCGGGAAGCTGCGTTTGGATTCTGTGGTTCCCTCCGCATGTGAGGGGAAAAAATGGGGGGGTCGGAAAAAAAAGCAAGGCTGGTGGAGAAGCCCCACCCCCCTTCAAACCAGATGTTTGAATGTGAAGTTGGTCAGCAGCAACAGCCGCTAACAAACACCATTAACTAACTCTCCCATTTTCCGCAGGAAACTCTCATATTTTGCCCTTCTTTCCTAGTTGTCCGCATTTTAACTTTCAAGGGGAAAAAAAAAATCTCGTTACTGCTGGATCAGCACAGCTTCCGGTCCGCTTGGCGACATCGACATGACACATCCAATAGCCGGTAAAGTCAGGCCTTGAAAATAAAAGCAGGCTAGTAAAATAACACGGGTGCACCACAGTGGTGTCTTTACATCCCCCTCACACCAACCCCGAAAAAAATGTACCTCATTTTCAAATGCAAATGTTGACCGGTGATGGCCTTGTGAATAAGAGCCCATGTCTTCGTTGCATGGCGCTAGTGCTTTTACGCAGAAATAGCCAAGAGAGGAGACCATTTTTCATCAAAGGGTAAACACCAAAAAATCCCCAGCAGGCTACAAATATGCTGCTGGTATAAATAAAAAGAGCCAGCACAGGAAGAGTAAACACGGTTAAACACATTCACGGCTTGGTTTATTAGCAGATATAACTATTTTGGATGGTTTCTGTGCTGTCAAATCAAGCTTCAGTTTCTAGACGTGACAGTATTGTCTATTGTAGCAATATTGTTATAATAAAAAAAAAAAAAGCCTCAAATGAGTCACCAGCAAAATGACACCACAAGTAGAAGGCCTCCCCTTAACGCGTCTTCCAGTGACGCATGTGGTTCATCACGATTATCTACCATGTACCGACAGTAGCTCTACAGTGTGAGGCTTTTCACCGTGTAGGACTCCACCAGCACGGTGGTCTCCAGCGCCAGCTTCTGCTCTTGCTCGATGTTGTAGCCCACGTAGCACAGCTTCTCCTTCATCATGCGCACCGTCTCAAAGTCTGCAGAGTGGTTGAAGGCGTAGCCTCTCAGCAGCAGCAACTGTACAATGCAAGGCAGCCCGAAAAAAATCAGATTTCAGACACAATTGAACGGTAAAAATTAATATTATGAAGGTGATAAGCAGATTTTTTTTTGAGCAAGTCTGAAAGTGGACACCTTGATGAGGTAGCGGGTAATGTCCCGGCCCGCAATATCCAGGCGTCTGGTCAGGTGGGGCAGGCTGAAACCCTCGTACACTGGGCAAATGTGCGTCACGCCATCACCAGAGTCTACCACCACGCCTGTCAAAAGGCCTGTTCTCACACACACACACACACACACACCTAATGTTTTGCATGCTTTTAAACCACAAAAGATCTACTTTAGCTCATGAGGTGCACTAGTTAAAACAAGTCTGACATGTGCTCGTTAAATAGTCTTAATTAACCCTGAGGCCCCACCTTGAGCGTACAGCGTTAGCACAGCTTGAATGGCGATGTAGACTCCTGCAAACTGGTAAGTCTCAAACATCACCTGCAGAACATGAGCAAGTAAAGTTAGTTAAAAGATGTCCTTGACAGTAATGTGTGTCCCTAGAGCCTGATCTCCCTCACTCGTTTGCTCCACTTTTTTGAGAAGAGGCGCTCAAACCTTCCCTTCTGAAGCTTTCATGACATCATGAAGGAAAACGCTCCTTCCATGTGGACATGATACAGCCCAGCTTGAGGAGCGTGCAGCATGTACAGCCACCACTTTAAATAACAGGCTTCGCTACACATCTTAAAATGTAGCTTCGCTCTGCCAACGAGCCGTAGATCATCTACAGATGTAGGAGGTCAAAGTTTGATGATTTGTGTTTTCTTCAGCAAATTGGCTAACCTAGCATTATGTTGCTTTTAAAATCTCACTGTAATGTTAGCACTGTTGCCCACATAGCTACACTAGCGCCGGTAATGTTTGTGTCCTCCTGTCCCACTCCTTAATGTTACATTGTTGAGTTACGGGTGTGTATAAAAAGTGGATAAAGTGCACAATAGCGCTTCTCAGAGAGACAGAGACACAGACGCACACGCGCAGTACGAGACAGACGTTGGCAAACACAGCTCATTAGCATTAAAGGGTCCCTGACATGATTCATCAACTTTGCTTAAATATGTTACATATTGTTTGTGATTATGTTCTACATTGTTCAGTTTTTGGAAGCGAACAGTAAATTTGCAAAACTTACATTTATACTGTAGTTCACTGCGGCAGCCATGACAAACTAGCTCTCGCAGTTCAGCCTCATTTCCGGAAGTGACGCCATCGGGGTACTACGGCTCAGGTAATCAAACATGGCGGTGTACGAGACGGAGGATGGTTACAGCGATTATAGCAAAGATTTGAGAGATGTTTCAATAGTTTGAGGAGGAAGAAACATTTGGGGATGAAATAGAGAACTTGCGGAACATGGACTTAAGCCTTCAAAACACAGAATGGTAAGTGTAAATTACTCTGGAGTTGCTTATCCTTCAATTACGGTTTTAAATGGGCTTCTCAATGAGCGTAAAGGGTTTTTTTAAATCACCCTTTTTACTGGATATGTGGCCGCACGTCAGGGATGAATCTTTGCTGCGGTCACCGCCCCCCCACAGTAAACTTATCACTGTCAAAAGATGTTTATATAAGATGTATAATGCTTTGCAGCTTTGTCGCTATGGTGGAATACTGTTTAGAAGATATTATGTAAACAAGACATGACTTACTCTCTTGTGCCAACTTTGACATAGTGGTCGTTCTTCGTTGTCTTGGGTTTTTTTTTTTTTTTGCTGTGTACCAGCAGAAAACCATCCCTTTTCAAAATGCGTTTATACCGTACTTTCAAGCCAAATGCTTCCTGTCAATGTGTTCCTTCAAAGCTGTCAGTGAAATGATCACTGCAAAGAACAGAACTCGAGGTGGCCGTCCATCTGTCTCTCGTTCTCTGCACTTGCTTCATCCATTCTTGTCTAAACCTTCCTCTTTTGGGAAAGAAAAACTTAAGAGTATCACCTCAGATATTATTAACATCCAACAGCAACACAACATTTTGTCATGATTACCATTTTGATAAAGATATACTGAACCAAGTCGACGATCTACCTCGAGAAGCGTTTGTTTGCTCTGCTTTAGCTGAGAGGTGTCACCCCGATGCTGTCACTTCCGGAAATGTGGCTGATCTGCGAGCTAGTTCGTAATTGAAGCAATGTAATTTTTGCTAATTTACCGTTCGCTTTCAAAAATGGAACAATGTAGAACATAATTAGAAACAATATATGACATATTTAAGCAAAGTCATGAATCCTGTCAGGGACCCTTTAAAGCTACAGACACACAAAATGGCATGTTCCCTGTTTAGAGAGGGAGGGACAAGCCATCGTAGTGTACCGTGGCGCCTCGATGTAAGCGTAACTAAAAGCACTTTTAAATAGTCTAAATTGGCCAAATTAAGGCCAACAAGCTTCCAATACACTACTGTGGGATCTATAACTCTTCAAATTGGTGAAAAACTATATACTATAAAATGGGGCTTTAATAAATAAAGAGTTCATTTTAAAATCCTTTTCAATCTGTTCCCACCTCTATGATTTTCTCCCTGTTCTTGGTGGGATTCATGGGGGGTTCGGTCAGTAGAATCTTGCAGTTGCGAGAGTCGATGTTGAGCTTCTCTGGACCGAAGGTGTAGTCCCACAGGTGCTTCATGTCGTCCCAGTTCCTCACGATGCCGTTCTCCATGGGGTAGTTGACCTCCAGCATGGAGCGCAGCTCGCTGGCCTCGTCGCCCACCATCAGGTCCTGCGAGGTAGATGATGACGTCGACACACGTGAACACTTTGAAGCAGCTGTTTGAATTCCAAACTCAGTTTAGAGCAACTAGGCAAGCAGTGAGTATGTTAACTAACCATTAACTAATATTTCAAACACGCATTAATGCAGCTTTCGAAACCGTTACCCAGCATGCACCACAAACCTGCATGCACTCGTGTTCCTCCTCAGGTTACACTAAAAGTTTAAGTGCCATCCCTCAGCCGTGTGCAAAGTAAACTCAGCACACGGCACAGTCTCAACATTCCGTTAGGAGACATCAAAAAGCCGACAAGACGGGCCGGCGGTCATTTTATGGCTTCATCCTGTGCGCTTTTGGCAACAACGCGCTGTCCATGTGGTCTCAATAAGAAAAGACAAAAGGTAAAAAGGGGGGAAAACATGTGGAGGTTAGACTGGAAACATCTGTTTTTAGGTCCACCTCTTCTACAAGATAAAAGACTAATATTTACTCATTTGCTTTTTGCGCCAACGGGCATCTATAGGGACACCTGTTACTTATATCGCATGTTCTCTTGTGGGGCATTCTGATATGTTGAAAAGTAATCACTTCATTCTTAAGAATTCTGCATATTGTGTGGAATGGATTGAAGCGATGGAGTCAAAGTGCGGTGCGCTACTTGGCTTCAACCAGCAGAGGCGCTGTTGTTTCAGTACCAACTTGTTAGCATTCTAAAGACCTATTCAGCCGCATCCATGCAGCTGTATCATGCTCCACCAGGCACCCGCATTGTAAACAGGAGTACAGAACATTCAGACAGATACTCCCATGCAAACAATAGCAATTAGCCAATAAAATCATTTACATGAAGGATATTTGTACACTATTGAGGTATAATACGTTGGTGCGTAAAATAAAATAGGCAAAAAGTGTACAAATGGGAATGATTTACGTGGGCAAATAGATGTACCAATAATGTAAACATCAAAGACATACCATATAGGTCGATGAGAGGAAGTTATTTGGGGCAGCATATGATTTTTTTACTTAAATGCTTACTTTTTTATATTAAGAAATTATAAATATTTTTTAAGTTGTTTGGTTTACGTAAAACGTTAAATAGGTTAAATATAAAAATGTTTTCTTTGTGTTTCGGATAAAGAATTTGTACATACATGCTTTATACCAGACAGCAAGGCGTCTAGATGTGTTTGACGTTATGGAGAATATCAAAGACATCATTGATAAAACCCATGTGTTGCATCAAAGAGGTTATGTTTTAAGTTGTGATTTTTATTGCATTTTTAAAAACGCATGTCCGGTGGTTGTCTTATGTGGCCGGAATTGTGGAAGATTAACGGGAAAAACATAATGTAGCGTAAAGTTAGTCTGGCGCTCACTCATACATATTACTTTGGATGAAAGCTGCGTGATGCAAGAACATCAGAGACTACAAATTCAAACAATCCTTCAAGGACTTCATAAAAAAAAGTAGGTTAGTGATTAATGGTTTTCATCCCATGAGAGTGCGAGGTTTTGTTTATCTTATGAACCCTCAAATACTCAAAGCAGCCAACAATGGATTTTTACATGTGAGTAAAACTCCTACAAAAAAAAAAGAAAAAGAAAAAGAAATTGAAATCCAAACAAGCCGTCACGGCAGGCAAGAAGAGAGCACACGCCATCATCAACTTACCATCTTGTGGGATTTCTACTTCAGCGTGGAACAACAAAACATGGAGGAAGAAAACAAGATGTGGAAACGGCCAGAGGGAGCTGACAAATGGACAGCCCTGATGTAAACAGGCAAAAACAACTGCTATCCAAGTATATCCACCTTTAATTTCTAGTATTTTCTAATATTGACCCTTGAAAAGATCAAATAAAACGCTTGTTGAAATGTGAAGGCTGTACCTGCTTTGGCCTGATATTGTAGTTGGTGAAGGAGAGAATCAAGCGTACGATTCCTCGAGTAATTCGAGTACCTCGATTTAAAAAAAAAAAAAAATGTAGAAATTTTCTGTCTCTCAAAAAATCATCACGTGTGCTTGCTTACGTTACCCATGCAGTGGAAGACACGGATGCTTGGTTGAAAGAGTGGGATGATGGAAGAGGCGAGGAAAAACGATAACGATGAAAGAGAAGGAAAACAACAAACAAACAGACAGAAAATGTGGAAAGTGTGTAGGCATTTCAAGCTAGACAGGAAGTTGAACAATGTGACGTGTATCCGTTGTCACACGGCACTTACATACCACAACAGCACATCTTCGATGTTGCAGCAACCCCAGACACCCAGAATGGAGCGAAAAATGAACGTAGTGCAAATCAGCGACATTAACATGAATGTACCTTACTAACATAAAGTCAGCCGTGTGGAGGGCTAGGTTGTGTGGCTCGTTTATTACGATGGTTTACCCTTAAAAAAAAAACTGCACTTTTTTTTTTTACACTTTTGCCCGTCATCCACAATCCTTACGTGAGACATGAACACACGTCTTTCCCATTTCTGTGCCTTTTAAAGAGAGAAAAACAGCTAGCACAAGGCAGTTAATGCACATAATAAGAGCCTATTGCTCTAAAAAAAAAAACTAAAAAAAAAAAAAAAAATCCTGCAAATCATGTTCCATTTACATAACGTGACCTGCATATTATCCAAGCTACAGCTACATTTTTATTGTAGGAGCTACCACCGAAGAACTACTTTTCTGGCGTAGTGACACAGTGCCTCACTCAACACCTCAGGCCACTACCAAGAGGTAGCAATGTAAGCTACCGGAGTTGCTGCATCGCCTGTGAGTTTAGAAGCGTTAATACTACGTTATAAATCATGCCTCACACCTGGATAGTTGAAAGTTGTGGCAATAAGCTCTGAGAAATTTGTCAACTTCAGCAGCAGACTGTTACACCCACGGTGTAAGAAGGAGAGGTTCCGCAGGTCCTTCATCCCGACCGCTGTCAGGCTTTACAACACCTGCACCACCTGAACCATGTTGTAGTCACTATGTCACTATGTATTGCGTATCTTGCTTGCTGCTGTAACAAGTGAATTTCCCTGCTGTGGGATAAATAAAGTACAATACAATACAATACAACTTCCAGAAGGAACAACATCCAGACACACTGAAGCAGTAGATACTGGCTCCCAACTACATACAACTACAAGAGGCTCCGTCACTGTGTATCTGACATGGTACTCTGCAGCACAGGTGCCCCTCAGGGTACGGTGCTCTCCCCTTTCCTCTTCACCCTCTACACCACAGACTTCACACACAACTCCACACAATGTCACGTCCAGAAGTTCTCCGATGACACAGCCATTGTGGGTTGTGTTTCAGAGGGGAATGATCTGGAATACAGGACGGTCATCAGGGACTTTGTCAGCTGGAGTGAGCTTAACCAGCTGCAACTCCACACCAGCAAGACAAAGGAGATGATCATTAACTTCCAGAGGAAAACATCCCACTTCACACCAGTGAACATCCAGGGAGCGGACATAGAGTTGGCAGACAGCTACAAATTCCTGGGTGTTCACCTTTACAACAAACTGGACTGGTCCGTCAACACCCACGCCCTCTACAAGAAGGGCCAGAGTCGCCTCCACCTGCTGAGGAGACTGAGGTCCTTTGGTGTGTGCAGGACTCTTTTACGGACCTTTTATGACTCTGTGGTGGCCTCAGCCATCTTCTATGCTGTGGGCTGCTGGAGAGGGGGCAGCACGGACAGGGACAGGAGCAGGATAAATAGGCTGATCAGGAGAGCGAGCTCTGTCCTGGACCGTCCTCTGGACTCCGTGGAGGAAGTGGGGGAGAGAAGGATGTTGGCTAAGCTGACATCCATCATGGACAACACCTCTCACCCCCTACATGACACTGTTGTTTCCCTGGGCAGCTCCTTCAGCAGCAGACTGTTACACCCACGGTGTAAGAAGGAGAGGTTCCGCAGGTCCTTCATACTGACCGCTGTCAGGCTCTATAACACCTGCACCACCTGAACCATGTTGTAGTCAATATGCATTTCTTTACACTGTACTCTTTACTTGCGTATCTTGCTTGCTGCTGTAACAAGTGAATTTCCCCGCTGTGGGATAAATAAAGTACAAATACAATACAACTTAGACCCGACAACATCAGTAGTTCTTTACCAGCTCAACAGGGAGCACATGTCTTGTGCTGAAAGACACAGCTATCTCACCAGTTGGCATCCCAGCGAGAGCAGACATTGTAAGAGACAGTTTTGTTATGCCCTTATTGCTAATGAAACATTTAGCAGTGCTACATGCTAACACTACAAGAATGGCTTAGTGCAGGGGCGTCAAAGTCGTGCCATGGAGGACCGAGACAATGCAGGTGTCCTTTCCAGCCGGTCACTAAAGCAGGTGATTTTAATGATCAACACCTGCTTCAATTTGAGAGAAGGAGCTCATCAATTAAATCACCTGCTGAAGAAAGTGCTTGGAGAGAAAACATGCAGTGTCTCGGCCCTCCGTGGCACGAGGTTGACACATGTGGCTTAGTGTGTCACTATAGCTGGATCTGCCGAGGGGGAGTACAAGTAAAAAGTAGTCCTCAGCAGCGGCTCTCACCAAGTCTGCCATGATTAGTGATAGCAAACGCTCTCTCTTTGTCTCTGTCTCTGTCTCTGTCTCTGTCTCTACTGTTGACAGAAGTAGCGGTCGTTGTGATAGGCTCTGTGGAATCAGTGCGCCCACGAAGAAAGTTCCGATAATGCTTAAAAGGGCAATGGCAAAATGTTGCACGTATTACAGTCCATGTTATCATGCATGTATCTGTTACTACATGTCACAGCATGGATACAAAACAATAAAACACTGCGGGAGGTGTTTTAATTGAGGGCTTTATAGGTGGAATAGGTGAACCCCATGACATGCATTAATAGCTGCCTCGTGCTAGCAGCTTGTCAATATTTACAATGCACAGAAGGGAAAGACTTTAACGAAAGACATTGATTCTGACGGTACGATAAACTTGGGCAAAAATATCACCATATCACCGTATCACGGCATTTCACCGTTTCACAGTGCTGCGAGTTATGATGGAAAATAAAAACATGTTAGCTCTTTACTCAGTAGCTGGTCATTTCTAGCATACAATACTATGTCATGGAACAAGGAAGTGTGTCTCACTCTCTTGGTTGAGAGCAGGGTTTCCGCTACATGTAATTGATCGTGGTGGCCCGTCACTTCAAAATGAAACCCACCACACCTTAAAAATGTTTTTTTTCAGCTTGAAAACAGTGTTAAGTAATATATTGTATGAATGGATATACTGTACCACAAGGACCACAAGGCTGGCAAACAGCTTTTACCCACAGGCCATCAGGCTTCTCAACGAAGCACTCACACACGCCGCACGCAATACACACTCATAGCACTGTATTTATTTATTTATTTATTTATTTGTATATTTATTTGTATTAATGTCTCTTCTTTTTGATGTTGCTTAATTTATTGGTATATATGTTTATGTTTCTTATGTTCTTATTCTTTCTTGTGTTTTCTTTCTTTTCTTGGGAGAATGAACAGAATAATATTTTCATTGCATAGTATAACTGCTGTTTTACCATGCACATTACAATAAAACTCTCTTGAATCTTGAATCTTATTATCGCTCAAATGAAAAACAGTCCGTAAAATGTGCAGTCGATTGACGACAGCTTGTCACATGCGAAGCCTTTCTATGCCAGCATGTGCGATCGCTCACATTTCAATTTCATTTGACTTTCTGGCGTCCTTTAGCCATTTTGCACTGCCTCGGTCACGGGCGAGCTAGATGTGGCGGTCACGTTCATGCTATCTTACTTTTTGAAGTGTCACTTAACAATGTTGCTCTCTTGTTATCATTATAACACTTATGGCTTGTCTTCAAAACACTAGATGTGTCACTATAAGTTGTTCAACAAACACATAGTGATAGCAGTGATGCTATCGCGGGGGTCTCTGACAGGTAGCTCATAAGTTAGCAGTAGCTCACCAGGTGATGTTGAGCGGTTCCATGCAGCCCACCACCGCAGCTTCAGAAAAACCTACGGGAAACCTTGGAGAGAAATGTGTTCCACTGCGGTAGGGGCGTTCATTTTAGTTTGAACACAGCGAAAACTCTAAATCTTACGTATAAAAGAATATTTGTCCCGCTTCTAGTCAGCCTGTTAAGGTTTAGGGCCTCGGTTCCTACAGTGACGTTCGCATACCCCGAGGGGTACGCCAATTGTCATGGCGGCACGTCAACAAAAACGAAAATCAATTGATGCCTAACACAATTACGAGCGCACCTGAACGCCTCATAGCACGGAGCACACAGTCATAGCAGAATGTTATGTGAATACGTAGGTAAGTTTGATGATTATGTTGCGTATTAAGAGTATTTAACCTTGAAGGTTTAAATATTGGGGTTCCAATCCGTGCACTGTGAAAACATGTCAACGTATGTGCGTGTCAGGATGAGACAGTGACGATTCCCCTGAAAATGAGGCTTTATCGCTGCTTGTATGTATTTTTGCACTTTGGATGCTGCTCTATCATTTTTCGAGCCAGAGTTCCTCACTATAAAAATAATTAACCAATTAATCATGCTTAATATTTCAATTTAATGAAAATTAAAAATGTTTTGGGTTTTTTAAGTGTGCAGGAGTAGGGGGCACGTGGCTTCAAGTCATATGTCTGACTTGGAAAAGTTTGGGAACCACTGGTTTAGGGTTGATAAATGCACAGCCAGCAACATAACGTAGTAATTTACACTTAGTAATGTCCATTAACTGATTTCTCTCCTTTTCCAGTAAATCGTCAGTCTTGGATGGATAAATTCATCTACAAAATCACCATCATGGAGCCCAGCAGACTCAAGAAAATACAGTTTGTTACTACGCACAATGCAAATGTAAGAAATACGATGGTTGATTATCTTTACCTTGATCTCGATGTTTCCCACTTTAGCCGTGGAGCGGATGATGGGCCTGCCGACGAGGGCGGGAAAAATGTGTTCTGGGAAGTTGGAGCCAGCATAGCCGCACTTGACGAACTAAAATTACAACAAAAAAAAAAGAAATTGATGGACAATTCATATAAAGCAGAAACTACAGCTACACACCTGCTGGACAGAATGTAATTATATCATGTGGCCGGTGAGTGTAAAATAATGCATAACCTCTCGTGTCGACAACAATTTGGATGTTTTCATGCAAAATATGCCTCTAAAGTTGCACAAAACTTGAAAAAAACAAACAAAAACAAAACAGGAACCACCATGGTGCCTTTTGGGGATAAAAGAAGACAATAGACAATAAGTCACGTAAGCTGGCTTCCACTGAAAGAAGCAGCTTCACCACACGCATCTTCATTTCTCTTATAACAATTAACACTGGTTCACTTCTTTTTACACTTGTATGACAGTTAACAATGGTATGAAAAGTGTGACTTAAAACGTTTCCGATGCAGTTAATGAAGGTCATATGATGGCCCGTTTGACCCTGGACCAGACTCTCTCTATTACCGATGGCAAACTTGACTGTGGAGCTAAAGATAGCTACATAATGACTCCTCTAAAAGGTGTAAGGATGACACATTACTCTCAACTTTCGTGTGCTTGTGTGAGACAGCATCATCTTGCTGAGCCAACATCCTGTTTTAGGAGGGGAAGTCGCTACTCTTGCCAAAAAAAAAAAAATTGTACGTGCAATGACATTCCCGCACAGGCCTGCAATGTCTGTGGCGCGATAAAATGCTAAATAGCAAGTAGCACATATTCATATACAGTATAACACTATAATGTGTACTAATAAGTGCAGGTTTGACTTGTAGAGTAGGCGACGATGCAGCACGTCTGCCACTTCCTGGTGGGTTTGTAGACACTAAACCCGCATAACCAAAAAAAAAACACTCCACTGGCGAATGAGTGTGCACATAACTTAAAAATAATCAAAACTCCTGAGTTAGCAGTTCTCACACCAGGAAGTCAGTTGCTGCTGGATGGAAAAATGATTACACTACAATTGACCTGGCACGGCCTACCTATAACTACGATCACATTAAATGTTAGATATTGAACCACAAATCGAATGTATTTTTAAAAATGACATAAAAGGCGCTGTAGTGTAAGCGTTACAACTGTACGTAACCATGACATTGGAAGGAACATGAAAGAGTTCGGCAGTCAGTCGGAAAACACCAGACAGCTGTAAGCTAGCAGGCTAGCGAGTTAGCATGCTAGCCGCAGTCACACAAGTGGTGTTAAACTTCATGTTTGTGATTGTTTCACTTAGTTAACCCATAGTGGGTCATTGGAGCCGCAGAAGTGTGCCCAGTTTGTGTGAAAACGACTGCGACGCCTCTAAACGCCGGTTGCGTGCCAAGTCTGGATGAATGAAAATTAGCTAGCTAGCTCGCAAGCTAGCAACACGCCCAGTTGACGCTAGCGCAAGCAGATCCCACTTCCTGTTTCTTGGCCAGCAGACGACGAGTAAAACAAGGCGAGGATCAAACCCAACACGCCGTCAAAGACTCACCCCGGTCCCGTTGTCACACACCACCACTTTCCTTCCCTGGCTGTCCATTCTGTCTAAGCCCTGTTGCCTCTAAACCTCCCCGCAACTTTCTTCTGCAAGCCGGAAGGAAGACACGACAGCCCGGACGAGAGGCGGAGGAAAGGAAGGGTGGTCATCCGGTGTGGGTGTGCTTTTTGTCGTTTGTTTGTGATTTTGTGATCCCGAGAGACACAACGAGACACAACATCACAGCATGACAAAACTAAATGTGGAAGTCAAGAGTTTGATCCCCAAATAACGAATGGCGACATAGCAACAACAAAACGTATTTTGTATATTTACTGTGGCAAGGAGTACATTGTCAAGAAGTGACAAAAAATGAACTGTTGAGGCATTTGCTTTACATGTTGACATAAATGTACGCATGGATGATGCACAATAGCGCAAACAAACATGTTTTGATATATTTGTTACTATTTGCCTCACTTCCGCGTTACACTCGCGAGAAATACGGTGGCCCTAACGGGTCAAAATGAGCAACAGCCTGAGCTAAAGATAGTGATTATAATGCAGACTTTCCCCATTATGCAAATAATCCAAGAGTTTATTTTCACGAGAATGAAAAGAACAGGGAAGATAAAGTGCATTCAGGTATTTTGTAGAACAACATAATGACTGTGTGTAGGTATACACAGACGGGGCGAAAAATCCAGACACGGGGGTTACAGGATTTGGAGTGACAGTAGCAATAAAATGAGCCAAAATTGGCAAAGCATCTGGGAGAGAGAGAATAGAGGAAGACACATGTATGAAATTCAGCCAAAGGTCAAGGATTCAAGAATTGGCGGTAAGAGCAGGAGAGAAGAAGCGGTGATGACAGGATTAAGGATAGGACATGTGCTGTTAACTAAACATTGAAAGCTCTGGGGAAGCAGGACACTGGATTGTGTGAAGAATGTCAGGAAGAGGAGTCAGTTGAGCATGTGATTCTGAGGTGCAGGAGGTATAATGCACAATGGGAACTAATGAGGAGGGAACTGATGGGAGTGAGAAAGGAAGAAATAACACTAAAATGATGACTGAAAATGGGTGAAAGAACACATCGAAGGAAGGACGGACTATTTAAGAAACACAGGACTGTTTAAAATATGATGGAAGGTGTACTTGGTGTGGAGAATCAATATATTACTCAATATTTATTCCGGGGGTTAAATACATTGAATGTTCAGCTTGGTTTTTCACATAGATGAGCCGGTTACATTTGTAAAAGGTGTGCGTTATGTCTAAGAAGCCTGATTTGAGCTGTTTTTTATATCCAAAAAAGGGGGCACAGCAAAGTAAAGTTTGGGAACCACTATATTATGTGGAGGATGAATTTGCTTATTCATCCATCCATCTTCTTCCGCTTATGCGAGGTTGGGTTGCGGAGGCAGCAGCCTAGCCAGGGAAGCCCAGACTTCCCTCTCCCCGGCTACTTCGTCCAGCGAATCCCAAGGAGTTCCCAGGCCAGTTGAGAGTCAGTCTCTCCCAACGTGGGTCTTGGGTCTTCCCCGAGGCCTCCTACCGGTCAGAGGTAACCTGAACACTCCCCCAGGGAGGCGTCCGGGAGGCATCTTGACCAGATGCCCGATATACCTCATCTGGCTCCTCTCAATGCGCAGCAGCAGCGGTTCTACTCTGAGTTTGTCCCGGATGACAGTGCTTCTCACGTTATTTCTAAGCAAGAGCCCAGCCACCCTACGGAGAAAATTCATTTTGGCCGCGATCTTGTCCTTTCGGTCACTACCCAGAACTCATGACCATAAGTGAGGATAGGAACATAGATCGACCGGTAAACTGAGAGCTAATTTGCTTATTGATCATGTGTAAATGTGTGTGTCTCTTGTATTGTCACCTTTCAGAAGTACAAATAAACATGTACAACAAGCCATAAGGATCACGTATCTGGTTTATTGTAGTATTTACGAGCATCTTAACACTTTATTGCAGTGCATTCCATTTGGATTCCAGCAGTAAACCTGAAGATGTTTCAAAAGGAAAAATACATAATTTGAATATTTGGTTAAGAAAAAATAAATAAATGTATGAGCCAAGTACTTTTTATAGTTTATAATTGGTGGCATAAAGGCACAGATTTTCATGGAAATACTCAATGACAAATATTACACTGATTAAAGTGAGTTAAGGAGTTGTTTGCATGCTCATGCAATTGATGCTTCAGTCAACAGGCAATGAATAAATATTGTAATAGTAAATAAATAAAGAACTCTTGTTAATGCATAAATAAAATAAGATGACATAAAAACTAAAAGTGCAAATTTTTAGTGAGCTGAAGAAGAAGAGGGAGAGTTGGGAGGTGGGCACAGTGTTTCCTCGTAAAGGTCGTTGATTGTTTTGACTGCACATTTTGGATTGTGGTTTAAAAAAAACAACAGTTTTTCAAGAGTTTCTCATCCATTGCTGGGAAGTGAGTACACAGTGTCAATACTCAGAAGGAGAAAACACATCCTACAGAAGGTACAGTACGTACTAAAAAGGTGTAGCACTCATTACAAGAGTCCACGTACTGCA
Organism: Dunckerocampus dactyliophorus; assembly: GCF_027744805.1. Taxonomy (NCBI): domain Eukaryota; kingdom Metazoa; phylum Chordata; class Actinopteri; order Syngnathiformes; family Syngnathidae; genus Dunckerocampus; species Dunckerocampus dactyliophorus. The sequence continues at coordinate 5,451,099 of NC_072832.1, read as the reverse complement.
TGGCTGGTTGACCTCAAAGCAGGAGACGGACCGCCCTGAGAACTGAGGACTCTCATCCAACAGGCTGGTGATGAGCTACTGTTAGAAAAAAGATGAATGTTTAATACTCACAAGAGTCATGCTCCAAAAAAGTGAGGTCGAACATACTTGCATTGAATTCATTAAGTGTGTGTCTGGGCTCCGGAGGTGGTCGCTGGTGTGTGTCCTGAAAAACAGTCCTTGTCGGGATTCATCTGCACCCACTGAAAGAACAATGTTAAAATGGATGGATAATAACAGAAGAAACATTGCAACAAGGCCTTTCTAATGATGTATAAATACATTTAAAAAAACACATTGATAAACTCACAGTGTCCCTCATGTCCAAACCAAGACACCTGAGCAGTGTTCTGTTGGCGTGGGAAGCTCTCCACTGGAACATGAGGCCTGCTGCACCGTGGATGTCCTGGTGGGGGCGCCAAAAGCCATGCTGAACCCTGACAAAATAATGAACCAGATTATAAAGCGTGCAAGTATCAGAATTTCAGCAACCATTTCAATTGCGATAGCACTATATAAAAGAAACTTAGATGTACTGTAGTCTATGCGCAGCTTGTACAGCAGTACAGTAGATTCCCGCCGTTTAGGGGGGTTAAATTCCAAGAAAAAATGCACGTAATTGAGAGATGTCTCCTGAGATTGAACTAGTTTGGAGTGGCAAGATATACTGTAGATGCGTGTGTTCAAGTTCAATAACACGGCAGTTCATCTTCTTTCGAACAGTGGTACGGTAGATTTGACCTGTATTATCACATATTACACATCATTAACAACTTGAATTTGATTTTTTTTTGGTTTTGGTTTGCGTGAGAGGCAGAGAAGATTTTCACTATTAGTGCAGACCTGCCAACATGTATGAATTTGTCATACTCAGCATGCAATTCGACTCTTGAATATGCGTGTATGATTCACAGCTCTCCATTTTGTTGCATTTTGCTGGTTTCAGTTTTGAGTTCAGTCTGTACAGTACAGATAAATAAATAGATATCAGTTTCTCAATAGTATTTCAAATTGGGGGGCTGCGGGCACAAAAACATTTCTGTCCTCCAATGGGGGCATGACAGAAAATAATTGAGAACCACTGTTTTATAGTAGGAGACAGATCATGACTTACGCTGGATGCATTTCACAAATAAACACTGTTTGTGTAACATAAGACATATAATGCGATATGCAATGCAAGATATAGAAAAAGAGCCAAAACGCTGCGTGCAACTCTGAGCCAGTCTTCCTGGGGTGTGATATTAGATTAGAAGTATTGAAGGAAGACGCATAACCAGCGCTTTATGACGTGTTCCGCATGACAGACTGTGCTTTAGTTTTGGTTTTCATGTTGTCTCCTGTTTTGTGCTCTTATTTTGGTTTTCTATTTTCCCGTTTGGCACAATGTGAGGCTGCGGTCGCTGGAAAGCACGTGTAGTGGTACGGGTTCCTTATTAGTAGCAAAACGTAACACTTGACAGTTGTTACAAATTGCATAGTTACAATCCCAAGGCAAAACTTGGAAATAATTCTAGACCGCGGACAAAAGCTTGTTGTTCTGTGGAGCATGGTGCAGTTTGAGGAGGTCTCACTCATGCAGATATCATTATCAGCAGTGAAACAGACACCAATATGAGCAGATATCTCATTTTTATGCCAATAAAATATATATTACCCGACCAATATTATCAGACACCCTTCGTTTTCTGTGCACTGAAAATGGCAGCCATTATTGTATAAATAGCTGGCAACACAAGTGAGGAGCAAGATAACAGTGTCTTGTGGTGGTGATAGTGCGCACGAGCGCTGCCGGCACGGCGGAGCTGCGGTTCAACAAGGGGAAACAAGAATTCCAACATGTACTGCGACATTGCAAAGCAGAAATTGGGCCACCTGCCAGTTTTCCAAATTGATAAGTCGCCCAAACACACCTCCAAGATGACAAGTGCCTTACTGTGGAAGCTGAAGGTCAAGATGATGGCCACTGATGACGTGGCCAAGATCGTCTGCTCCACACCTGAACCCGATTGAGCACCTGTGGGGCATCCTCAAGCGGAAGGATGAAAGGAAGAAAGGAGGAGTGCAAGGTGTCTTAACATTCTCCAACTCCACCAGTGATGTCATCATGGAAGAAGATTCCAGTAACAACCTGTGCAGCTCTGGTCAATTACATGTCCAAGGCAGTGCTAAATATTCACACCAAGGACACACTTTGGACATGTTCACTGTGAGGTGTACTCACTTGTGTTGCCGGCTATTTTGACAATAATGGCTGTGTGTTTACTCATTTTCAGTTTCAGTCCAGTAAATATATACTGCTATACAAGCTGTGCACTGACTACTCTAAAGCATATCTGTGTTTACTTTCTGTAGTATTGTCCCTTGGGAAGATAAACTGTGAGGGCTGTACTCTATCTTGTGCTTTTTGCATACCTATGAACTGTGGTCTTCTCCTCCTCCTGAGGATGAAGCAGAGCACCCAGGCTGGGCACATTCTCCTCCTCCTCCTCCTCCTCATCCTCGTCCTCCTCCTCAGGTGGGACCACCTCCTCTGGGAAAGAAGCCTGTAGGAGCTGGTGGACACAACAGATCAAAAAAAGTTAGCAAATGACAGGTCTCTGCTTCGTTATGGTCTTCCTTAGGGACCTTGACCACCTGGAGGCTGCTGACTTGTTCTGGAAGCTTGCTGCGAGTGTCTTTAAACTCCGCCCACATCCTGTTTCCATCCTCCTGTGGCGCAGCCGAACAGAAATCTGCAAAGCTGTCACTTGGCGGGAGACCCAGGGTCTCTCCATCAACGCAGTTGTCAAACCTTTCAGCGTTGAACTGTGAGGACACGTTGGAGGTAGCGCACGTTCCCTGAGATGCAGCCTGGTCGCCACGGTGACAATACATGTCCCACTCAGACAGCGACTCGTCTTCATCACCAGTCTGATCCCCCTGGGAGGCAAGAGAGGACACGTTTGGTTCCAAGTCCTCAGACGGACCCTCATAGGAGACATCATCGCAGAAGGAGTCCAGGTCCTCTGTAGCGGACGTGTTTAGGACGTCTTCCTTCTGCAACTTGGAGGTTTGGTGAGACTTGTCCTGAGATGTTTGGTGAGGCGTACACGCGCAACGAGATCTGGGTTCGGCGTCCATAACGACCTGGCGTCCTTCTCTCAAACTGCTGGAGGGCTTTGTCCCCACCGCAGTGCCACCCAGTGGAGCGAAGCCGCAGCACCACGGGTGAGCCGCCTGCTCTGTAAACACAGAGAAGTCAGCGAAGCCCGTTTCCTCTGCAGAGCTGCAGTAACCGTTTGTGGTGCAAAGATCCAAAGATGGCTGCCCCCCTTCCACACTCTCCCTAATGGAGTGTTCCGTTTGGAGAGTAAAGCTGGACTTCGGAAATGGTGGCTCAGTGGGAGCAGCAAGGTCAAAAACAAATCCCCCAAACTCATCCTCCTCTGATCCTGCCTCCCCCATGTCATCGTCCAATGGAGGGGGAGCTGATGAGTGCTGATAGGGCAGAATGTCTGGCTCCATTGCTTCTCCTTGTACAACTTGAAGGCTTCATTCACTTTAAGAGGATAACAGTTACATACACAGTTAGTGGATTGGAAATGTAATGACAAAATAAAACTAGTGATGGTTACCAACACACTACTAGGCTATTAGTACTAAAAATATTGTTGTTTTTCAAATTCTTTAGTTACCCCATTGTGTTAATATGACAATGACAAAATAGTAGGCTACACCATAGCAAACAACCTCAATAACAAACATATTGTAAAGAATACACCTCTCAGACATTGTCAGTGTCATTAAAAACCAGCAAGGACATTGGTTCGGTTCGCACGGCAGGTTAAAGCGGACAGAAAATTCTGTTAATGACTATAAAATGTTTTAGCAAAACCAAAACAACAAGCAACCATGCTAATAATCAGTGGATAAGGATTATCACTCAGCTCTGAAATGACAGCTAGGTGTCACAGGTGCCTGAATGTGAAGCCGACAAAAACAGGACGCTAAAAGAGAAATTAATTATTGCGAAGTTAGACTTTAGCCGAAAACACAACAACAGTATACGAGAAAAATGGCAACATTTCGTTTTACAGGTAGATTAGCTAACGTTAGCTATCCAGCTAGTTGAGCCGGTTACTAACGGTCAACAAACAAGGACGTATTACTAGCAGCCACACACACTGACATTATAACACATAATGCATGTACCTTTAGTTATTCACGTTTCTTGATGTTTACCTGAGCAGATTCGCAAGAAGAAGCCATCAGCAACCTCCGAAGTAAGCTAAGCGCTCTCTGAATTCGGTCGACAAAAGTCAGATCTCTCTCTTGTATACGTTTTCCATGTGCCCAAGAAGGCGCATCTACAACGGCCTCTCATTTGCTCAAAGTCAACAGCGTGTTATTAATAGACGATCTTCGTTGATGCCCAAATTGTTAGCTGAACAGTGCCGTGGCCGTACACTGCCATCTTCTGTACAACAGGACAACTACAAACACTTAATGCTATTAATATTGTTACACTATTGTGACAACATACAAATTGTGCTGTGATGTATGGTTTAATAAATAAAAGAAATGATTCTAGTGAAATTTACTGTATTTGGTCAGCAAGCAGGTTTAACAATGGCACAAACAAGACATTATATGTGCAATAAATAATTTAACACACGTTTAGTCCTGCTTTTATTTCTTACATATACATAAGGCATTAACCCAAATAGAAATGACAGAGAAAATGCAGAAAAATAATATATTATATATTTAAAACATAAATAAACGTTGTGCAGCATTACATAATGCCTTGTTGACAATCAGCAGCAGCATGTTTGGGAGAAGACGTGTTTGTCTTCCAGGAGTGTCTGACCACCATGGTGGTAGCTAGAATTGCTGCGCTGAATATGAAGGAAGCGGCGCTGACGAAGAAGGTCGCCGCATAGTTTTGCGTCACGTCAACCAGCCAACCTGTAGACAGAGAGATAGAATACTGGTCAAGATTTTATCACACAGGTTTGAGCACAAAAGTCTTACCGCCGATTGGTGGGCTGATAAGGTAAGGGATGCTGTGCAGGAAGTAGACCACACCCAGGGCAGAGTTGAGGTCGTCGGGGCCCACCACATCAGAAGTCACCACAGGAATGAGTGCCACGTAGCCGCCTTCAACGTAGCCGTAGACGACCGCAAACAGCACCAGGGAGGTGAAGGATTGCAGGATCGGGACGAACAAACAGCTGATGCCTTCCACGGCTAACATTAGCATGAAGCTCAGCATTCGATACTTTTTCAGGCACCTGCAGCGACGGCATTCTACCGTTAACACCCTGTAAAACAATAGTCGCACCCTAATCTCTACTTACTTCCTGTCTGTGATCCACCCAAAGGTAATGTTTCCCACAATCACGCTGATTCCAAATATGGACACAAGGAAAGCGGCCTGTTTGTTCTCCACCCCTTTACTGATGGCATAAGGAACCAGGTAAACCATGGGTGCGCTGCAGGCGTATGCCATAAACAGGAAGCACAGCGCCCAAATGATGAAGTCAGGAATAAGAAGGAAGCCAAAGTCCTGCCCTGGCTGGAGAGAGTAGCAACAACCATGTGAGGAGGTTGGGATGTTTGCTGAAGGTTCCGTAAGCGGGACAACGCCTTTATTCCAGTTAGTGGTTTTGCCGTCTTCACTCTTTGTGTTTACAATCTTGTTTTTGAAGTTATTACTCTCTACCAAGTCCTGCACTTGGTTGGCTAGCTTAGCATCTGAAACTTGCATCTCCCCTCGGATTGCCGCTTTTAGCTTGTTGCCAGATAAAATGCACTCTCCTAGTTTCTTGTCCATCAACCTGGCATCAGGCCTGCTTGGCAGGATAACAGTCTTGCCCTGTACTGGTTGGTGCTTCTGAAGGTCACACATCTGGAGCGCCCCATTGACTATGAGAGGTCTTTGGGTGTAGCTGATGCTGCTGACTTCCATTAACTTTGCATCCTCTCCACAGTGACCGGATGGTTCTTCTTTGGCATCTTTGGAATCACCTTTCTCCACATTGGCCACATTGCGCTCCCCTGTCCTTGGAAATGGGAAAGCACAAAGGAAATACAAAGTTTTGTAAATGAACTACTCAAAAGAATACTTCAGTAGTTTGCTTTAACCACAGAAATTGCACAAGGGGACAGTTAGCCATTGGCCAATGAACTCCTCTGCTTGACGCAATGGATTGTGGGTACAAGTCAAAATAGCTTTGATTTCTTATTTTAAACTTGTATTGGTACTTGTCTTGTATATTGAAAAGCTGCCTTTTGATTGTTAGTCGCTGTGCGATAAGTTTGTCAGATATGTTCGTAAGATGAAACCGTGAGTCAAACTGTTATATTGAGTAATGGCCTCCTGCCATTTCCAGTGGCTTGGTAAGCCTGTTGTGAGGTTTTTAACAGTTTACAATTGACTTCTGCCAAAAAAAAAAAAAAAAAAAAAAAAAAAAAAAGGGCTCCTGTTTTTCCTCACTGACTTGAAGGCAGTACAGGCTCTAAATGACTAGTAGAAGTTCCTACTGTAAGTATAGCAGATGTAACAAGATTGAAAAAAGTAATAAATTGTGAGGTATTTTAACACCATCTCTAATACAAGGTATTGACATATCGCTCACATTACGTTATCAATACATTGGTATCAATTATCAATATTATGATGTATTCCTATTGCAATCTGTACTGTATGGAGACAGCTGGTCCAGATATTGATATTCTGATGTCATAATGTTATTTCTCACACAGTGCACAGCACAGTATCAATACACCAGTACCACATATTGATAATGTATTGTACTGTTACTGGTCATAGTACAATATCAATACGCCAGTGTCAAGTATCAATATTATGATGATATTGTGATAAATTGATGTATTCTTCTCACTTTCTGTATCGACACACCCGGTCCAAATATTGATATGTTGATGTGCCGTATCACACATTCAAGCCTTTAAAAAGCAGCAGAGATCTGACCTTTGACCAGAGCTGGGCTGCACGGGCCTCATCAAAGCGCCACAAACACACAAGTTTGACACGAAGCCCCCCAGGACGAGCATGGCTCCCCTCCAGGAGTACTGATCTATGAGCAGCTGTGCCACCGGGGCCAGGATGAAGGTGCCGATGCCTGTGCCTTGGACATCAACGTGGAATATAAGTGGCATGTTGAGAGGATTGCGTGTATGGGGAAAAAAAGAGATCAAGCGAAGATACCAGACAGGGCGATGCCGTAGGCCAGGGCTTTCTTCTCACTGAAGTACCTTCCTACCATGGCGATGGAGGGCGTGTAGCTGAGAGCAAAGCCGATGCCTGAAAATAAATGATAGTGTCGTTATTTTGATGTATCGTTGCTGCTCACAGTGTAGTATCAATACACCAGTAACAGATATTGATTTTGTGATGTACTAGTATTGTATCATTATCTCTTTTGGTACAGTGTTGAGACAACACTAACCAAATATCAATATACTGTACTGTAGAGTACCAATAAACCGGTATCAAATCGTGATGCACTGCAAAATGTTGATATTTTCAGATGTATCGATACCGTTATCCATACACCAGTATAAAATATCAACACTATGATATGCCGCAGAGTTATTGCTCACAGAACGGTATCAATACACTGTTATCAGTTTATTTATATTGAAATACGTCAGGTGCCAGCATACCCGAGAGGACCCCCAGAGACGCGTAGAGGTGTTCCAGGCTGGAGGCAAAGCAGCTGAGGACCAGACCGACAGAGGACAAGAAACCGCCGAGCATCACCGTCGTTCTGCATGAGAGACGTCTGACGAGGAAACTGCCCAGAGGAGCTGGAAAACAATACAAGTCTTATTTACCTGACTTCAAGTCACAGCTTTAAAGACACCTTGCAACCCCTTTGAGCTGCTTTTGCCCAACATGTGGTGATGGAGCATTGGAGGGTGGGCCTACCACAGAACATGGTGGTGCAGTCTATGAGACTGTTGATCCAAGCCGTGGTGGAATAATCTCTCTCAAAGTGCAGCTGGAGCTCCACAAAGAACACGGAAAAGCATCTGCATAGGAGGAAAAGGAATTTTAACCTGTGGTGACCATGAAAGAGATGAAAAAGGAAGTACCGTAAAATCCGGTGTATAAACTGCTACTTTTTTCTTAAACGTTGAACTCTGCGGCTAATTTATGGCTAAATTCTAATCTTGTGACTTCAGAACTACTACTAATTGTTTAAATACTGTGCCGCTCGTGAGGAAACAGTAGCTCTTTCTTTGGCAGGAGCCAATCATGAGCTATCAGTGCACTCACAACACGCTTGTCAACCCACTGGAAAGGGCAGAACAGCCAACACTAAACTCATCACACAGCAACTTAACACTCAAAAGGTATACCCCAGAACTATACAAACATGGACCAATAGGAGTTTGAAACTTAAAAAAAACAACTCTTTTAAAGTTTTCCCATAATGAATTGCATCTTAGCAACTCATTTATTGGGGCGCTGCAATGACGTCAGCCTCCTTCTGGGCTCTGGGTGCTCTGGCTGCCTATGGTGGACAGAGGCAGCATTGCAGCGCCATCCATCATTTTCTATGCTGCTTGTCCTCCAATAAAATGGTTTGCTGAAACAAAACGCCTTATGGGAGAACTTTAAAATGTTTGTTTTTTTTCATTTTAACATCCTATTAGTACATGTTTGAATATTTCTAAGGTATACATTTTGAGCGTTAACTTGCTGTGTGATGACTTTAATGTTGTTTGTAAGATGACACAGTGAGTCAGACTGTTATATTGAGTAATGACCTCCTGCAATTTCCAGTGGATTGACAAGCTAGTCGTGAGTTTCTCATAGCTCATGATAAAGAGCTGCCTGGTCCTCACGAACTTGTGTGCACCGCAATATATCATTTTATGACATGGACACGTGCGGCTTATACACCGGTGCTGCTTGTATATGTACAAATCTGTTTTTTCTTCTAAATTTAGTGGGTGCGGCTTATAGACCGTGCAACTTATACACCGGAATTTACAGTACATATATGTACAGTATGACATGCTTTTAGTGGGCAAAGTGTCAGGTCAGGAAGTGCATTTCTTACATCTTGAGCCTTGCGTAACCACGCTTATATAATTCCAACCTTATGGCTTCCACTGCCCATAAAGAGGTGATAAAAGAACGAGAAGAGGTGTTTATCACCTCACATATGACACTCATTCACTCATTTATCTTTTTGTTTAGCATGAGCTGACCAACCGAGCAACTTTTTGAAACTGTGTGACACCGTCAATGCACCATCTACACCCTTGCTGTTCACTTATCAACAGTCTCTTGTTGATTTGAAAGATCTCCCGCTTGGATGTAGAATAGTAATAATATGACGGCAACGCGCTGACCGTGCAAAAAGAAGAGAGCGTCAACATGGAAACACCTCAGCAGGAATTTAGAGTCTTTGTTAGGAAAAAAAAAAGAAAACTGCTGAGACAGGTTATTAACACTTTAAGCTGTTTAGGAATGGACCAAAGTCACAACCTGACCGTTTATTAAATGTTGTACATGGTGGGATTACTGGGATAGACTATACAATGTGGGGAGCACAGACACATACCTGTCCTTGTTAATGGGAACTGTAAGCTTAATGGGGCAAACTATACAAAGGGAACCACAGACACACGATTACTATTGTGGGGTGACCGGTGCTTACCATGCAATGTGGGAACCACAGACACACATCTACGCTTGTTTTTATCAGATTGTACACTAAAACAGTGATTCTCAGCTGGCGGGTCAGGACCTAAAAGTGGCTCAAAGCTCTATCGTGGGTGGTTCGCACACAGATTTTTTAATTTTGAAGTAAAATTTCCGTCACTATGGGCTATTTTTTTTTTTTTGGCAATATCATCTTCCTCCTTGATACACGATTATCTTATTTAGCGCAATTTTGATATTGAATTTTAATTGATGTATTATTTGTATGCTTGCAGCGATCATATGCTGATAATTATGTGCATTCATGTTTAAAAAGATGATGTAAAAAAAAAAAAACATTGGAAAATGTGGGTCCCAGGTTGAGAGACCTTTTGAGAACCCGTGGACTAAAAGACTGGGAAACACACACATACATACACATATTCTTGTCGTTCTCATGTTGTGTGGTCAGGTGCAGACTATACACACCTGGTGACAGCCCGTGAGCAGATGGTGGTGAGGAAGCAGCCAACCACGATCATCCATCCCCAGCCGCCCTCTGGTGGGGTGGTGACCTCGGGCGACCCCTTGCCTTTCTCCATCTTCTCCTGCATGATGAGAGTCGTGGCTCCAACCAATCAGCAGCATCCGTGGCGCTCTCCTCCGCCGCCCTCGCCGCCTTTTGCTTCAGGTGCAGGTCAAAAGAGCTCACTGCAGTCTAAACATACAGCAGCTTTGTTGAGTCAGAAGCGAGTGGATTGCCTCCATGGAGTTGTGCTCGTCACTCCTCCTCTTCCTCTTGGACTGATGAGAAACACACACCAGCGGATTGCGGTCATTTGTGAGTCTTGTCGGGAACAATCTAAGCCATCTGTTGTATTTTTTAACATTTCATGCATCGGCTTCTTTCATATGCAATTTAACCTGATGAGGAAGTGACACATAAATGTGCAGAGGCCTTCGCTGGCAGAGGGAGGTAATTACAGGACATCCATACACTGAATTTGTGGAAGGATGGAGAAGGGGTTGGATTAAATAAACTCTGCTTCTCTTCCTTTTCAGACATTGAATTGAATTGGGCAAATGTGATGTTTTTTAATGAAACTTATTAAGCATGTTTGAAAGAATCATACCAAATAAATTCATCATGATTGATCTGTGTCTGAAATATTCACATTTTTACGGTGTTGTATTCATAGAAAGAACAAGGACAGGACAGGGTCTTATGTATTTGTATGTATTAACATTTGCAAATGAACTGAAACTTTAAAGCAGGGGTGTCCAAGCTTTTTCCGCTGAGCGCCGCATACTGAAAAATCAAAGGATGCGGGGGCCACTTATATTTTACATTTTGTAAACCAACCAAAGAAGTTATATGGAGATGTTATATACTGTATAAGAAGTTATATATATTTAATGTTTAGTGTTACAGGTGACATAATTTCATGGACTTCTCGATTATTTTTCCTTATTTTTTAAGAAATATTTCTACACTCTTTTTAGTACATTTTTTCTCCTTTCTCTTTTCTTTTTATTCCCATAATGTTTTGACTTTATTCTCATAATATTATAACTTTTTGCCAACCAAATTATCCAAAAATTGCAAATTTATTCTTTAGCATAATTCTGATAATTCTGCGAAATAAATTATTTTTCCTTAATGTTTCAACTTTATGCGTCTAAAAATGTTTTCCTCATAATATCACAGCTTTATTCTAAACATTAAGACTTTTTTCCCCATAAGATCAAAACTTTTTTCACTTAATATTCTGACTTTACACTCATAGAATTACCGTTCTTTTTTCCATTTTGGCAGTTGTTTGTTTTGTTTTCTTGGTTTTTCCTTAAATTTAATTGAATTTGTATTTTTTTTAGGATTTGCAGCCAATGAAAAAAATTCCATGGTCCACCCAATTACTGCTCTTTTTTCCATTTTTGCTGTTGTTTTATTTTATTGTTTTACTCTTTTTTTTTAGACTGTGTTGCGGGCCAATAAAAAAAAAAACACCACAGGCCACGCTTTGAACTCCCATTCTTTAAATCAAGCCAAAAGATACCATACGTCTGACAATCTATTTGCCGCGCACTCTTTAACAGTAGCAGAACATCTGAATCACACTTTAGCTGTGTTAATATGACAGCAATGGGGGGTTGCGTTCAAAGACACCCGTTATTTAAGTTGATATCATTACCTAAAAGCGCAAAGTGTTCATTGGAAGCAGACAATACTGCCGAAATGTGAAAATGTATTGTATATACAACATAACAACTTCATTTTTTAACTTTATAATGATTTGGAGTGCATGAGAAAGGGGAAAAGAAAACATAGCTCACTAAGCCTAACAAATATATTGCACAACACAGCAGCAACAGAGCCAATGTTGTAATAGCGGTAAGGAGTAAGGACGGCTTAGCCACAATGAATAGCGCTGGTGAGTTCATTGTAAACAACAGTACGGCAAGGCAACACGCATGACTTTCACACCAACAGCTGAGTAACGCTTTTTAAAGTGCATGCAGAGGTAGATAACGCTGCTGGATGCTGGACCACTCATGATAATTCAAATGCAGCTACTGCTTTCTTGTGAGTTGGACCAAGCGCTAATAAGAGATTATTTGTTTTTACCACTCGCTTCGAATGAGAATTATTATCTTTGCAGAGGCCGACTTGTTGTAGGTCTATACTATCTGAGACAGCTGCTGCAACACAGGCCAAAGAGGTCAAGGTGTCGTTTACGCTTATCACTGCAACAACATACTCTATGCATACACTAGCTGTGTTAGTCACATGACTTGCGCTTATGCAACAGCGTGTCCGCCCGCTGAGCGACAAGCCCGAACAGGATAAAGTTCTCCATGACGGCAATTTGCGTGTTTGTGACCGATGCAAACACAATGGGCTGTCAATAAACAATAGACACGTGACAATAGGTGATGCAAAGTTCATCCACCCACCTATTTCCATCTGAAAAACACGCTCAAGCACGCATTTTCTGAGCTGGACACCTGTCACTGAAGATGGAGTTACCCTTATCATTGTTTACAGCGGGGATTCACTTGAAAAACCCAAACTAAAGCACTTAAACTTGATAAAAATAATGTATCAACAGCATCAACATATATGTATAAATAAATTAGGAAAACAACATATCTTAGTGGTCTGCATGTATTCTATTGCGTGTTCAAATACTTTAGATAAATTGCATATCTATAGTATAAACATCCTCCATCTGTTTGTACACATTTTGTCACACAGAAATCCTGCAAAAAAGGTGCACTTGAGACGTAAAGGTAGAGTCATTTCACACAGAACCCGGAAAAGGGGGAGATTGCTGTAAAATGTATGCACTTTCAGAATCCCGCAATCAGATAATAAAGATACTTAGGACAACAACACAACACTACAGGAGAACAGGATTTTAGGGGACTGACGCAACCGGCAGTTTTCTGGATTCTGTGTGAAAGCGTATCCCGCTCACTTTTCCTGCCTTGTTGTGTTGAAAACAATGGTGGCTGTCCGACAGATATTTTATACGTTATACCTGATGCTGAGATCATCAAGCATCTACATATTTGATTCCGGGATTCCCAATGTGTCGCTTTCTCGGGTTCTGTTCGAAATGCACAGATGAGTCAATGCAGGGATCTACTGTTACGGACAACCTTGCAGAATTTTGTGGGAATTTGGTAATAGGATTGATGTCCCGCCTCTGTTACAGCTCTGGCTATTAGACTATGAGTCTCAGGTGTTAAATGTCACACGTTAGTCCCAGGACTGTGTCCCGCCTTTCTTACAACACTGATACTACCCTCTGAATAAAAAATAAAAAAATTGTTTATCTTCTTCGTCCCCAAAATGCCCGTCCTCCCATCCTGTTGTTCCAGATGCTGGCATCATCCGATATTCTGATTTTGAACGTGCATACGTTTACGACAGGGTCCCACTTTGCTGGATTCTGTGTGAATTGCATAGATGAATCAATGCAGGATCTACTGTTACGGTCCTCATGTGCCAATTTTGCAGGAGAAAAGGCAACACAGGCTATGCTGTCCCGCCTCTGTTACTGCAGTGATACAAATGTCAGGCATTGAACTTCACACTTCGGTCCCGAAGTAGCTGGAAACACTTTCTCAAAGGCGCGGTCCCACCACTGTTACTACCTGCTGGAATATAGCAGGGTCTTCTCCAACCCCATGAACCCTGTTCTCCTACCCTGTTATGTTAAAAGAATGTCACTTTGACAAGTATTTTATCCGTCACGTCGGAGATTGACAACTGTGAACTTGCAAACGGTAAGAAAATGAAATGCGGAGTCGAATTAACGTGGGAGCGCCAATTTTTGGGTTGTCTGTCGGAAAGGAGTGACACAAGCTATGTGGTCCAACCTCTGTTAGTCTTGGGTGTTAACCTTTACCAGTTTGGCCTCAGAATTGCTGCGCACTCTTTCACAAAGGTGCCATCCCAGATACGATGATGTCCCACTTGACTGTGTGAAATGCACAACAAAAAAAAAACGAGACCTTTGATCTGATGCAGAGGTTTTGCAGGATCTCTGTGTGAAAGGGGCTAGAGTTGTTTTTATGATATGATGTTTGGCAAGAAAAACAGAAGCAAGCACGATATGCTAATTAGCTGAGGAAGCTCCGCCTCCTGCACTCATGCCTTTAAATGAGTCTTAGTGTTGTTTCCATTTGCAAAAAAGCTGGCCAGCTGTGCACTGTTTGCATTCAAAGCTAGCCACTCTCGTTTTAGAGCGGGTCCATCATGCATGAAGAGCTCCCAGAACCTGGACAAACAGGTAACGCACGTGTGTGTGTTGATAAGAGGGTCAGGGAGGGCAGTGACCCCCGCTTTAACTAAATGTACTTAAAGCCACTAACAAGTGTACAAAAACACATGTAAGAGTCTAGATGAAACTCCAGCAGCAGGGTCAAAGGTCCGTGGGTTTTTTTTTCTTTCCCTTTTTTGCTTTGTCATCTGTTGCTCGCCGTGAGAGGTTATTGAGGCAAAAGCAAAAGGTTGTAAAGTTTGAGTGACAGCAACAACAAAACTAGAACCGCTACATGAACACACCTGTTTCCACAGATGTTGCCCATCAGGACGCCTGCTGAACAACACGGCGGGCATCACAAAAACCATAAACAATACAAACACATAATAAAGCTCCTTTTTAAAATTTTATTCAAGACAGAAAATTCTAAATGAATCTGAAAAATAGTGCATTTAAAAGAAAAACTATGTATTGGTTCACTACATTTTCTTCCTTAAAGGGAGCTTTTCCTTGCCTCCGTCGCCAAAGTGCTTGCCCACACAATTTTCCTTGATGTTTGACAGCAATAAGTGCCTTTTTGTAAACAACCATAATAAAAATGTAATATAACATAAATCATGCTACACAAAAAGTCACAAACGCAAAAGAAAAATGTCCTATTCTAATAATGAAATAAAAATACTCACCTGAGTTTGTGTTGTCACCTGGTCATGCCGCCTGAACCAGTCTTGTGTTCCTGCTGCAGTGCCTTCCGTCAACACCCTGAAGGTGCTCGATCTGCAACACATGCATGTCAGCAAACAGCATAAATGAGCTGAGGGAGTGAGGAAGGGGGGAGGAGAATCCCTTCTTCGTCCCCCCCACCACAGGAAAGAGCGTCACACGGACCTGGGAAGTTACTGTAGTTCCCTCGTTTTACACATTACATGTTCCAGGCAGGATGAAAGACTTACATAACATCTTAGAACACGTTTCCACGTTTGAACACGTCATGGTGCAGATCGAAATAAAATCTCGTGACGTTTTTAGTTCCCACTTTGCATGACGTGTTGCAGTCAGGGTGCAGGCTTCAATAACTGAAATAATATCTTATAGCATCTTCATTTACCACATTGTGAACGTGACGTGTGCCAGTCACGATGCAGACTTAAATGGACGTGTTAATTTCCCACATTCCAAACCTGTTGTGCTCCGGTCATGATGAAGAATTATAAACTCAGAAAGTAAGAACATTTTTAGCTCCCACGTTTTAAACATTACATGTTTCAGACATGATAAAAACTTAAATTAGGGATGAGCGAGTACACCACTATCTGTATCTGTATCCTTATCTGTACTGGAAGTGGGCGGGGCAAGAGCCGGAGGTGGGCGTGGTTTAGCTGGGAATGGGTGGGGCTTAAATCAGCACATTATTTTAAGTCGGAAAGTTGACATGGATTGATGAGAAGTTGCTATATTTATTGTTTATTATTCAGCTGTATGTGTACAGTGTTCATCCATCCATCCATCTTCTATGCCGCTTCTGCTCGTTAGGGTCGCGGGGGTATGCTGGAGCCTATCACAGCTGACTTCGGGCGAGAGTCGGGATACACCCTGGACCTTTCGCGAACAGTGTAAGAACGCGCATTGTGTTCTGCGCCCTTGTGGTGTATTGGAGCGATCTATCGGTGCTCTGTTGTATGTGTCTGTTATTGTCTTCACTACTGCTACCAGTAGAGGGTGTTGTATACTCAGACAAGTGCAGCTCCACCTCATCTCAGTGTTCATGTGCCTGTAACAGTACATTAGGAACCCACAGTAGACAATAGCCGGCTAAATATAGAGCCGCAACAGTCCTTATTGGCTATGGGAGAATCTGCCCATTGTGTTCTGCGTCCTGATTGGCTGTAGACCATTGTCAATCAATCTCCTTTGTGCCGTTTCTTGCTGTGGTCAATGGTGGCTAGCAAACTAGCTAACTGTGCGAGGTGCTTGCCAAGCGCCAATGAACAATAGAAGAAGAAGAACAAGAAGCAGCTAACGGGTTAAATGAATCTTCGGTTGAAGGAGTAGGCTGACGGCAGGAGCAATGTGTTTTAATAAGGATGCAAAACGCTACAGGCGCCAGGACGAAGCACAGTCACAGGAGTGCATACGCCCGACTCACTTCATCATTTCTTGTGTCCAACTTAGATTTAACATTCAAATTCAAACGAAATTTGAACTTTGAGGGTGTTCAAACAAGAGAGAAATGTGAGAAAATGTTAATGTCTGTCTGAGAAAAGAGTATACAATGTATGGTGATGGGCTTTACAGCTTTAAAACATACGTAACAAATGTAAACAAATAAAGCTGGCTGATTTGCGGATTTCACCTATTGCGGGCTATTTTGGGAACCTATCTCCGGCGATAAGCGAGGAAACGCTGTACTGTGTATGTGTGCAAGTGATCTGTAAGACTTTATCATTTAATTATTTTTTAACGATCTGTGTGACGTTGGTGACTCATGCAAACATCCAGTGACAGGCAAACAGGGAAATAATCTGCCAGCCTTGCTCACTGTAGTTTTCTCAAAAGCACCGCGTTCAGTACCACCAGTAAAGTTTTCCAACTGACTTTACATCACCGGCCAAATTAGATGCAAGCAGACGGGGAAAGAAAACCCCCCCCAAACACCGGCAGTGACCGACGCAACACGAGCCGTTCACGGCTCTGTCTTGTCAAATGGGCCGCGTACGTGACAAAACAAGTTTGCCAAGTAACTTTTCATACGAGCTGAGCTGAGGAAAACCTAAAAAAAACCCAAAACACGTCCGGCTTGGAGGCAGTGACCAACGCAATGCGAGCCGTTTTCATCTCGGTCTTGTCAAATGCACCACGTACGTAACAAAACGAGGCATGGCTCCTCTCTCTGGCTGGTGCGGTCGCTGTGTGTGACTGGCCAATCACAGAGCGTGAAGAGTGAATACTGTACATAAGTAGTTACCTTGTGAGGATTTTCCTTCATCACGATTACATACAATGACGAGCTGTACTCGTTTCATGCTCTTCTTCTTCTTCTCCTTTCGGCTTTTCCCTTCAGGGGTCGCCACAGCGAATCAATTGCCTCCATCTAACCCTGTCTTCTGCATCCTCTTCTCTCACACCAACTACCTTCATGTCCTCTTTCACTACATCCATAAACCTCCTCTTTGGTCTTCCTCTAGGCCTCCTGCCCGGCAGTTCCAAACTCAGCATCCTTCTACCTATATATTCCCTATCTCTCCTCTGGACATGTCCAAACCCACTCGTTTCATGCTCGTACTCGACAAAAATGCATTATCCGTAATGAATACTCATCTAAAACAAATATCCGGCTGAACCTTAATTTTTAGTTCCCATATTTTAACAACACATCATGATGCAGACTGAAATAATACCTGATAGCATCTTTCGTTCCCGCATTTTGAACATGATGTGCTCCAGTCATGATGCAGACTGAAATAATAACACCTTGAGTTCCCAAGTTTTAAACATGACGTGCTCCAGTCATGACAATGACTGATAGACTTATAAGGTAACATCATTTTTAATACCCACATTTTAAACATGACGTGCTCCAGTCATGTTGAAGACAAATAACATCTTCTGACATCTTTAGTTCCCATGTTTTAACTACTCATCATGATGCAGACCTAAGAATCTCCTAACATCTTTAGTTTCCACAATGTGACATCCCCATCGGCAGTGTACTGCATCAACCGTGACTTACCGCCCCCACTTGGTCCCACGAGTGCCGTTCCGCTCAGATTTCCGTGACGAGTTGCTGGGTCATTTAAAGGGATAGTTTGGATTTTTTGACATGAAGTTGTACGACATCCCCATCAGCAGTGTAGTCCAATAAGCGCGACTTAGCCCCCACTTGGTCTCCTAAGTCCAGTTCTGGTCAGATTTCTGTGATGAAGAACGTAACTCCGCTTAGTTGCTGGGGACAATTAAGTAAAGAGGTTGGCTTCTAAAAACAATATGCGTTCAAAAGATTAAAACATTTGCATCACCAAAATGCCGTCTCAAAAACCAGAGCTCACAAAACGCTGGGCGTTAGATCTGTCTCCCGCCGTATCCCTACGCACTGTCGCCTGTGCGTTCACGTGAATGTGATGAAGACGCTTTATGATGCAAATGTGTTACTCTTTTGAACGCATATGGTTTCGAGAAGCCAAAATTTTACTTCAATGATCAAGCAGCTAAGTGGAACTACTTCCCTCCTCACAGATCTGCGACCAGAACCGGACTCATGGGACCAATTGGGGGGTAAGTCGCTGTTAATGGACTATAATGCTGATGGGGGTGTCATACAACTTCATGTCCAAAAACTCCAAACTATCCCTTTAATATCTTAGAACTTTGTTAGTGCCTCCATTTTAAAGAACACATCATGATGCAGACTTGAATGACATCTTAGAACATCTTTAGTGGGGTAATTAAATGATTACATTGAAAGGTTTATGAAACCTATCAAAGAGATATTATTTTAGTCATAATGAAACATGTAACTTCAGCTCAGAGAAGCCCATCTGAATTTGTGTCTTTGGTTATAGATAGTCGTTTGGAACATAACTATTTTCTATCAATACAGAGGAGACATACTTTAAATGTATCAAAATGAAAAGGCATTTTCGTGTAAACTTCGAGTATCATTGGAGTATCCCATTGCCGGGCCGAGCGTCCCGGTTTTCGCTCATGAAAATATGAGTCACCCTAGTAAAACAAAACACTAATTAAGCTGCATAAATAAAACAAACAAACAAACATATGAAAATAGCCATCAGGTTAAAAGGAAGAAATAAAAAGTAGCTGACAAGCTGAAACAATTACTATAAAAACGTGCCAGCTAGCAGTAGCCCACATGTTGCTGGTAAATAATGTGCTAACTAGCTGTTAGCTCACATGCCTGCTGTGGCCGCTAAATCTTGCTAGCAAGCTGAAGCTAACACAAATCTAAAACTAACATAAACGTAGCAATTAGGTCAGAACAAATAATTAAAACTAGTTACCAAGCTGGTAAATATCTAAAACAGTGGTTCTTAACCTGGGTTCCATCAAACCCTAGGGGTTCGGTGAGTCGGTCCCAGGGGTTGGGCGGAGCCTCCACCACGGAGGTTAAGACTCACCGGACCCATCGTGTCAATTTGTGATGACACGCCGCCGCTTAGCCATCACTGGCTGCAGAAAATCACATTACATTGCTTGCTGATTTCGTTCTTAATATTTTAATCCATACTACGTTGAGCAAAAAGAGAAAGCGGTCGGACGAATATGTACAGCATGGATTCACATGTATCACGGACCGTGATGGCAGTGAGCGTCCTGTCTGTCATTTTGTGCACCAGTAAACAAACATACTGTATACCTATAAACAAAATTTGAAAAAGAATTATATTTTATTTTTCACTAAAGAAGGGTTCGGTGAATGGGCATATGAAATTGATGGGGTTCGGTACCTCCAACAAGGTTAAGAACCTCTGATCTAAAACAAAAACAAAACTAGCTAGCAGGCTAAAGCTAATGTCGAGTTAGTGCCATTTGTTGTGCTGAAAGTCATTTATGTTCATGTAGAAGCATCCTGAACACACAAATCTCATCCAGTTTGTTTTATTCCTTTTTTTTTTTAGAAAAAAAACCCTTCATTTCAATACATACACATTGCACTTGGCAGAGCCTGTTTTCTTACATTTCATTTTTTTAACTTCTTTCTTTTTAACCTTTTCTTCCTTTTTTGGGAGTTAAAAGCAGCAGCAGCAGCAACAACAACCAGCGCAAGCTTTCCCAAACACAGACACTAAAGTTTAGTTTCGACACTTGAAAATAAGTCTTCACAGTCCAGAAAAGTCACGAAAATGAAATTTTAATTGAATATCTTACACCGGAGATCACATGTTTTTTTTAAAATTACAATTCAGGAAACAACCTCACAAAAGATCATCAAATGAGATCAAATCTCCACCAACAAAAGTGTCTACTTTGGGAACATGTTTGGAATTCATCATTCAAACGAGCGACTCAACAGACTGCTTGCTGGTGTAGAATAGATCATTATTACTATTTACAAAATCTCTGTACAATCGACACACACACACAAAAACAATAGCATTCCAGTTAAAAGGCCATCAACAAGGATGTTCTATCACCATTCAAATAAAACCAATGAGGAAAAGGCCTGTAAAACAAACAAAAAGTTGTGCAACACGGGAGGTGAGAAGGTCGCAGTGTGTATTATGTCACCGCTGATACTTGAAATGCGATATCCGCGTTTCACAGTCGCATTTCTGTTTAAAAGAGCACAAAAACATCCCGTCCGCCTTCAATAGTGTTTATAAATACATCAGCAGGACACACGGCTTTCATTGGCGGACCGAGGAACAAGACGACGAGCTTTATGTGGACGATAGCGAGGGATGGTCCCAGCACCTTTGTTAGCATTGATGCTAACTCACAAATCATCACAGACCGGCAACAAAACGCTCTCAAGGTTTCAAAAAATGTTAAAAAGTAGCAAATTGATCAAATAAGTTTGTAAAAAGGTGGCATTAAATTGAATTTGACAAAGTATCAAATGAGTGAGTTGATGTACGAGATGGCATTCGAAGCGATGGTCCCTGCACTTTTGTTAGCATTTTGGCTAACAGGGAAATCACCGAAGACAAAACCAGGTCTTACTGGGTGCTTTTAAAAAGTAGTAAATTCCAAAAATAAGGCCATGTATGACATTGACTTTTAGATGTATTTCGCCAAGATTGTGTCATTTTTATTCTGGTCCCGGCACTTTGCTAGCAAATTGTTAGCATTTTTGCTAATAGAGAAATCATCCAAAGTCCTTACAGTGTGGTTTAAAAGTATTAAATGAAAAATAAAAACAAAGTAACAAAGTATCAAATTGAATTTGACATGGTATCCATAGTGTACGACTCAGGATTCGTAGCAAAATTGTTAGCGCGGCCGCTAACAGAGGAAGTCATCGCAGGCAAGGCAGAAAACAAAATAAATTTCTTCCTTAAACAAGTTCTTATAGTGTTTTAAAAAGTAGTACAGCAGAACCTTGGTTAGCGTCATTAATTTGTTCCAGAAGGCCCGACTCTAACCGAAATGGACGCGTCTTTGATTGAGTTAAGAACACAGTTGGATTCACACAGTGTCTTAACAACACAACAAGACGCGCCCCATATTGTGCGCTAACCGGAGACTACACGCAAACTGAGGCAAAATTGTGGCGCAAATTTTCAACGTTAACCGAAAAACACGGACGCTAACCGAGGTTCCACTGTGCAAGCAAAAAATGAGGCTGTTAGAAGAAATGTAATTGAATTTGACAAAGTATCGAATGAGTTGCCTGTTGTAGTGACGATGTCGCCATCATATTCGATGGTCGTTCATTTAAATTGAACTGTATTTGCCCGAGATTGTGTTGCTCTATTGCTCTTAAAATGACTCCAACCTAACGGAAAAGGTACTCGCTATCGCGGTTCACCTTTTGCGGATTCGCTGTTTGACTGATTTTTTTAGTGCTTCTTTTCTCCTTTTTTTTATTAGTGTATGAACGCTATTACAGGCCGAGCCTGGCCCTTTAAGAAGAATTGCATCGTGGGAAGTTGAGTATCTCTTTCGTCCCTCGCTCGTCTGCGTCCTGATTGGCTGTACACCATTGTCAATCAATCTCCTTGCCGCTAGCTAGCTTGCTTGCTTGCTAGCTTGTTAGGAAATCTTCGGTTCAAAGGAGGACTGTAGCGATGTTTTAACAAGGATACAAAAATGCTACACTACAGCGGAACTGTGCCAGGACGAAAAGGCGCGGTCACAGGAGAAAAAATACCAGTGAGTGACTTTATAATTCCTTGTGTCCTACCTGTAGGTTGATCATTACATTTCAAATGAAGGTTTCAACTTCTTCGACAGTGTTTTAAAAATGAGAGAAATGTGATCAAATGTTAATGCCTGTCTGAGAGAAGCGTATTAAGTGTAAGGTGAGGGGTTTTACAGCCTTAAAATATATATAGTCGTTGTAAAAAATTAAGTTGGCTACTTTGTGGATTTCACTTATTGTGGGCTTTTTTGGGGGGGAACCTATTCCCCGCGATAAACGAGGGAACACTAAATGTAACATAAGGGACCATTTTTAAATGAAAACGCATACAAAGTTTGTCGCTTTGGCTGCTGACATTGTTATGAGTCCCGGTATTTAATGCCAAAAAACCAACACATTATAGTCAAAAATGTTGATGGATTAGGCCCAACATATGAGACCGTCCGGTATATTATCCCTCTGTTGTGGAAATGTGGACACATATATCGCCACAGGTGATTCATTTGCATAAATTTCATCATAACAATACAATTTAAATAACCTTTAAAAACACATCTCACACACGCTCAGCAGCCTCAGTCGTCATATTACCAGGACTTGCACAATCTAATGCGATCCAATACAACAATAAATTAGTAAAAATAAAAGTAAGTATTGTTATTCTTTGTATTGGATCTTATTAGCTGGTGCAGGCGTACCTTGTGAGAGACTTTAACATTTTTGCAGATGTCGTAATAACAATAAATAGTACATAGTGGATTTTAAAAGGGGTGGTTTCAGTTTTAAAATGCTTTAGGGGGGGGGAAGGCCTTTGAGAGAACATGTAAACCACCAAGAACATAAAAAAGGTTTTTATATACAGTATCGTGTAGGTTGTTGAGGCGACACAGCAGAGGGCTTCTGGTAAAAAGACAAAAGTAAAACAAACAACATAGTAACGGAGAAGACACTTTGAGAGGACACGGAGGCATCAAGACAAACAAAAGCGGGCAAGGGTGGCGGTTGGGGGGTGTGAGCACCCTTGCGGGTCAAGGCCGCCCCTCCGCCGAGGCAAAAACCGCACATAAACAACACGTCTAAAAAGCACCAAAGACAAAAGGTTAACGTCACAGCTAGACAGTAGACCGGGATAGACCCGGAAGTTGCGATGCTGTGGAGCGGGCAGGGCGAGGAGTCAAATGGGGGGTGAAAAAGCCACCGAACGGCAGCCCTGAACACGCACACGCTCGGTTGTTGTGGGGGGGGAATACACCGAATCGAGGGCTTTCACAACTGCAGCTTGCTTTCACTGGTCCTAATCAGTTGACAGCTTTGAAAACGTGGTCCGTTTCTCCACTCCTCTTTCCGTTTGAGCCAAAATGAGTACACCAGCAAATAAAGAGGTGCCTTTCATTTTGTGGACAAATTACCCTACACTAAACAGGATGCGCGCTAAACCGAAGGGATGTTCTCCAAGTCAACAGTGTGATTCAGCCTAAGGTTGACCTAGCATGTTGCTGCTGTTAAAATTTATGTTGGGCAAATGTTAAGAGTGCACAGTGGAACCCACGTATTTGATGAAAATTACTGACAAAAATACGTGTCGGTTATTGTACCGTGTGCCTAACAAACTAGTCCGTTTCACCGCGTATCATTCCGCGGAATCAAGTGCCCGAGCAAAGCATCCACACGTTGGTGACTTCGTGACGAATGGAGAGTGGTTGTTTTAGAGCTGGGACACGATAGAGCAGGGGTGTCCAAACTTTCTCCATCGAGGGCCGCATTCTGAAAAATGAAAGGATGCAAAGGCCACTTTGGTATTTTGCAAACCAACACATAGAGATATGCTAAGAAGCTACAGGTATCTGTAGCTCAAGGAAAATTTCAGCTTTTTCAGTATAGGTGAAATGCTACTAAAAATGACGTTTTTTCCCATAATAATGACTTTATTCTTGTAAAATTGTGACTTTTGTGCTTCATTTGATGATGACTTTTATTCTTAATATTTTGACTTTATTCCTGTCAAATTACATCAGTTTTTTCCATTTTGTTTTTTAATATATCCCAACTGTTTCATTTCAGCTTCCCTCTTGTAAATTTTCTTCTTGTAATTTTAACTTTATATCTTTTTTTTTTTTTTTAAGTATTTTTTCTTTATTTCAACATTGTTACTAAAATATATTTTTCTTCATTTTACAAGTTTATTCTCATAAAATTGCAACTTTTTTCTTTTTCGAAAACGATTTTTTTTCTCTTAATATTTTGACTTTACTCTGGTAAAATTTCTTTTCTTTTCCCATTTCTGCTGTTGATTTTTTTTTTTTTTGCAGATATCTCAACTTTCTTCCTGTGTATTTTCTTCTCCTAATATTTTGACTTTATTCCCATGTTTGTCCCAATTTTCCCTCAATTTAAGTTTCTAACTTTATTCATTGTTTTTTACTTTAAAAAAAAACAAAAACTTTTTTTCTTTAATATTTCAACTTCATGCTACTAAAATGATATTTCTTAAATTAATACTTTCACTTTCCCGTTTTTGCTGTTGGTGGTTTTTTTTTTTTTTTTTTTTTTTAGTATTCTTGTTAAATTACATTTTTAGACTTTGCTACGGGCCGATAAAATCACAGCTGCGGGCTGCAAATGGCCCCCGGGGCGCACTTTGGACACCCCTGCTAGAGACAGATTCCAGTCAGGTAATCCTGTCATCACCCTTATTATATGTGTGTGTGGTTTATCTGTTCACAGAACGCAAAAGGAAAGATGAATAACTCTGTATCGTCTCCTTTCTCGCTCCTAATAAGTTGGTTGTTCTCCCCTCTCCTACAAAATACGTTTTTGTTCATATTTATGTGTGTCCGGAACGGTTTCATTAGATTTACATGATTTCCCATGGAAAAAATTGCCTCGGTTTTTGTGCGTGTCGGTTTTCGTCAGGTCCTTTTGGAAGGGATTCATGACAAAAACAAAGGTTCCACTGTACGCTATATGTAAAAAAAAAAAAAAAAAAAAAAAAGTGGATAAAGTGCAAAATGGCGCTTCTTGGAGACACACACTCTGTAGGCGTGCTCGTTAGCGTTAAAGCTACAGACACACAAAACAGTGTGTTCAAATAGTAGGGCTGACTAAAAGCACTTTTAAAACAGTTTAAATTCCAGCAACACCTAGATTTTGGTCCGCACTCTTCCAATACACTACATTGCTGTGGGACCTCTGACACTTAGTGTAACAGGGGATCTTGAATTGGACGCCAGCTGACTCCAGTGTGTAGCTCAGAGGTACTGAAGTGAAGAAGTAGGGTGTAGAGGCGATGGCACAAAGTGTGACAAAAGGCGCCTGTTGCATTTTGGATCACGAGGTTAACCGAGGGTTGGCAGATTCATGATCTGCTCACGTGCATCTTGGTCCATGTTCCTTTAAACAGCCTGTAGAACTCTACAGCGACAGTTGAACTCGATCAAGTCCTATTTGTCATACTTGCACTTTACAAGAGGGTGTGGGGTGGGTGTGGGGTCTTGGTCCGGGGATGGCACCATTCATTCCAGTGTTTTAAGGGGCATTGCGGTGGAGAAGGAAAACAAAACGACAAGGCAGCGAAGAGGTGATGAAGTACAAAAAAATGTGAACGTGAAGCCCGGAAGACAAAGTGTTGGTCCTGTGCAGGCGGTCGGGAAAAGACAAGAACGGAAAGGCCATGTGCAGTTTCCTATTACCCCTGAAGGGAGCAGCGTTGGCGTCTCCTATGGAGGACTGCTGTTTGAGTTCCTGGTGCATGTGAAAATGCACAGTTATTTAAACACACACACAGGTGGCGGCGTCTTGAGGGCGTGCTGCTACAGTAGCTCGTCACACATTGTTAAAAACACATTCTGTTCCAGGGAGGCTTACCAGGCAAGGACAGAGTTAATTAGCATAAATTAGTGATTAGAATATTCGAACCTCTACTACCAAGTGGGAATATTAGCGTTTTTGCTATTTACACACGATCCCAATGGCTTTTCCCACTTTCCAAGTGTGTCTTGGTAGTTCCTTTAGCAGCCGCTCAGATTGAGCGGCGGCAGCAGCATCGAGAGTTGATGACATCACAGCGTTGAGGGAGGGGGTGACATACGGATGACTCACGGGTCCTCTGTCGTCTTGAGCAGCTCCATCAATGCACCCACGGCTCCAAAGTAACCCTGAGGAGACGCACACACACAGAAACGTGAACACCCCTACTCCTGAAAATGAAAGATGATAAAACTTTGAGGACATCCATATGCATATATGCTGGTATGTCTTACACACCCACAGGGGTACCCGAGTGCATTTAAAATCCCAATACGGTGCGGATGTCATGGCGGCGGGCTTACCTCATGCTCCAGGAAGAGCGCTCGTAGTTGTCCCTTGGACCAGAAGTCCATGGCGTAGGCCAGCAGTTTGGTGGACACGGTGTTGATACGTAGGAAGTTGCCGACAAAAACCACACGTTCAATTTTCTGCCAAGTCAGACAAAAAAAATCGATCAAAACTTGTAAAACAGATTTTTCAGCTGGGAATCGTGTGAGACAATAAGATACGTCGTTTAAAATCGTCACAACATCCTAGCTGTAGATGCACTGCAACACTGCCCCAAAACCACACGGATGTGCTGGAGAGCTAAATGGCGAGCAGACTTGACAGTGATTGGCAAGAAGTTGGCTACTAAACACACTGAGCCAAATTGTGAAGAAAAAGCACCAGACAAACAACATTTTTTAAGCAATTCAGGGGATGTACAAGTACACTCACCAGCCACTCAATTCGGTACATCTGCATATTCTAATGAGATAAAATACAAGAAAATCTGCCTATGCAAATGTAAAATAATAAGAGAGAGATGTATCTAACATGTTGGATTATTTAGGGTCTAACTGGCTTGCTAGATGTCACTTGACTGCTTCAGTATGTAGACTATGCTCATATTTAATCAACCTTAATCAATCAATAGGGTGGACTTCATTTATATGGCGTCTGTTTGGCTTTTATTTAGTATGTTAAATTACTTATGATTGAATTAATTACATAATAAATGAAAAAATACATATATTCTTAGAATATATTGTATGCAGAATGTTCATAATAATAATAATAACGGGTAATATCATAACACAAAAATAAATGGCGATATGTAATTACACCATGAAAAAATGAAATAAAAATATATATAAACAATACAATCATACTGAACAAAAATAACACCTTTGAAGGCATGTCCTGAATTCCAACATCCTGTATTTCTGCGCTGTTGTTGACTGCATCTGCGTGTTTGCTGCAGCTCAGCGTGCCATGATAGCCCTGTACAATGCTGCTTGATCGCCATGCCACAAGGCAACACTGTAAAGAAGCTCATCGCACGCAGAAGGCGGGAAAAAAACTACGCGTTTGCCCGCTGCCGCACGCCTTCACAGCCAACGGCAGTCGGTCGGTTGCTACGTGCAAAAGGGAAACCCTGCACTTTCATAGGCCAACGGGCTTACCTCGTTGACGGCACACATGCGCGCTATGGAGCCGATGTTGTTAGTGATGGTGACCAAGGTGGCACGGGCCAGGTCCTCCTTGCTGATGGTGTCGCGCTTCTCTTTGCTCATCATGTGACCAAAACTGCACAGAAACAAAACGTGGATATTAGACGTAATCAAGAGTAGTTCCTACTGTGTATGTTGTTGTTTTTGACAAAATGGGAGACCACAGGAAGAGATTAGAATGTGGTGATGGTGATAAAAGTGGTTTTTGTTCAACTTTGCTCTATGAATCAACCTTTGAGCTGAGTGTTAACACACCGAAGACAGATTAACAGGCAAAGGTCTTGCGGCGTTTGTGAGGGAATATTGGCGTATGCATGCGCATTAGGGAACGCCTGCACAGTCCAATCACATCCAAGAGGTGGACTGTGCAGTCGGAATACAGTAAATTCACGCTGTTCCGCGTGAGTGGTGAAAATAATGGTTAAAAAGCCCTAAAAATTCCTTATTTTGATTCTCTAAAAAGCTTATGACTCTCACTTATAAACGATTACAGTCATACAGTATACAGTACTTTATACAAAACGTTACACAACGTCTTGTCTAAGCATCTTCCTGCTGCAAATGATGAGTGAATTGACTGGTGAGACAGCGCCCTCTGCTGGTTTCATTACTGCAGCAATTCAAATGAAAACACATTAAAAAAAAGAAATTAAAGCGGAGAAAAGAAATCTGTGACTGTGCAGGGGTGCAAATGGCAAAACACGGATAGGCGTGGATTTCCTGCACAGCACATGGCGCCGTTGTTATTAAACAGCAAAATCTGACCCCCATAAGTTATCTGTATGCTAGCTTGTCTTCCAAAGCACGGCGTGCTGCTGAGGCACATGTTTGCTTACTGACAAACACAATAGGGAATGTCTGCTGGAGAGGAGCCACTCCAGGACAACACATAAATAAAACCTGGGCTTCCTAAGGACACATTTGACATGAAGCATGTGAGCAATACAAGAGGCGCGGCCTTGGCCTCACCTCGACGCCACGGCGGAACCCTGCAGGCCGAAGCGCTCGTAGTCCCCCCCGTAAATGTCCTTCACCAGCTTGTCCACGTTGGTGGAGTCGCCTTTGCTGGCCATCTCCAGAGCCTCCTCGAACGTCTCGCAGCCGGTCAATAGGCAGCAAAGGCCAAGGAATGTACCACCTCCCAGACTGGGGGGGGACAAAGAACAATTATATCATTAAATATGTAGAAAAATATAGATTATTATATACAGTATGCTGAATTAGTATGTATATTTTTTGGAATCTATATAACATAGTATAATAAATAAATGAAAAATATATACATTACATGCAAATACATACATTTTTGGAATTTACACAAAATATAGAATACATTTTAAAATAGACATAAAAATCCAAACAAAAGAACAAATAAATAGTGAAAATAGGGTATTAACTTGAAAAAATAAAATATAATACAGAGAAAAATCTATAATTAACATCTACTTTTCGTAGCGCTAATATTTATCCACTTTGGTTTTCGTGCAGCTATTTTGGCATCAGGAGCTTTCTACTCTGACCATAATTACTTTGAACAATTAGTTTCAATCACAGAAGCCACACAATCAAATTTGACTGTGGCAACTGTGTCAACTTCAATCGGAACTGAATGAATAAAACGCATCACACTTTGTACAGCATTCACGAGTACATCGATAAATGCTCGAATGTGTCTAATAAAACAGCTGTTTACATACTGTCGGTACTCAATAGGCAGCCCGCGGGCCTCAACCCTCCCGCCAAACATCACCCAGATAATGTAAACCATTCAGTCTGCCCAGAGAAGTGCTCATTCATGCAGTACTTTCTCCGCTCTGCAGGCAGAAACAGCGAGGCATACGCGTCCCAGTGATGCAACAGTAGAAGAAGACGGCTGCCATTCAAACAAATATGGCACCATCAATTTGAAAATTGGACTTTTTCCAGTGACTGGACTACAAAATATGAATTTAACGAAAATTAAGTGGGGAAGCCGAAAGAGTCACTTTCAGACGGAACGTCCCAACTTTGCCTGTAGTGCAACGACCCCATCCTCCCTGATTATTGACGGGTGGGGTAGTTCTGGATTTTTACATTTGGACCCATGAAAAACTCTTCTCTTTAGTGGCTTGCTGCAGTACAGTAAAATGAGTCTGTTAACACTGACAAGCCCAAAAAACCCAACATATCCACAGAAATCCTTTTTTACATTTGTAAAATGTTTTGAACGATACCATCTGGCCCTTGGACAAATGTAACTGAGGACCCCTGATGTACTGTAGATTAACAACAGATACACTACAAAAGCTAAACATTTCATGTGTAATAATAATAATAATCACAATCTGTAAAATCTTGTTATCTAATCTAATCTAGTGCTAATGTTACATAAGACCAAATGTATACAAAGAGATGTTACATAAAAACACAAGTATAACCTTTAGCACGTTTTCTTAGGGACTGAAGGTGGACCTCGCAGTATTCTAATCTTAGAATGACTGAAGAAACATGAATAAAATGTAGCTATAGGTGTTCCTAATATTCTGGAAATAGCTCAGGAACAGCAGCATAAATCCCAAACGTTGGACTCTTGCCCCTCGTAGACCAAATAGACGTACAGTGGTATAAAAAAGTATCTGAACCTTTTGGAATTTCTCACATTTCTGCATAAAATCACCATCAAATGTGATCTGATCTTTGTCAAAATCACGCAGATGAAAAAACTGTGTCTGCTTTAACTAAAACCACCCAAACATTTCTAGGTTTTCATATTTTAATGAGAATGGCATGCAAACAATGACAGAAGGGGGAGGAATAAGTAACTGAACCCTCTGGCTAAGGAGACTTAAAGAGCAATTGAAACCAATTTTTACCAAACAATTCAAGTCAGGTGTGTGCCCAATCACTGATGAGTGGTTTAAAGCTGCCCTGCCCACTATAAAACACACAGAATTGGTAAGAATTGTCTTGATGAGAAGCATTGTCTAACGTGCACCATGGCTCGCTCAAAAGAGCTGTCTGAAGACCTGCGATCAAGAATTGTCGATTTGTATAAAGCTGGGAAAGGATACAAAACCATCTCTAAAAGTCTGGATGTTCATCAATCGGCAGTCAGAGAAGTTGTCTACAAATGGAGAGAGTTTGGCACCGTTGCCTCTCTCCCAAGGAGTGGCCGTCCACCAAAGATGACGCCAAGAGTTCAGCGCAGAATCCTCAGAGAGGTAAAAAAGACCCCTAGAGTGTCTGCTAAAGACTTACAGAAATCACTGGCACAGTCCAATACCTCTGTGCACACATCAACTATATGTAAAACAATGGCCAAGAATGGTGTTCATGGGAGGACTCCACGGATGAAGCCACTGCTGTCTAAAAAAACATTGTTGCTCGTTTAATGTTCGCAAAAAGGCACTTGGACACTCCACAGAAGTTTTGGCAAAATATTTTGTGGATTGATGAAACCAAAGTTGAATTGTTTGGGAGGAACACACAACGTCATGTGTGGAGGAAAAATGGAACAGCTCACCAACATCAACACCTCATCCCCACCATGAAGCATGGTGGAGGGTGCATCATGGTTAGGGGCTGTTTTACTGCCTCAGGGCCTGGACAACTTGCAATCATTCATGGAAAAATGAATTCAAAAGTTTATCAGGATGTTTTGCAGGAAAACCTGAGGCCGTCTGTCAGACAGTGGAAGCTAAAAAGACGATGGATTCTGCAACAAGACAATGATCCAAAACACAGAAGTAAATCAACTTCAGAATCGTTTCAGAAGAACAAAATACACGTTCTGGAGTGGCCAAGTCAAAGTCCACACTTGAACCCCATTGAGATGCTGTGGCATGACCTCAAGACAGCGATTCATGCCAGACATCCCAGGAATCTGACTGAACTACAGCAGTTTTGTAGAAAAGAATGGGCCAAGGTTAGTCTTGATCGATGTGCCAGACTGATCTGCAGCTACAGGAAGTGTCTGGTTGAAGTTATGCTGCCAAAGGGGGGGCCACAAAATATTAAATGTGAGGGTTCAGTTACTTATTCCTCCCCCTTCTGTCATTGTTTGCATGCCATTCTCATTAAAATATGAAAACCTAGAAATGTTTGGGTGGTTTTAGTTAAAGCAGACACAGTTTTTTCATCTGTGTGATTTTGACAAAGATCAGATCACATTTGATGGTGATTTTATGCAGAAATGTGAGAAATTCCAAAAGGTTCAGATACTTTTTCATACCACTGTATAGTGTGTGTGTCCGCTCACCTGGTGCCGGTCACCCGCTTGTAGTTGTCTTCGGAGTACACAGCCAGGATGGACACCCCGGAGCCGATGTTGACCAGCAGCATGGGGAAGGGGTTGTCCAGCGTGCACGGCTGCTTGACGCAGCTCTGCGTGTCCGAGGGGTTCTGGAAGTAGTAGCACTCCGGGTGGCCGTTGAAGCCCACCCGGTCGACGAACAGCAGGCCCCGGATCAGGCAGTCCAGCTCGTCCAGCTTCAGCAGCTCCAGCTCGGCCATCTGAGAGACCGGAGCAATTTCAGTGCCACCACGAGAATGACCAACCACGGTGACAACGTCTTCAAGCAATTGAGGGAACATGGAGTGCACGACTTGGCTGTAACCAGCAACCTAACAAAAGCAAGGCTTTTCAAAAAGTGGCACCTTGAGCACCTTAGAGAACAGAACACGGTTGGGGGCCCCCCCCCCCTTCTTTCTCAAAAACCTGATTTTCTAGTTTAGTAGGTCACTGTAGGAACAAAAAAAAAAATTGGTTCATTTTGCCCTTCATGTCACTGGAAGTTAGCTCAGCTGGTGTTTTTTTGACAATTTTCTTTATTTCTGTCAAGCTGTTGCGCCTCCTCTGAAGCCTTTTGCCGCCCTCCTAAAGGAGGCCTGCCTCACAGTTTGAAAAACCCCCGGACTAAAGAAGAACAACATGCCGATGGGGAGTTCTGGCCAGCATTATTCTGCTCAGCACCACACTGGCATGGAAAAAGGAGTTCAGAATGTTCAGAGAAATTCCATTAGAAAACAACATTCACAAAAGGCACTGAACAGGACGTCGGGGTAGTATTTCAAGGGGAGCTGAGTGACTCACGGTGCGGAAGTCGTTCTCAAACTTGTACGCTCCGCCGCCGGTTGCACAGAGTGTGGTGTGCAGGCTGGAGAAGTTCTTGTCGTGGCCCATCTGGATGAAGCGGGGCATTGCCTGCGTGGGGAAGCGGATGAAGTGCAGGTTTCCCGTGCGGCCGCACATGGTCAGGTTCCTCAGCTCCAGGTGGACGTCGCGCACGCCGGTCTTACCTGCAAAGAGCACGGCGTCTTTAGACCGCTAAACACGTGCAAACATCTACCAAGTGAGTGCTTGTGTGTCTTCACCATAGGCCACGTTTGAGGTGAGGTAGCGGCGGATGGATTTGAGGTTTTCCACTTCCTCCTGCTCTTCTTCTGCCGTTATATCGACCGGCTCGAAATACACCAGCTTGACCAGCGTGCCTCCTATGTCCATCCCAAACCAGGGGAACGCTGGGGGAGGAGGACAAGCGGTTGATGAGGGGACATTTTCTTTTTAACCACAATAAGAGTGTCAGATGACATGTGAGGTGCAAGAGGAGCTCAGGGTGGAAACCTGCCTGCTAGGTTGGCACAATAGCGACAACATGAAGTGCTGCAGGGGAGCTGTGCTTGCCAAAGAAAGATTTAACGCTTCGTTTTATTTTACTGTTTTCATTTTAGCAATATCCGTTCACCCATGTCAACATTTACATTGCAACAATGTGGCTGTCTGGCTTATTAGTGCAATAAATGGCAATAAATGTGGGTAACAACAACTAAACGCTAACAACAAACACGTAACTTTAGTACAAGGTGCCCGCAAGGCATGCTGGTTACTCCAGTGGCAACTCGACTGAAATATCATTTCCGGCTTTCGGATGTGTGTGCACACAGTGTAGTTGGCTCTGTGTAGCTGTTGTATTGTTCTCTTTCTCTAGACTCTTATTAATCTACAGTAATCCCCAGTTTAGCTCAGTTAATTGGACCCGAGCGTGATAAGTGAATTTCGCTAAGTAGGGTTCCTTATTTATAAATGGGATATTTTCGCAGCATAGAAAACCTGTTTACGACGTTCTAAATACGGGTTTGAACATTATTAGAGCCCTCTAGACATGACATTACAGACCTATAGTCACCTTTACACTTGTATTACACAATACCATTGACATTGTATTAGTAGAAAATAAGACATAATAGACATAAATAAGACATAACAGACTCACATGTTAGTATCCGGAGAGTTTTTTTTCCTGGACCGCTTACTTCCTGTGGTGGCTATTGTCTCATCAGTGTAACATTACTGACACCTAGTGACCAGTGTAGAATACTACATATCACATATTTTAATGCGTCTTTTGAATGCCTTGTATTTGTATTTTTGTTCATTTAGCCATTTTATTGCTTGAAAATGCTTCATTTAGGCTAAGAATACTGAAACATTTGCTTAAATGTACATATATTTTGCCTAATAATATGCCGTAGGCAACCACAAACAGTGATAATTTCATGAATTTATTTAGACAAACCATGCAACAGTGAAGCCGCGATGTGGCGAGGGACGACTGCACTTAATAATTTACTGTTCATAGCTGGCTACTCTCCGCTGTAACGCAGTTTCAGTGAGACTTATTCTTCTGTTGTTTCGCTACTTTACATTCAAGCTAGCCCAGCGGTTAGCATGGCATCTGTCTCCACCTGCTCTCCCTTGCTCGGTGAATCGCATGCTTAGTTGGCTATTATTCGTCCTCCGGTGATAATGATACTTGTAAGAAACGTAGTTTATTTTTCCGCCAGGGAGGTGGGGATTTGTAACTTAGAGGAGCGACTCTGCACTGTGGAAGCACATACTTTAGCTGTGCTAGCTAGCCACATCTGTCGGGACGCTGACGACGTCAATAACGTTGTGTTCTGTTGCTAAATATCATTTGAAAACATGATAAACGTTGCACATGTCTTATGAAACAAATCAAACAGCTCTGTTTTACCCCCATCATCTCACACACGCGGGGGTGTCATCCTACTTTCATTCATTAAATCGGTCGCTGTCGTCATCATTCATGCTCCTTCTATTGTGTCTGCATTTACTACACCACCAGCAGGGGGCGCCCCCACTGGTTCGCTATTCATTTATTGGCTTGATTTTCCTACTTGGGAACAACATTGATTTTGTTATAGCTTCATTTCTAGTAAAGTGGACACTAACGCTCATGTTAAAATAGTATTGCTTCTATTACAATATGTTGTGATGTTATCCACTAGTATATAGATAACATATCTTAAACATGTCTCGATCAGCAGTTTGTGGGAAGCAGGCCCCTTTCAGCTCCTAGTGCACAAAGCAAGGTCCATAAAGGCATGTTTGAATGAGTTTGGTGCGGAAGAACAAGCACCTCACACACCTGCAACAAGGATGATGGCTTCTTGTGCATCATTATGGAGTATTTTGTGTACCATTTTGAGGGGAAAAAATGAATTTAATAATTTTGGCCAACATAACAATAATACCCATTTTCGGTTCTGTACTCGTGATGTGTTTCGGTGTCTTCTCATCAACCATCCCTTCAACGTCATGTGCGCCTGTGCTGCTCTTTTTAGAAGCCGCGCGGGTGTCAATCAGGTTAGGACAGGACGCCGTGAGCTCGGTGACGCCACGTGCGCTTCGCTTGCCACAGACACGAGCCGATGATGAGGTTACTGCAGGTCGACTGTCCTGTCATTTCTGTGTGCCGTCAACATTGCTGTGTCGTTGTAACACTCGGTGCACCCCCCAAGTGACATGCCGACCAATCAGAGTGCTCGTTTTTTTAGTACAATACGAAGCTCGTTTGTCCGCACACTCCAACATTGTGGAATGGAGCAGACGTGTAACTGCCATCTTGCGGAATTAATAACAAGAACACATCAGGTGGTTGTCTACAGCCACACAGCTGTTAACGCAAATGTTTTTGACACAGGGCTAATTAGAAGCTTGCGGTTAATTGAATAGAGGCGTAGTAAAGATCAGCAAGGGGACAATGTGTACACAGCAAGCATCACTGCACATTACATGTTCCACCTGCTGCTGCTCATGACCCGCTCATTGAGCGAATGGTGTTCCATTTCTCGACATGTGCTTCGCTTCCCTCTCACCCACTGACCTCATCTCGGCTCTGTAAACATGAGCTCAGCCCCCACCCCCCCAAAAAAGACACCTGACGAAAAGATAATACACACAGATGAAAAGGTGCTACGCTGTCTTTGCTACATTGTCAAAAACATTGATTTCCATTACAAACCACACAGCCAATCAGGATTAGGCTTTAAAAGACATTGAATCCATGACTGCATCTAAAGCACTGGTCAATTATTAATTGATTATATAAAATACAAAAAAAAAAAACCTTTCAAGGCAGCAAGACCTGAGGATCCGAGCAAGTCAATTTTCAACTCCAACCTACTGACTTTAATATCGGCATATGAAAGATGTCTAAAACAAAAGGACCTTCACCTTCCAAGGGCACCTCACTACATTTCAGGTGCTAACTCGTTCAATAAAAACATGTGCTCATCGAGCAACCAAGTTAGAAAATAGATACGCTAACTTTGCCAGCCTGGGGAACCACGCTCCATTCAAGCTCCGATCTGCTAATAAAGCCAAAGCTTTGTGAAATTATTGATATCAACATTTGATCTTTTTTCTTTACATTTTCTATTTTTCCACATTTTTACAGTTTTTTTTTTTTGGTGTTATTTCTACAACAAATCGCAGAACGCAAATGGCCCCCACGGCCACAATCTGGTGAGCAAACTTTTTGAAATGTACTTTGTTAAAAAACACAAAACCTTACTCTCTAACTAGTGTTGGATCCATCAAACTCAATTCTTTAGAATCAAAACTCAACAAACTGACTGATCATGCCTACAGACACACACACACACACACACACACACACACACACACACACACACTGTAAGTGCACTGCCATCTAGCCAAGGGGCAACGTGACAAGCAGGAAGGTTTGTCTTTGGGTTTAAGTCCATGAGGTTAAAGTGTGCAAGTATATGGGAATACTGTAATAACTTACTTGTGTATTATACAGCAGCCCCACCTTACAGTATTCACTGGTCAGCTTGCTAACATTTCTTTTGGCATTTCTCTTTACTTTCCATTGAAATAACCTTTAACCTCAGCTTGAACATAAGCCTGCGTGTGTTGGTTACACAAAATCATCACAGGCATCACAGGTAACCTGCACAAGGAGCGAGAGGCGTGTTTTTCTTCCCAAACAAGCTGAATTATTTATCAGCTCTGCCAGAAAACCTCAGGTGAGGCCCAGCAGCTTGAGAAAAATAACAAAAAAACATGACAAAAAGGAACCAAAAAACATTTTTCAAACCTGCTAATCTATCTTTAAGGGATAGTTTGGATTTTCTCACATGAAGTTGTATGACATCTCCATCAGCAGTGTAGTACATCATCAGTGACTTACAGAATCCCCCCCACTTGTCCTGTGACTCCAGTGCATGTAATTGTAATGGAGCTGAGCCGACATGCCATGGCTGAGATTGAGTGGGGAAAAAAAAGGTTCTCCTCTCATTTCGTCTGGAAGTGCTAAGTGTTTGTCTTCCTTGACCCACTCCCCACCCCCTCTGTTTGAAACACTTAAGTTTAGAATAAGCAAATTGGAGAGGCTAACTGTTTAGCTCAGTAGCTTGCTGTGCTAGCGCCGCCCGTCTGTTATGTCCCCGCAGTGATCCCATAACCTGAACAATGTGATGTAAACAAAGAATAATAGGAGTGTAAAAGCGACTATGGGGGTGTTATTTCATGTCTACAGGGCTGTAATAATGTTAAAACCCGTATTTACAAAGTCATAAACAGCCTTTCTATTCTCTAACTACGAAAGCATTCCTTTTTGTTAATAACATTGACTCACATATCGCGGAAATTCATTTAACACGGTCGGCTCTGGAACCCATAAACCGCGATAATCGAGGGATCATTGTATGCACAAATTATACCACCTGACTGAGTCACAGTCTGTGTTTATTTTTCTGGAAACATGAATAAGGTTTGTTTTATGCTCGGGGAATCCATTGATTGGAGGAATGATGTGCATTTGCACGTAGAGGGAAGCTCGGAGGGGGGGTTTGCCAGCTAGTTTTGGGGTGTGTTCCATCCATGCAGCTATCCACGCATCCCATTCTCAGCTGACATCACCTGTGAAAGTCGTCCACACGCCCCTGCCGCTCATGTACAAAAAGAACCTTTTCTAACTCAGAACAAATATTAAAGATTAAGATCAAGAAAGATGACGATATAAAAATGTTAGAAATCACAACCCTGAAGGGGCAAACATTCCTGGGTTAGGCAGAGTGCGGTGGGGGACGGCTGACTGGCCTTCAACCAAAGATAACATCGCCATAAAGAGGAGGCGTGTGTAATTATAGGAGCCGCACTGTTCCTTTTGTTTGTTTGCAGGCTGAGCACACCTTCCTCTGAGCACCACATTCCAGTCACGGATACTGCATTGTCAACATGTGTCACAACATCAAAAAGTATCATTCATATCTTTGTGCATACTGGAAACTCTCCAACCTCACTCGCAAGGCAAAAAAGCATGATGATAACCGTAGATCTGGAAATAGAACTCATGCGACCTAGGAAAGGGTCTGGCTGCTCAGTACAAAATGAGCAACTTATTTAAATGTCATAGTACGTACAACAATTAGCGCTACCAAGCAGATGCTAGCTACACTCACTAAACGCAACAACGCTTCAACAGTACCCATAAGACACCACAAGGCGACAGTGTCACTCTGTAACTGCATTACTGTTCCCGTTCCACTACATGTCGGAGCAGTAGAGTGGTTTTACTTTATTTTACTTTCATTACTCGGTGGTTATCGTCTCTTTAAGCTTATTTGACAAAGACATTAGCATTTATTGTTTTAAATGTCATAATCAAATGTATTGCACGATGTGTTGAATAGAGGATATGCATAAATACCTTACACTCCTTACCCTCAGGACCCATTTGGTCCCATTATAGCCATACATTATTGATATACTGCAATCCTGACATATAGTAACGATTTTCCCGTGGATAGCTAATAAAACTAAGCCTCTCCCTTCAAAAGGAAGGGAAAATGGTAATGGTTTAATTCGGTCTCACAACACCCAACAAATTATGAAGTCCCAAAGGAGACTGTACTTCCTGAGAAGACTGAGGAAATTTGGCATGTCCACCAAAATCCTGAGTTGCTTCTACAGATGCACCATCAAAAGTGTCCTTACCGCCTCCATCACTGTTTGGTACGGTAACTGTACAACACGTGATAGGAAGGCACTCCAGCAGGTGATCAAGACCTCACAGAACATTGTTGGGGCAGCCCTCCCCTCACTGCAAGACATTTATAAATCTAGAGTCCTACGCAGAACACACAACCTCATCAAGGACAGCACACATCCACAACACTCATTATTCACACTCCTACCGTCA
The DNA here is from genome assembly GCF_027744805.1 of Dunckerocampus dactyliophorus. Lineage (NCBI taxonomy): Eukaryota > Metazoa > Chordata > Actinopteri > Syngnathiformes > Syngnathidae > Dunckerocampus > Dunckerocampus dactyliophorus. The sequence continues at coordinate 5,411,770 of NC_072832.1, read as the reverse complement.
GGCAGACGCTACAGGAGTTTGAAGTCCAGGACCACAAGGCTGGCAAACAGCTTTTACCCACAGGCCATCAGGCTTCTCAACGAAGCACTCACACACACCGCACGCAACACACGCACACACTCATAAGCACTTTATTTATTTATTTATTTGTATTAATGTCTCTTCTGTTGTTGTTGCTTAATTTATTGGTATTTATGTTTCTTATGTTGTTATTCTTTTTCTTGTGTTTTCTTTCTTTTCTTGGGAGAATGAACAGAATAAGATTTTCATTGCATAGCATAACTGCTGTTTTACTATGCACATGACAATAAAACTCTTGAAACATGAAACATAACACAATTCACAGTTCCGCATGTCCAAAAAGGAGCAGGAAGAAGCGAAGCTTATTTCATCCTAGCCCTCATCTGTTTCACGTCAGTTACAATACACTTGTTCAATGTGCAACCAAATTGATAATAGCTGATAAAATAATTAACTGAGTTACATTTTGACCCACCAGAAATGAAGAGTTAGTAGTCAATGTAAGAGTGGTTAGACATGGCATTGCATGTGCACAGTGGTTCAGGTGTCTTCTTCCCTGTACTTTAGAAACATCAACTGCTTGTGCTGTTTCTTGAAATGGCTCATTTTAGTGCCTTGTTTGAGTTCCTTTCTCAGTCCGTTCCATAACTTGATTCCACGCACAGAAATGCTGAAGGTTGTTAGTGTTGTCCGCGCGTACAAGTGCTGTAGGTTGAATTTTTCCCGAAGATCATATTTCTCCTCTCCTGTTGAGAAGAATTCTTTTACGTTTTCGGGTAACATGTTATTGTTTGCTTTATGCATAATTTTAGCTGTCTGAAAGTTTGTCAGATCAGCAAATTTTAGTACTTGTGATTTTAGGAATAAAGGGTTTGTATGTTCCCTGTAAGCGGCATTATGGATTATCCTAACTGGCCTTTTTTGCAGCACGGTTAGTGAGCGCAGTGTACTTTTATGGTTATTACCCCATATCTCCACACAATAAGTTAGATATGGTAATATCAGTGAACAGTAGAGAGTACGGAGTGATTTTTGGTCTAGAACAAATTTAGCTTTATTCAGTAGGTCTTTGAGGTCTTTCTTGCCACTTTGTTTTATATTTTCAATGTGAGATTTCCAGTTCATATTATTAACGATTACGGCCCCGAGAAATTTATTTGCATTCACGCCGTCAATGTCAACGCCATCAATTTGTATTTGCATATGTGTATCCTCTTTGCACTTACCAAATAGCATTATTTTAGTTTTACTTAGGTTTAGAGATCGAACCATCTTTTTAGTAGAGTTAATTCCTCTGTGATTTTTGTCTATTAGTTCCTGTGTGCCATCTCCAGAGCAGAATGCGGTTTTACTGTCTACACGTAATACCAGTTTCAAGTCCTTCGTGACTTTACAGATGTTGTTTATATAGAAGTTGAACAGTTTTGGTCCCAGTATTGACCCCTGGGGTACACCGCACGATACGTTCAAGCCTGCAGATGTATATTCTCCTAGCTTCACGTATTGCCTCCTGTCTGCTAAGTAGCTTTTAAACCAGTTCAAAGCTAATCCTCTGATTCCATATCTTTCTAATTCTGCGATTAGGATATTGTGATTAATTGTATCGAAGGCTTTTGTCAAATCCATAAATACTGCAGCTGCACACTTTCTACATTGGTAATTCCCTCAGTAATTTCAAAAAAGGCCCTAAGGTGTGACCATATTTATATTTTACTATTTTATTACACATTTAAAAGAGGAACCCTTTTGGGACGTGAGGGTAAAAAGTTCAACAAGGGGCCTTAAACATTGCTCGTACAGTTGATAAAGGCTTTATGATGGTCACAGTTTGACACTGGAACAGTCATTTTACACAATTTCCCGTAGGGCATGCATAGGTGCCTACACTGATTTGGTCCTACTAAATCTAAACCTCTACATTCAAAGTAAAGGTAAAACAGACTTCAGTTCTGACGATATGTATAAATTATATTATTTTTATTACACTTTTACAAGAGGGACCACGTTGGGAAATGAAGATTACAAGTGTAACTTCATTTTAAATGTTGCCTACACAACCGATAAAGGTTTTGTGAACATCACCGTTTGACCCTGGGGCAAAATGAATCAGACTGAAATCAAACAATCTGCTAAAAGTCCCGCTGACTCGCATTTTCCCCCTAAAAACAATCTGAAAAAGATGTGTCGCCCTATATTCTGGCCAACACAATATTTTATAGGTCTTTTTTTTTTTTTTTTTTTTTTTTTACCAAACTTCGAACTGCAAGTGGCTTTTGTACAAACACAAAAGCCAGCTAAAGGTGTTTGCATTACTTGTAGCATTATTCTGCGTATACTTACTCAAAATATTGAATTGCCAGCTCTGCTGGCATGACATAAACGTGCCTGGAATGCCGCCAAAGCCGCAAATGATCTAACGGTGTTACAGCATGTCGCCCTCAAGAAACTTTAATCACAGTCTGAGGTGCGCGCATGTCTCTCTTTACGCATGCTTCAAAATAGCTAGGCAGCATTCATTATACATACAATTCATGCGTTACGCCCAGTTAGCATGCACTATCAAACATTACAGATATACGAGAAATGAAAATGATTATGCGGGAGACAATGCAGCTGAGGTCAAGGCAACATATTAAAAAGGGTTTCAGCAATGGGCACATTTTCAAATTGATCACGAAATAGTAGCTTCACAAACAAAAGTGTAGAAAACACACATTTCTATAGTGGAGTTCTGGAACTGACTTTTGTTTCTCCATAACTAGCTGCAACGAATGAACGGATAACTTTAGTTGTAGATATAGGCATCTTACTGCTGAGTTAAGCAGAATAATAAAGATAAAAGTTGCATTTCCACGTGTCGCTTATCTGTTCACCACTTATGAACTTACAGTACGTGGAGGCAGAACGAATCAGGGGCGGAGCTCAATATCACCTGACCGATGTCATATGACATCTACAAAATGACGTGGGTGACACATGCGATCGACCGATATCTTGCCATCAGCGCAACGGGCACCCCTGCAGTACGGCATATCGTCATTATGTTTCAGTGAGAGCAGAAACTAAAAAGAAAGGAAGCACACACCCATTACCCCCCTGCCCCCCCTCCAAGTTAGGAATGTTGACAGCCTACACTTAACAAGCCTCTAAAACGTGCAACAAATCTCTGTGCAAGCTGCACAATAATGACCTGTTTTGTCACGGTGATGAGACACAACGTGCCTTCTATTTAGCTGAAACGTAACTGAAAAGATTTGAAACCGGTTACTGCTTCAAGGTGTGGTTGGATATGTAAAAACATGAGATAAAGTGTATCAACATGTGAAATATTTGCAGAAATGCCACTAAATAACGCACTTACCAGGTTTCTTTTGATTTCTGAGCTTCATAGTGAGGCAAAATATCAGCAAAAGTACAAAAAAAGAGCGTCCCAGTTTGTGTGTTATCTTTACCAGTCTGCTACTTTTCAATATTCTAAAAGTTTTCAGATGGGAGATTTTTGCACTCACATTGAAGGGTAAATAAAAGGGGCGTGGTCTTGCACTCATTCGCTCGTTGTCCTGGAGACATGAGTCGAGTGCTGATTGGCTGGCTCTAGCCAAGCCCACTTATCAGGAGCTTTTCCACCATGCGTGGTATCGCCCAATCAGAGGGCCAGAAATGCCACCGAGCGCACATATAAAGCCAAAAAATAACTAAGCGAATGGCCAAATGACTACAATCTAGCTAGCAAGATCCACGGCAACGCAGAAATCAATAAATGTATGTTAAATTCAAGCTGTTTTCACTAAATAGGATATAAATTGTTCCTTGCTACATTGTCCCATGTCATTACCGGTGCACGGCAGCCAATACCCCACTCAACAGCAAACACTCCCCCCACAGTGAGGCCCACACTTACGGGGTCTGTGCCGTCTCATGGACTCCGTCCTCCTCCGGAGCCGGCTCCTCTTGGCCGGCGAACCGTTGCACTCAGCGTCCGCCGCGCCGCGGTGGACATGATGGTGGTGGTGGTGGTTGTTCTCCAGTCCGCTCGCCGAAGCTAGCCCGGGATTGCCGCACCCGTTGACGTGCCCGTTGCAGCTCCTCTGACCGGCATGGAAGGGTCCTGACGCCCCCTTCTTGTCCACCATTGACTTGGCTTTATCCATTAGCAGACGAAGCTAATAGCCTAGCTTGTGGTTAGCTCGAGCTGGCTAGGAGGGGGATAAATTAGCCTAGCCGTGCTAATGACAGCTCCGATTCCGCGATTTAGCAAAATGGAACTCCCCGGCCGAGAGTAGCTTTATTGGGGGTGCATTTTTTTTAAAGAAAAAAAAGCTCCAGTGCGATGCTAAGCGTGCAAAAACAAAGCATTTGCTTTGAGGTCACTAGCGGTCATTTAACCCCCACATACATGTAGCGGAGCCTAGCGTCTGCTACGTCACAGCCAGGCCCAGCCAAACCCGTTCACCTCCTCGGACCGGTTCGCTCTCCTCCTCACTCTTCGATGCGGGATTTGCAATTGTACACCAGCTCTCCAACAAACGACATACAGGACGTCATGAAATGAAGGGAATGTTTTTTGCATGCAGCTGCAAGAGGGGGCTTTATTTATTAAGAGCCTGCTGCCCCCCTCCCCTCCGCTCTCCTTTCCTCCTGATGTGCACAAAGCTGCCTGTGAACACACACACACACACACACACACACACACACACACACACACACACACACACACACACACACACACAGCAAAATAAGATATTGATTGTTCATTTAGTTTGATTTAAGTGCAGAGATTGTGCTTTTTTGTAGCAGTATGCTTTGCACAGGTAATAATCACGTTTGATCAAGTCTTTAATGTTAAGCGACAACAGCATATTTATAAGTTAGATTTTAAGTCCTTAATTTGATTAAACAGACATCAAATCCACAATGTCATCTTCGTGGACACGTGCCCCGTGGCATAAATACCGCACTGTATGTGTGCAATGCCACATACATCAAAGACCCATTCATCTTGGAACCGTCATGATCTATGTAGACCTTGTGGATGCAGTGAAAACCCTTCTTTTGGGGAAACATGGCCCATGAGAGGATTAATGGTGTTACATATTAACATGCAAAGTGCATGACAAGACAAAAAGAGACAAAGGTCAAGACACAACAAGCACAGATTGATAAAGCAAGACAGAGCCTTGTCAACGTTTTGCTGTCATTTGTTTTACTTCTGCAACTATAAAACATAGTCTTGAGTCCCAGCTTGCAATAGTACAATTTTGGACATATAAAGTACAAAATCTCCCTAAAAGGCGACATTTCCGATTGAAATTGATGGAAATGAATGCTTATTTTACTTGGACTATAGCATTGTGCTTACTCAGCCGACAAGAGCAATTTTAAAGCGTGGTTTTGGCGTCATCTGGTGGTATATTATGGTACATACAGTGCAACAAAAACAACAGTTAACCAGCTCGCCACTGGATTTACATAGAAAGTGAACTTTCTAAGCATATTTTAAGGAAATAATATATATAAAAAAGGTAAAATTGTCAAATAAATACAGTAGCTACAATAAATACAGCGGTATCAAGGATATAGAGTATAGCTTTAATAGAAAATGTGACCGTTAACCTGTCCAGTTCAATTTAGAAATAAAACTGTTAGGCCGTGGGGGAATATAGAGTGTACAGTTTACAGGAATTTACAGTTACAACTTAGAAATTACTCTAATGAAGAATAAAAATAAAATACAAACGTAATAATGAAATAATGACAATTGACTCAGCAACGCCCAATACTTTAATGCATTTTAAATAGACCAGATTGTGTGTATACAGTTCATGAATAACTTTCAACCAAACCATAATAGACCACATGTTTAGTTAAAATAATGCCAAAGACCTTTGTTTAATGGCACTTCCAAAAATCCTCACCTACACAGCACGAACTTTTCATTCACTATCTTATTATCAAGTCTATAAAATGCAAAGAGATTATTTATGAGGTTTGTTTGTATTTTTTCCTACCAAGGCAGCTGAGCGCCATCCCAGCTGTAGGCATTCCCCGTCTTGTCAAAATCCAGCGTCTCTATGATGCTCATCAGACAGCTGACGGAGTGTTCAGTGCTGAACAGCCTTTCCTTGGGGACGTTCCTGTGATACGGCCGTGACAGGTCTGTGTCCACGGTCCCTGGGTGCAAAGAAACACACACCACCTAGGAGCAAACACAACAAAAACATTACAGCCAACCGCTCTAAGCATCTGCATCGACGCAAACTCCACAAATAAAGATACTTAAACTTACCTTGGGTCGACTGCGGCCCAGTTCTATGGAAAGATTCCTTGTAGCCATGTTGAGAGCTGCTTTGGACATTCTGTAGCTGTACCAACCACCAAGACCTGACAGGAAATGAAGGTTTACAAACAGGTCAAGGTATGACGTATGTCAGCTACACCTACTATAATAAACATGCAGTGGATCCTCTCAGGTCTAATATCCATGAAGCTGACCAAAATAATTTATGAATAAAAATATATTTTTGGTATTTTATATCTTTTGGTGGTTTTGTGATGTCACCACAGGATGCCGCTAGTGTCAGCAAAGAAGGAAATTGTGACGACAACCATTGAATAGGAAAGTCAACTTATTGAAACCTATTAAAGTAATAATAAAAGCAATAAAAAGAAATAAATGTACAAAAATATATAGGTGGACACCAGAGGTCAGGGCTGCCGTCAAGCTGAAGAAGGAGTCCTATCGAGCATGGATGGCTTGTGGGACTCCTGAAGCAGCTGACGGGTACCGGCAGGCCAAGCGGCACGCGGCTTCGGCGGTGATCAAGGCAAAAACTCGGGTGTGGGAGGAGTTCGGTGAGGCCATGGAACACGACTTTCGGTCGGCCTCGAAGAGGTTCTGGCAAACCGTCCGGCGCCTCAGAAAGGGGAAGCAGTGCCCGGTCCACACTGTTTACAGTGGGGACGGGAGCCTGCTGACCTCGACTGAGGATATAGTTGGGCGGTGGAAGGAATACTTTGAGGCCCTTCTCAATCCCACTGACATACCTTCCCTAGAGGAAGCAGAGACTGAGGATACGAACGCGGACAGTTCCATCACCGTGGCTGAGGTATCTGGGGTAGTCAAAATGCTCCCCAGTGGCAAAGCTCCGGGGGTGGACGAGTTTCGCCCTGAATTCCTCAAGGCTTTGGATGTTGCGGGACTGTCTTGGCTGACACGTCTCTTCAACATTGCGTGGAAGTCGGGAACAGTACCTCTGGATTGGCAGACTGGGGTGGTGGTCCCCCTTTTCAAGAAGGGTGACCGGAGGGTGTGTTCCAACTATAGGGGGATCACACTCCTCAGCCTCCCTGGGAAAGTCTATTCCAGGGTGCTGGAGAGAAGGGTACGACCGTTAATCGAACCTCGGCTACAGGAGGTGCAATGTGGTTTTCGTCCTGGTCGCGGAACACTGGACCAGCTCTACACCCTTGCAAGGGTCCTGGAGGGTACTTGGGAGTTTGCCCAACCGGTCTACATGTGCTTTGTGGACCTGGAAAAGGCATTCGACCGTGTCCCTCGCGGTGTCCTGTGGGGGGTGCTCCGGGAGTATGGGATTGGTGGCGCGCTACTACGTGCCATTCAGTCCTTGTACAACCGGAGCAGGAGCCTGGTTCGCATTGCCAGTAGTAAGTCAAGCCTGTTTCCGGTGAACGTTGGCCTCCGCCAAGGCTGCCCTTTGTCACCGATTCTGTTCATAATTTTCATGGACAGAATTTCTAGGCGCAGCCAAGGTGTCGAGGGAGTCCAGTTCGGGGACACTAGGATCTCATCTCTGCTATTTGCAGACGATGTGGTCCTGATGGCCTCATCGAGCTGTGACCTGCAGCGTTTACTGGGACGGTTTGCATCTGAGTGTGAAGCTTCTGGGATGAGACTCAGCACCTCCAAACCCGAGGCCATGGTTCTCAGTCGGAAAAGGGTGGATTGCTCCCTCCGGGTTGGGAATGAGGTCCTGCCCCAGGTGGAGGAGTTCAAGTATCTCGGGGTCTTGTTCACGAGTGAGGGAAGGTTGGAGCGTGAGGTCGATAGGCGGATCGGCGCAGCGTCTGCAGTAATGCGGTCGCTGTACCGGACCGTCGTGGTGAAGAGAGAGTTGAGCCGGAAGGCAAAGCTCTCAATTTACCGATCGATCTATGTTCCCACCCTCACCTATGGTCATGAGCTTTGGGTCATGACCGAAAGAACGAGATCGCGGATACAAGCAGCTGAAATGAGTTTTCTTCGTAGGGTAGCGGGACTCACCCTAAGAGACAGGGTGAGGAGCTCGGTTATCCGAGAGGAGCTCAGAGTAGAGCCGCTGCTCCTTCACATCGAGAGGAGCCAGCTGAGGTGGCTCGGGCATCTAGTCCGGATGCCTCCCGGACGCCTCCCTGGTGAGGTGTTTTGGGCATGCCCAGCCGGGAGAAGGCCCCGGGGAAGACCTAGGACACGCTGGAGGGATTATGTCTCACAGCTGGCCTGGGAACGCCTCGGTGTCCTCCCGGTGGAGCTGGAGGAGGTGGTCGGGGACCGGGAAGTCTGGGCTTCCCTACTGAGACTGCTGCCCCCGCGACCCGGACCCGGATAAGCGGAGGAAAATGGAATGGAATGGAAAAAAAATATATAGACATGATTATCTGCTGCTTACCATTGTCGCCAATGGAGCCCACTTTAGCGGTGATATTGACGATGATGCCGCTGTGCTGCTTGGCCCTTTCGGATGACTGCTGACCAAAGCCGCCAATTCCCTTTTGTAGAAGGGGTGCAAAATACTTGGCCATGACCAGCGGACCCACTGTGTTGGTCGTCAGGGTGGAAATGATGCCCTAAAGCAGAAAAATGTCCACAAATATATAAAGATGTTGATTTAGAAGACAACTTGATGTTCAAACCGACAAACGTGAACGCCGACTTCATAAACATGATTTTAATGAACGTACGGTTGGTGTTATACCTGTGCAGAAACGTCTCTCAAGCTAGTCTCTCCTTTACCAGAAGGGTGCAGCAAAGCCGAGGAGTTGACCAACAAGTCAAGCCGACCAAAGCTCTTCTTCACCCGCTCGGCAGCTTCCCAGATGTCCTCTTCCCGGTTCACGTCCAGCCTGAGAACCGTCAACCTGTCCGGGTTCTGCCCGGCGAGGCCCAGCAACTCCACCGCCGCGTCTGGATTCCGACATGTCGCTATGACAGTCGAGGGGTTTTTGTTTTTTAATATATGTTTGCAAAATTGGAACCCCAGTCCACGGCTGGCACCTTGTATGAGTGCTATGGGCGCCGCCATGACACATGGATGACGTCACGCCAGGCCGAAGCTCGTACATTACAGTGTTTGTTGCATTCGAGGTCTACTAAATTGGTGGGATATCTGTAGAACTTGTCCGAAAATTGTGTTCTACGAGCACGAGTCATTATGTCCTTAAACGCAAACGAAGGTTTACTTTAAATGATCATTCAAGTACAAATAAACAATTCCGTGTCTATATATTTTTGCACTGGATTGTAACAATGGGCACGTGAAGACAACATGTTTCACAACATCCAAAATACACCCTTTGTATGTCGTTATTGGAGGTGTTTAGACAATGTTTCTATTAGTTATTGATCTAGAGGGTTAAAAAGACACAAGCGCAAATAAACAAAAAACACAACAACCGTCTCGCCAATGTCGTGTATTTCATTTTTATGGCTGTGTTGGTTATTCGGAAAGAAACTGCAATAAATGACTATTTCACACATTAAGCGTATATTATGCAAAGAGCAATCGTATACCTGTACAAATTCGATGAAAAATATCACCACAGTACTCGTTTGACCACTACCCCGGAAGTAGAGCCTAGTTGCCTAGTGACCAGCAGACCAATGAACATGCAGCGTCATCTTGCTAGCTTGTTTGAACGAGCTACTTGCTAACAAACTTACTGATGACCGACCAGGGGCGTATAAAATGCCGCTGCCAAAACGAACTGGACCCCTGCAGCAGGTCCACAGAGAGGTGGACGACATTAGAAGAAAGGTTTGTGATAGAAAACGTCATTAGTTTTTGTGACGATAAATCCGACGAATTGTAGCATGTTAGTCACAAGCTAGCTTTATGTCAGTAACCCAACATAACATTGGGAATAACATCACCTTCTGGGTCTGTATTGTAGTTGTTGAAGTTACACATTTCGGTAGGGCACCGATGATAAAAGCATTTAGATTGTGTATTATCATTTACACTCAAATGTTTCCTCTGTGTTTTTCGTACCAAGTTGGATAGTCTGTTGAAAGATGTTCAGAGTAAAGCTGAAAGCAAAGAAGAGGCCTTTCGGAGGTAAGTGCCACACAATATACACCAGCACTGTCATTTCTAGCTATGACAGGAGTCTAAAAGTGTCATATTCCAAACAGATGCCAAGAACTTCAGACATCAGCAGAGAAGACCCTCAATGATCTGACAAAACTGACTAAGGTATGACGTTCAGGGTCATTTTTACTCCAATCTCAATTCTGAGCAAGAAAATCGGGAGATTCATATTTTTTGCAGTCCTACTATAGACTATAGACAAGTATGTCTGCCTAATTGACTTTCCGCAAGTAGTAGCTGGAGTTGGGTGTTGCTTTCAGGCCGATGAGCTGGCTCCAGTGGGAAACTACGATCAGAGGAAACTGGAAGAGGAAGGACGACTGCAGAACATCCTGGAGCAGATGAACAAGCTCTCTCTGGAGCTGTCGCCACCAGGACCAAGCTTTGAGCCACCAAGAGGGTCTGTCAGCTTACTGAGAAGCATCACATTAGAGGCACTGTCACTGAAGTCAATAAAATGGGTTTGATCCATCCACAGTGACAAGCTGAAAGACAAAAACAGCGAAAAAAGTCTTGAAGACAGCGATGACGACAACAGCGATGAAGATGTCGACAACAAATGCTGCGGAGATGAGAGTCAAGCTCCCAAACCGTCCTCTCTGTCGGAGCCTTGCATCTACATGGCGCTCAGTGATTTCAAAGGGGACCAGGAAGGAGATCTGTCTGTTCAGGTGAGCTGTTCAGTCAGCATCAACCGGATGAACTCCAAGTATGTTTTGATTTTTCTTTGTCTTTTTGTGCGATGCCACCACAGATGCATATCAGTGATGGCAAAGAGGAAAAGTGCGACGATAACCACAGAGCCAGAAATTGTGACATACTGCGAGCATAGGAACGGTTTTGTTGAATAACATCAAGCTTTACTATTTCGGCAGTGCCGATAAAACACGACTAGGTGGTGGTATTGCTCTACAAACCGTTACGCGTCTGTCAGACAGTTTCACAACCAACATCCATTTCATTATTTTAAACATCTTGCTTTTTTTGTTTTTTTACAGAAGGGGGAAAGATTGAATATCATCCGGAAGACGAGCGATGGATGGTGGCTGGCTGAGGACTCTAAAGGCAACAGAGGAGTGGTGCCGAGGACCTACCTGAAGGTGCGCAAGCATAATACATGTGACTACACTGCAGTAGGCTGCACTAGCTGTATTGCGCATTTTCACCATCACGTGAAAATACAGTAGATCCCTGCCATTTTTATGATGTTCCAAGACCCCACACAAATGGAGAAAAACTGCAAAGAATGGACACACCCATTAAAAAGGGGATCTGTGTATTAAAAACACCTCTCAGTGCGATGCAGTGCAGCTCCACCCTCCTTACGATACTTTTGGGTCTCCGTGTAAGTGTACCTAATAAAGTGTCTGTGAGCGTATTCTGCTATACTGTGGCGTACGTTGGTGTCAACTACAGATTGGTTCCAATATCAGCGACAAAGACAAGGACGAAGAAGAAGAGGAGGAGGAGTCTGAAGAGGATGAGGAGGAAGGTGATTCCGAAGAGCTGGATGATGAAGAGAAGCACAGGTAGTGTTGAATGTTTAAAGTAAAAATGATGTTTTCTTATTAATAAAAAAGATTTTGTAACTTCTTGTCCTTTTCACAGTGATGCTACGCATTCCAACTGGTCCACTTTCAGAAAAGCTCTGACAGAGGTACAACTACCCCATAAACTACCCAACGCAGAGCTCTATAAGGCGCACTGTATGTTCTAATGCTTTGTGTGTTCTGCATGTGTTTGTGTGTGCGTGTGATAGATTGATGCTACAGATGTGCTCTCCGCCATGGGGGCCATACCGTCTGGGTTTAGACCATCGACTCTCAATAAGCTGCTGGTGGAGGAAGGTTAGCAGTGAGGAAAAAGCTGACGTGTTGACACTAATAACTGATAATTTTTAAGGCTTTTTACAAAACATAACAAAATATAAAAATATCAAGGGGGGAGAGGGTACTCTTCTGACCCAGAGCAACCACAGTTATGAAAAAGTGTGATGAATGTGATGTTGTAGATGCCAAATACAAAGGAAGTTTTCAAATGCAGCCCCAGCTCAGCCAGTCACAGCTCTCCTTCAACGACCTCTTCTTGGAACCTGACACTGGCAGGGTAAGGCGCTTTAGGTCAGTGACCTCCACCAGGGAAGTTGTTTTATGTTTGTGTTCTACTTCATGTCTTAAGGTTTTTGACTGACTGAGGACGAACGATCTTTCAGATATGATTTACATCACATTTGCAAGCAAATTACAGACGGAGTTGATCAGATATACAGTGGCCGGGTGCGTGGTCCATAAAAGCAAACGACCGCCGGGGTCTCCCTCCTGATGTTGTTTTTAAAAAAAAAAAAAAATTAAGTGTTATGAATGGCCAGCATCCAGCAGCTTTATCTACAATACCAGATGGAGGTTACCTAAAACTGAAAAATAATGTGTATTCCAGAGTTATACAAAAAGACCTGTTTCAGAGACCACAAAATGGGTCAATAATTTAAAGCTTTCCTGCAGAAATGGAGGTTGATCAACCCTTGACAGTTGGTGCAGCTAATTCCTACTAGAGTACTTACTACCTCCTCTGTCTGCATAAAAACAGCGTTCGGAACACACTGTTGTACCCTTGTTTTTTCTCCAGGGAAAGTGTTCTAAAACTTTTGACTGATAGTGTACCTCTGCATGCGTTTTAAAATGTGCTGTTACTGTACAGTTGTTTGCATTGAATTCATTAGCGGTGTTAAAGCTGCCTGAGCAGTTGGCTTAGTGCTATTACAACATTGGTTCTGTTGCTGCTGTGTTGTGCAATATAATTTTTAATGCAGGACTATGGGGTCAAAGACAACAACATTTTCCAGTCCACTTTCTCATCCACTCCAAATCTGTAAAGTACAAAGAAAAGAACCTGTTATATGTGGGAGTTGTCACATGTCTTTCCAATTAACACCACATCCTCTTTATGGTTTAGATAAATGGCCTCTCATTGAATTTTGGTCACTTCCTGTTTCCGTAGGTCCGCTCACGACACGTTAAGACATGCGTTTGTTTCACTCTGTGGAGCTGCAAGAGGATTCCCACTCCCGGAGTCGGAGTCCAGGTCCTCAGCAGACACATACGCCTCTGCGCCTATGATGGAACTCAGGTGGATTCCTTTCCAGGCGTTTGTTGTGACCATCCTGTGCTTGAATGTCTAGAATATGACTTTTGGTGTGCCGTAGGTGCTGAGTAACATCCACACGGTGCGGGTCAGCTACAATACCAAGAGCCCCAAGACCTGGACATTCTCACCCCGGGTACGAGGACACCGCTGAGCCCCGCCGAGCTCTTTAGCATCCCGTAGATTGTAGAAGTGTGTTTATTTTGCAGACGTCTGGGCTTCTTGGTAGACTCACACGAGCCAAACCCCCAATATGTTTGTCCCAGACGGTAGGCGTCCTGCCCACTCTGCTCAACGGCGACTGCTTCCTGCGCTGCAACTCCGACAGTCCTGACCTCGGCATCCTCTTTGAACTCGGAGTCACCTTCATACGCAATGTGAGGACTGACAGCGAGAGAGCAGAGCGGACAATTAGAGGCGACATTTAAGGAGAGCTTTGCTGTGTTTTAGTCTACGGGAGAGCGTGGCGATCTGAGCTGTGGCTGGGCTTTCCTCAAACTGATCGACGCTGCTGGAAATCAAATACCTAACAGGTAAAGTACACACACGGGACACATGAACCACCTCCATCATCAAGTCTGTCCTTCAGAGAGTAGGAGCATACAGTAGCACTGAGGGCCACGTACAGACAAGTTCAGGCATACAGCGGTGTGGAAAAGTCTTTGCCCCCTTCCTGATTTCTTTTCTTTTTTTTTTTTTGCATGTTTGTCACACTTAAATGTTTCAGATCACCAAACAAATTTCAATATTAGTCAATCACAACACAACTGAACACAAAAAGCAGTTTTTAAATGAAACGTTCTAAACCTACATTGCCCTGTGTAAAAAAGCGATTGCCCCCTAAACCGAATAACTGGCTGGGCCACCCTTAGCAGCAAAAACTGCAATCAAACGTTGATGTGATAACTTGCAATGAGTCTCTTACAGCGCTGTGGGGGAATTTTGGCCCACTCATCTTTGTAGAATTGTTGTAATTCAGCCGCAATGGAGGGTTTTCAAGCATGATGCGCCTCTTTAAGTTCATGCCACAGCCTCTCAATTGGATTCAGGTCAGGACTTTGACTAGGCCACTCCAAAGTCTTCATTTAGTTTTTTTTCAGCCATTCAGAGGTGGACTTGCTGGTGTGTTTTGGATCATTGTCCTGCTGCAGAACCCAAGTTGGTTTCAGCTTGAGGTCACGAACAGATGGCCGGACATTCTCCTTCAGGATTTTTTGGTAGACATCAGAATTCATGGTTTCATTTATCACAGCAAGTCTTCCGGATCCTGAATCGACAAAATAGACCCAGACCATCACACGACCACCACCATATTTTACTGTTGGTATGATGTTCTTTCTCTGACATGCGGTGTTACTTTTACGCCAGATCTAATGGGACAAACACCTTCCAAAAAGTGCAGGGGCCATTTTATTACCATTCAAACCAATCAAAAATAGGTAAAAATAGGCCGAGCATTACTAATTATGAGAAAAAACAGCCTGCATCTTGGTGTTATAGGATGAACCTAAATAGGTATTAGTGTAACAAGCGGAAAGTGAAGGTGATGGAGTGGCCAAGTATGTCTCCTCCACGCCTGAAGGTCGAGGAGTGCAAGTTGTGTAACATCCAGCAGCTCCAAAAGTGATGTCATCATGGAGGAGTGGAAGAGGATTCCAGTAACAAACCTGTGCAGCCCTGGTCAATTCCATGCCCAAGAGGATTAAGGCAGTGGTGCTTCCTAAATATTCACACCAAGGACACAATTTGGATGTGTTCACTGTGAGGTGTACTCACTTTTGTCCGATGCTGTAAATCAGTTTTTTCACAACACACTGTGTGTGCAGGACGTATGAGCTTCCGGTCAGTGGTGGTACTCCCTATGAGAAGGACGTGAGGGTGGAGGCATCTCTTACTAAAGGATGTAAGAGCACCCCACCACATGGCTAGCGGACACATGGAGTCAGCAGGATAGGTATGTTTGTTTATCCAGTACCCCTCCTTTTCTTCTCCTCTTGTAGCTCCAGCAGGTGTTTTCCAGCAGATGCTTCAGGCCAGACGACAGCCCACACTCATCATCAAGCTACAGTCGCCCGGAAGCCGCACCAAAGCGAGTCTGAGGTGAGAAGATTTGTGCATCTGCACTCCTGGTTGAGAAAATGGTGTATTAAAAAAAAAAAGTGTGTTTTTCCCACAGTCTCCTCCCAGACACGCTGCTATACTGTCTGAGCTGCGTCCACTTGTTGGCGCTGTACAGACAGATACTGGCCGACGCCTTACTGGTGGACCGGGCCACCATGCAGAACGCAGGTGAGGTTGATCATGATGAGTGTTTCATCAGCTTGTCACGTTATAAGCGTCACGCTGCTCTTGATCTTGTTCAGATTTAATCTGCAGTCCTGTGCTTTCCACTTTCCCGACCCTTGTGGACCAACCCGACCTGCTGGATGCTGTCAGGGTAAGTGCAGGGACACACTCTTTGGTTCAAATCAGTTCTTTTTTTTTTTTTTTTTGATAGTCTCTCAGCATTGCAGCGATGTAAGACACTATATTTTGACGTGAAATTGTGTCAGCACTGTATTGTCAAAAGACAGGCTTTTATTATCCTGTTTTCTTAACTTTGGAGCCAGCCAAAGCCAACGCTGATGTTATGAAAAAGAGCACAGAGATTTTTTTTTTGTCACAGTTCTTGTTGCCATTTAAATTCTTGAAAAATGTAAATCAAATGTAAAAAATTATTTATATAAATAATACATAAAAAGTCACACAATTATACATTTTAATTAGGGATGTCCGATAATATCGGCCCACCGTTGGCATAAAAATGTCAATATTGGTATCAGGATTTTTCCCGATAATAAACATAATGCTGTATATAGGCCTATTTGCCGGCGCGCAAAAGACGATCTCATCAAACCGCCTCTCAAGCGTGTAAACAAACGTGGGTGGCTAGTAGCAAGCTATCTCGCTCCTTCCATCCATCCATTTGTATATCTTCACTAGTAGGAATGTTACAAATCCTGGAAGTAAGCGAAGGAAAAAGCCGACACTGTCTGTGTTTGCTCGATTAGGAGAATTAAAATTCTGCTTTTTCATATGATATCAGGTGTATTTTCATTCATATACATTTTTGTTTGGTAGATTACATTTCCTCTTCAATTTTGTATCGGATTTATACTGAGTGTTGGACCACCTCGACTCATACGAGTGCTTTGAAAGTTATGTCCAACTTTGAGCCTTTCAAACTCATGGTCGAAGCTTCAGGACGCTTGATTTTCTTGCCTGGACTTTTTGATAATCAAAAAAATGTAAATGGCTACTCTGTTGACCTTTAAACAAATGTCACAGCCTAAGCCTAATGGCAAGTATTTCTCAGTTGTACAATGTTGTCTACAGCCACGTCGACAAGCTAATTATTGCTGATGCCGTATTCATTAGCTTCACAACAGATACGTGCTATTTCACGACGGGAGGTATGTGATGTTTTCATATCAGTATCGGCTGATATTGGGATCGGAAATTGAGAGTTGGACAATATCGGCATGTCGGACATTCCTAATTTTAATATTTAATATTCAATTTTAAGATTTTTTTTCACTTTTTAAGATCGTAATGACAATTATTGTTTTTTGAAATAAATAATTTAACATTGTTATTTAATTATATTTGCAATTGATTTTTTACTTATTTGTTAAATCTATGAAAACCTACTTTCATTTCAAATAAAATACATATAGAGTGTTCCTTCGTTTATTTTTGTTTTACAGTGATTAAATATGTTGTAAGGCTTTTCTCAGACGGGCATTAACATTTTCTCACATTTCTCTCTTGTTTAAACACTCAAACAAGTTCATTTGAATTTTAATGATCAACCTACGAGGTCGGACACAAGAAACAATTCAGTGACTCACGTGTATTTCACTCCCCGTTCTGCTGTACTGTGGCGTTTTTGTATCCTTGTTAAAACATATTGCTCCTGTCCTCGTATTTTTCTCCTTCTCGTGCTCCTCTGCGACGGCGCCCTACAGCCGCAACTTCTACCCTCCTCCAAGTTTTTGTGCGATGGTTAGCATGCACCTCTGCCTTTTGGTGTGCGGCCGCAGGTGCCTTTGACGGTGGAGAACGTTTCGTCGACATTGTGGGTGTTGTCGGGGGTAAAACTTGAGACAAACATACAACACTTCGGAGTCACACTGCTAGCGATCGGACATTTATGTAAATTTGGCAAGCTGAACGCATTCTGTGCTGCACAGGAAGGCACGAAGGAGATTGATTGACAATGGTCTACAGTCCCTTAGCCAATCAGGACGCAGATCACAATGTGTGGGTGAAATCTATTTATATGACAAGTAAGTGTTAGTGTGCTCTTTCAGATGGCCTGGATGAATGCTGAAAGCAACATGAGCCGCGGACAGAAGGTCAGACTGTATTTTTGTATCATTATCATTATTATTATTATTATTATTATTATTATTATTGTATGCGTGTATTACAGGATGCAACCTGGAGGGCGCTCTCAGCACCAGCAACACAAAATCACCTTCTTACCTGCACTGTCTCCACCTGTCGCAGCGAGACGAGGCCTACTTGAAGCAGGAGTTCTTCAAAGTGTACATGGCGTCGGCGTACTCCCTCCTCAACTCACCCACGCTGCCGGCCTACCGCTGGGCCGACCCCGTCTCGGAAGAGTGGCGATCCCGGGTCATCTCCTCCACGCTGGAAGAGCTGAAGAACGCCAGCGGCCAATCGGGGAGCCAGGAGGCCTTCGCTGAGTCAGCGGCGCATCAGCAGCTGGCCTTTGACGTCGCAGAGATGACCTTTGACCTCCTGCAAGCGACACGGTAGAGGACGAGGACACTTTAAAAGACATTTATTGATATGGGGGACATGTTGAGTTTGAAAGCACATGTTCTGAATATGTTGTGTAATGGTTTTTATTAAAAACATGAACCAGCTGATATCCTGATTTCAGAGATTACCAGTACAGAAAATAAATATACGATGTGCAAAGCGATTTATAACGTGTATTATTAATTATAAAATAACATTTTTAAAATGCAGTGTTCCACTTGTCCGTTTTTTCTACTGTGGCTTTTTTTTAATGAAAAAACTAATTAGACTTAAAAAGATAAGTCAGTTATAAAATGTATGATTATTAATTACATACTATTTAAAAAAAATACAGTGTATAACGTTTTGTTTAGTTTTTTAAATAATAAAATTCGAATGAAAAATGTCATTCAAAAATAAAACTAACGTGATTTATAAAATATCATTTATTTCTTATTGGTAATGCATTTTAATAATGTAACACCTGCTGGCTAATTCTAGACAGCTCAAGGTAAGTCATTCATATTAATATAAAATTTTATTCTAACAAACCAATTTGTCCCCAATGAAGGAACAACATGCTGTTTTGTGCTGTTATTTTTTCTCAATCCTACCACTTGAAGTTGACGAGATATTTGGCTTTTATTCGTTATAAAAATGGGCCCAGCACTTAACTACAGGGTCACTCTTGACAGCCACTAGGGGGCAGATTCGTATGGTTTCTGGGTATGTTCCTATTCATTTCTTTGGCGGTTCAGCTTTAGCTTAGCGTTGACACACACTTTCTGGAGTTCACATTTCTAGTCGAGTGCCATGTTTGCTTACCTCGGTTGGAGTGTAAAATGTTTGTATTTCTGTTAAATAAAGTTTTTTTCAAGCCTGTCTTCAGAGCGGTCACTGAGCCGCATCCTTGGCCTCCACCCATTGGGTCAACATCACTGGTTCAAGTGTGCGAAGTGTAGCGTAGTGTAGAGTTACAAGCTATTTAAGGAGGTTTTCTGTGTTAATAATTAGTCTGTCAGTCTTTTTATAGGCCGCTATAAAAGAAGCGAGGCGGTGCACAGGTAGGACAGTCGAGTGGAATAGCTTCATATTGTTCACATTTGTCCGGTTTCTTAAAAGAAATTCTGCTAAATGTCATGCGGTTATTGTGACCATGGAAAACAATATAATCCGAAGGTGTAATTTTTAAAATTTTCATACACTTTTTTCCCCTAATGTATTTAAGGAAAACACAAGCTATATATCATAAACATTTTTTCCTTTTTTATAAGAAAATGTATTTGTATTAATAGGGAATATTTGTAATTAATTTCAATGTATTTGTACTTTGATTCAATTCTCGATTACATTATTTGATTTTTTAAAATAATTTTTCTCCTTTTTTTGCTCCATTTTTTTCAAAGAAAAGATGGAATAAATCTGACAATCTATTGGATAAAGAAATAAAAATGCGTTTTAACTTTTTTTGATATTTTACATGATCATTATTGTTTAATACAGATTTTAATGATACCCATTGGTGTTAAAATATTACATTATAAATATATTTCATATTTTCTTTACATTTTTTGGATGATTTTAATGATATCCATCAGTTATAATATTACAATATAAAAATATTTCATATTTATATTTTCTTTACATTTTTTAAAATACCTTTTTGACGATTTTTGTGGGTGCAATCCTGGAACCCTTATTTTCTAACGGTCATCAGGTCACAACCTACTTTTATTTAAATCATTTTTATTTGTACTTATTTTTTCATTATTTTTTTACACTTTTATTCAAGTCACTTTAATGCATTTTTTTTCTCTTTTTTCACTGGTTTAAAAGCTGATGATGATTATATTTATTAATTCATATATATTTGAACTAATATGCACCACAAATGAATTATATTTCACATTTATATTTTATTTCAATTGTATTAGATATTTTTTAATTTGACATTTACATGACTATTTTCGTCCCTTTCTGCTAAAACTGGGATAAATCCTCCAGTTCTCCTGCTTGATAGTTGGGCGTGCTGGGTCCACTTTGAACACCCACGATATGAGCATTTATTCTCTTGCTTTTTGCACGTTTGTCACAATGCCCATGTGCAAACAACATGTTCAACTCTCTCCAAAAGGCTGAGGGCGTGCACGCAAAAGGTTCAAGTGTGCATACACACACACTCACTCACTCACTCACCTGAAGCTTTCAGCGTTTGGGTGCTGTGTTTGCTGCCAAATAATAATAAAGGCCCATCCTGTATTTCCACATTCCAGCAGCCATTGCTGTGGTGATGCTGGTCCCCCGGCGACGACGGACACACAGTCGCCTTCTGTGGTTTGTGTCACAGGTCACTTGAGACATCGGAACATACCAGAGACAAAAGGAAAGACAATCAGTGAGGAAGACACATGTGCAGCTTTGGAAACATCCATTTTTGCCAGTACTCTTGTCTCTGCGGTGCGTTCGTGGTCATTGTGGGCTACTTAACAATGAGGGTGAAGTGAATGTGGGTCATTACAGCGGTTGAACACAGACAGAAGAAGGAGCTCTTTGTGGTCCGACTAGACCTTCTCAGCCTGTTCAACAGGAAGTGGCCACTTTGGAGCTGGAAAGACAATCCTATTAGCTGTAGGAGAACACACACATACAGGGGTGTGAAAAAGTGTTTCCCCGTTCCTGATTTCTTTTTTGCATGTTTGTCACTGCAATCAAGCGTTTGTGATAACTCGCAATGAGTCTCTTACAGCGCTGCGGAGGAATTTTAGCCCACTCATCTTTTTCGCACATGATGCGCCTTTTTAAGGTCATGCCACAGCATCTCAATAGGATTCAGGTCAGGACTTTGACTAGGCCACTCCAGTGTCTTCATTTTGTTTTTCTTCAGCCTTTCAGAGGTGGACTTGCTGGTGTTGGTTTGAGCTTGAGGTCACAAACAGATGGCCGGACATTCTCCTTGAGGATTTTTTGGTAGACAGCAGAATTCATGGTTTCATTTCTCACAGCAAGTCTTCCAGGCTCTGAAGCAGCAAAACAGCCCCAAACCATCACACTACCACCACCACATTTAACTGTTGGCATGATGTTACTTTTACGCCAGATGTGATGGGACACACACCTTCCAAAAAGTTCAACTTTTGTCTCGTCAGACCACAGACTATTTTCCAAAAATTCTTGGGGATCATCAAGTTTTTTCTGGCAAAATCGCCTTAATGTTCTTTTTGTTCAGCAGTCGTTTTGATCTTGGAACTCTGCCATTCAGGCCCTTTTTGCTCAGTGTCTTTCTTATGGTGGCGTCATGAACACTGACCTTAACTGAGGCAAGTGAGGCAGTTCTTTGGATGTTGTTGTGGGGTCTTTTGTGACCTCTTGGATGAGTCATTGCTGCACTTTTGGGGTAATTTTGGTTGGCTGGCCACTCCTGGGAAGGTTCAACACTGTTCTATGTTTTTGCCATTTGTGGATAATGTCTCTCACTGTGGTTGGCTGGAGTCCCAAAGCTTTAGAAATGACTTTATAACCTTTTCCACACTGATAGATCTCAATTCATCTCAGTTAAGTTACGTTTCAATGGGGCATGACATTTTTTATTCTTGTAATGATGCATTTTTTTGGTTACAGTAGTTTTACTCACTAGAAAAATGATATTTACTATCCAGTGTCAATGAGTCAGCACACAGACATCAACCCCGTGCAAAATGTATCACCCAATGTTCGCCCACACCTGATCTAGTCTTTCCACATAAAAAAACCCAAAAACACACACAGCCATTACTCATGCTGGGTTGCCTTTAATTCATTTATTATTCATTCATCTTGTGCAAATAAAAGTAACAGTAAATACTCTAGCAAAGACTTTGCGTGCGACAACAGCTTTTGTTTACTGTGCAGCCATCTTAATCCCTCGCCATGGAAACCACTTGGTTGTGTTTGGAAGCAAACACAAACACACAACAAGGCGAGAGTCCACTATCCTAGAACACACAGCGAAAACACTGTGGGTGAAAATCCTCTTGACAACAGAGGTCAGCTTCTGTTGACACTTTGTTACATCGTCCATAGTGGAGCAGCTTTGACAAAACAGATATAACCATCTTCTCGAAGGCTACAGGATGTCTTCAGATGACACATGGCATCCTGATACACCACCGTTGGATTTGCTGTTTTATGACCATATATGTCGGTAAAATGTGCCCCGGTAGAGGGCAGACCTCCGCTAAGGCCAACCTGTCGCTCAAGAGTGCCGTCTGCCCGGACAAATGGACAACAGCTCCCACAGACACATTCCAAAATCTCAATGAACGTCTTCCTCGAAGACACCATGTGTCCCAATACTTTTGCCCATGTGTTTTCACGTCTGTAAGGTTTAAAGACTCACATATCGAATGTTTTCTTTAAAAAGGATAAACACTATTTATTCTGAATTATCCAGGAATCTTAGTTCAAATATTAAGATGATGAAATGATTACGGCGACTACTTTACCAGCTAATATATTCATTTAAAAAATTATTTATATCTTATTTTAGTAATAGTATTATTTTATAATTATCAAAATGTTATCTATTAATATTATGCTGTAATAATTGATATATCATTCATTGTTATTATTTTATAATTACAGTATTAATGTATTATTTAATGGTAGTATTTGGTAATTATGAATCTATTATTTATTTGTGTTATTTTATCATATTAACATATTTTATTATTTTAGAATTTTAGAATATTTTTAGAATATTATTTTATCATTTTCTAATATTATCTATTAGTATGCTGTGAAAATGAATACATTATTTATTGGTAATATTTAGGGGTGTCACCTGACACTCAAAAGGGCTCTCCTCACTCCGCTGATGCCATTGTTCTATGGAAGAAACGCGCCAAGGTGCTGAAACCAATGCACAGAGTGAACCTCTTCCTGGAAAACAGACACGCATGCACATGGCGACATATTGAGACTTTAAAAAGGATCGAGTTCATTTTCATTTATTGTGTGATTAATTCATTTATGATTAATTAATTTATTTATCATCGTCCCCATGCCTAGCACCCACCGGTCATTTTTTTTTCTGAAGGGGAAATCTTGTCACGTTTTAATCTCGTGAGATCTTGTGACACGAGATCTTGTGACACCCCTAGTATTATTTTATAACCGGAATATTCATTGATTATTTAATAGTATTATTTTGTAATTATGAATCTAGTCTTTATTAGTGTTATTTTATAATTATTCATATACTATTTATTACTATTACTTCCGAATTATTAATATCTAATTTACTAGATTTGTTTTATAATTACTAATACATTATTTATTTGTATTACTTTATACTTATTTTTTGCTATATGTTTAGTATTATTTTATAATTATTCATATATTATTAATATTGTTTCATAATAACTTATTTATTTTATAATAAAAATAAAACAAATATTATTTAATAATATTATTTAATAATATTTATTATTTATAGATTTAATTTATGCATTTGTTTAATTTTGTTCCAAAATTCCTCCCTTCCTATTTAATAATAAGCGATATAAAATAATGGATGTTTACGATTACGATCATTAATGCTAAGCTTGTGTGCTTTTATTTTGGCACAGTCATCCACGCTTTTATTTCCTAAGCGCAGCTAAACCGCCCCATCAACTTGCTGCAACTTTCCCACATGGACTCTTCCCAATTTGCCTCACAATCACTTTTGTGTGTGTGTATGTAAACAGCCTCTTTGCCTTTTATAGACACTCTACAAACACACACACACACACACACACACACACACACACACACACAGTCAGTGCTGGTTTGGATGGGTAGGTGGAGTGCAGGAGGACGGGTCGAGGCAGGTGCAGGAGGCGGCCTTTAAAAAGCAAATTAAACAGCAAGTACATGTCACTCTGGAGGAAATCACACTTCAAACACACACACACACACACACACACACACACACACACATAAGAAGCGTTTGGGACTATGGCTTCCACCACGTCGGGTGATGTTCTGCCCACAGGCTTCAGGATCTTCACCACCATTCCTGACTTGTTCTTCATTCCAGAGTTTGTGAGTTCCTCTCAGCTGAATCACTAATGGGCATCATCTAATAGTCTAATCCTGTCTAATAGTCTAGTCTAATCTAGTCTAGTCTAATCTAATCGACGTCTAATCTACGTCTAATAGTGGAGCTACAGCGTGTAGCTGGCGTCTTGTCAAGACGACTGGAAAACGTTTTTCTTCATATGTATTTCAAATATACAGACCTCTCGTTTGCTCTTTATTTAGTAGTTTTCATTTTTATTTGAAATTATTAGATTTTTACTTTCCCGCTGTCTCTTTTTTCTTTTACTAATCATTTACTAGTTTTCATTTTTATTTAAAATAATTATAATTTGTTTAATACTGTTTTAATGCTATAAAGCAAAGGTGTTTCCATTCATCATTCATTTACAAATGTTTACGATGTATTCATTATGGGTATTAAGTTATTTGTATTTATTATTGTTTTTCCATTTACTTTGAATTATTGTTGGTATTTTTTTCAATTATTTATGTATTTTTTAAATGCTTTATACTGCTAAGCAAGGCAATGAACACTTCGGTCTCACTTGTGCTAAGACTATTTCCAGTTTCAAAGTAGTTTTTAATTTAAAAAACGTTTAATTTAAAAAATTTGTAATGTTTCATTTTCTATTTTAATTTAATTGCATTTTAAACCAAAAAAATTATTGTAATTAATCTATAATATGCTTTTTTATTGAAGATAATGGTTCGCCGGAGGGCATGGCAACCAGTTCATGCTGACCAGTGAGTGCATTGCCATAGCAACAACAACAAAACAGAACGACAGTCAGCAGCACCCAAGGAAATATGAATGATATGAATATGAATGAAATAAAAATCGACATTTAATATGTATTTAGTGCATAAACGTGTAAACTTTAACTTGAGCTGGCACACATTGCCGCCTTGTCGTATTCCCACTTAAACAAACATGAATATGCCTGAACAAACTTCGTTAAAAGGCAAGTCCGTCAGGTTGGAGCTGACTTGTTTCTGCAGGGACTGTACAGTAAATGTTTTCATTTAGATTATCACTGACTATCTGTCTTATTGGGGGGGGTTGTCACCACTGCTAATTGCTACTTTGTGATGGTATTTTATTGATTTATGTCACAATTGGAGGCCACATTCGTTGCAATTCAAGTGTTAGGAGACTACTTTTTACGTGTTTTCTTTCTTACAAGTCACACTTCCTGGTTTCTTTGGCGCCCATTCTGATATTTCCGACTTAAATGAATTGTCAAGTATTTCTACAAAAAAGATCATCGGGTTTACTTTGATTGTCAAGCGGTTAAGAGACCATTTGTGATTCCTGAACTGAGATTAAATCAGTTTGATTGCGGTGGAAAAAACAAGCTTTGGTTGGGCAGAGAGAGGGAGGGGAGGCGTAAATCGAAACCGGGCATCTTCTCGGCTCGTTTTACCATAAGAGCTGCTTAATCAAGCAATCCGTGGAAAACCTGCTGCTCTGGTTTTGGGACAAGCTTGCTGTCGCACCCCAGAAGAAGAAGTAGTGTCCAGCAAGGCCGAATGGGAACATTATGGAGCAATATTTGCATGGGTGGTAGTCTTAGACGCTGACAAAGCAAATAAGCTCGTTTTCAATGTAAAGGAGGATTGCACTGAAACACCTTAAAGACCTCGCAGGTTTTACTTAGAAGAGGTTTCGGCTTATGTGACGTGCTAGTTGTTCACTTTGCCGACTTGAATGCAACATACAGTATGTTTGAGGCTGTGATGGATGCACAAGATAAAATCTAACAATACGTGAGTGTGTTTACACTTAAGCTGTTTGCAAACACTCCAGTCCAGTCCAGTTTGATTAGCGCGGCGCTTGTAGTTGAAAGGAACGGAACACTTTTGTCCGAGCGTTAGTCACTTAAGTCAACATGTTTGCTTTTCTGAATCTTTTATTTTTCAGAAACTATACAAGTAGTTTTATACATGTTCTGTTATGTCCCACCCGGTATATTATTATTGCGCCTTTAAAGAGATGAAAGCATGTAGTAAGCGACCACAATGTATCCCACGGGACGTTGTCAGGCGATTTTTCAACACGTAAACCGTAGTCGAGCTACCTAGCAGTGTTCATCAGTGATCCCCGGTTATACCATCACAGTTGGGTGAATCCTCCACCAAAATCCTAGGTTTGTTTTTCTTTTGCTGATTTTGGTCGTCAACTGCAGTCCTGCACGGTGGCTTGTATGATGAGTCACAGGACGCAGTTTGCAACACCTCTGTTAACCCCTCGTCTCCCGCTGTGTTTATCGGCCTGCAGTTCATGGCTACGATCTACTTGGCAAGTACATACAGTATATCGGCCTGTTGGTTGCGGACTTGCTCATATTTAGCTTGGCAAAGAGCTTTGCTATGGCTCGCTAAACAGCTAACGTCTTCTCTGCTAATGTTAGCTGTGGCTGCACTCTGGAGTGCTTAGCGCTGATGTGGTAGGCTAATGTTGAGCTGCTTCGGCGGTAAGAGAACTCCTCCTTACAAACAAGGCTTGTCACGCTACCTTTATCAGTGGTGCTGACGTGGCATTTTGGAAATGTAAATTTCACATTCATTGGGCTGACAACTCTCACAAGGTCCTCCATTTTCAGGCCTCCTCTCCGCTCCTCACCTTGCCCTCCCAACCACCATGGGAGCCCATTAGCTGATGCTAAACAAGCCCAAACACAATCAATGTTTACTTCAGCTTGTGACTGACCACCACCCCAGAAACTCAAGCACAAGAACACCAATACATGAAAACATATTTTTATAAAAAAATACAGAAACAGTAAAGTTGAACATGAAAAATTAGACTGTAATTAATTACTTTCAATTAATGCACTAATTTGACACCCCGATTTGACACATTTTGTGCATTAAAGATGCTAAAACCTAACTAAAATCTATCTATCATTCTAGAACATATGCTAAACTACCTGAAAACATGTTAGCTTTGTGTTATGGGTGACAGCAAATTAGTGTAATGTCAAAGAATACATCTGTATAATGAATTTATGTTTTTCAAACATGCCAATAACAAACAAGCAGTGGGCTGAAACCTTCGGACACGCCTGATTTCATCAATCAGCTAGCCGCTTTCTACTGATTTAATACATTATTTCTAATGACAGTAGTCACCGTGAGCACATTTCTCCGCTATAAACCAGAATACGTCAGGAAGTCAAATGGAATGTTTAATCTTTGAGAACTTGGGCGTGCGCTGAAGCTTGCTGACCCGCAAAAAAAAAATGCACGGAACCTTACAAGCATCGGCGGCATCCGTTTGAAGAGGCAGCTTGTGTGCACAGCTGATGGAAAGCTGCTTTTACTGCAGTTGTGGCCTCTTTACGTTTCATTTGAGTGCATTCTTACACTGTGCTTGAACTGATGAAGCGGCACCCTGCAACAGTTACTGATTAACTCTTTAAATGTACGCTCTTTGATAGATTCCACTGCTGGGAAATTCTATACTTCCTATTCCTGAATGGAAATATGTTTTAGTATACAGTAGAATGTGTTGCTTGTCATTAACAGCGCGCAGCAAAAAGCTTAGTTTCCCATAAACCTGTAAGAGAGTATCTATACATTTGGCACGTTGAACAAATGTTGATCCAAAATCGGAGCAGAACGTCAACATCAAGCTAGCAGGAGGGTTTGGAGAGGTAGGGGGAGCGAGCCATGTGTCATTTCGTGTAACCAAGGGGATGCGATGTATAAGTAAAGTAAAAAATGGGTCAGTTGATTAAGAACACAACCTTCATAATGGGGAATTTCTCAGAAAAAAAACAGGATGACGACCCTCCTTTTCCATGCCCTGTCGCAGTGGCGGAGCTACGGGGTGGCCAGGGGTGGCCATGGTCACCCCTGGCCACTCTCCGGCCACCCCACTGGCCATTTAGACAATTCAGGTATCAACTTATTGCTACCCCTATGTGAGTAAAGGTCTCACCTTGGCCACCCCAATGACAAATTGCCCTGTCGGTCAAGCGGTCACGCAGCGACACACCTAATATCTCACTTTGTTCACAAACTCCTGTACTTTCTCTCGAGCTGAAATGGTTTTGTTTTGCCTCTGTCACCGTCAGAAGAAGTTGAGTGAAATCAGATTTCCAGAGATTTCTCCATTGATGCGTATCGGGTCCACTATGTCAGTAAAGTGAGAGGCCGCAGGAAGAAACACTTTTTTTCTTTGTCAATACCGCACCCTCCTTGCCGCACCTTCTACCCTAACTTCATGTCTCTTGGTGAAAACGCAGACATACATCTCCCGTCTCAAACAATGTCACTTTTACGTCAGATATGTGTGATATTTCGCTTTTGTGGCCAATTGAAGTAAGGAAACGTGGCCAAATGTCGTTGACATCCATGTTAAAGGTGTCTTCATCATAGGTATAAAATCAAAATTTACACTTTTTTTTTTGTTTTACGTTGCTCTCATTTTTCAACCGACTGGCAAAAAGAGCACATGCATGTGTTACCCAGCGCCTCGGACCGCTCACGGGTGTATTTTGGAGTCATTATCTCAAACCTTTTGGCCGTGAGAAGCATTTCTTTGATGTGAAGTTTATCCCCGCATTCCAGTGAAATTTGCCTTGTCACTGTCAAGATGGCCGACACCAGGTGCAGCCCATTACTCATCCTCTTTCACTCAGCCCCTCCCCTCAAGAAAATCCTCATTGATTCAGTCCCTTCCTTCTGCTAGATGTGCTTTTTCCCCCCATATCTTTATTTAACTAAGCATTTTGACACACAAGCTGTCATACACAAAATACAATATTGCTATAGTAGTGGCCATGCTAGCCATTAACATGTTAGCACTAACATTTTGTCCGGGTTCTCTTATTTTATGAAATACCTACTTTTAACACTAACTATCTACTTAGGCGAGAGATGTTCCGATGTTATCACAATCTATCCACAAAGGTTGGTAGCATGCTAGCAACATGCTAGCATTGTTAGCAGTGACATTGTGTGGTTTCAAAAGCAAACCCTAAAGCCACCAAGTTGGTCTTAAAGGCAGGGCCAGAGGCTCCCTACAGGTGGTATAGGCCCATTCAAAACGATTGTCTTGTGGTTGTAGTGTGCAATGCATCACACTTACTGCTGTTTCTAATACTTTGACCCTCACATATTGCTGCATAGGCCAGATGTGCCTCAAAGTCAGCAAATATTTTAGACAGTTTCTACATACAAATATTATTTAATTCACAATCCTTTCCTTATTGCTATGTTTTTTCGGGGTAACAGAAATGATATAGGTTTTGGGCGGCGGCCATGTTGGTTTCATAAAGAGCAACACTTGTACGACACAAGCAATGTGTAAAAGGACACACTTGATATGTTGTGAGAACGCTGCACGTCGCCTCGGTTCCCTGAGAGCTGATTGGATGAGGCGCAGAGTCACATGACATGGGCTTGTTCACTGTGCCAACAATGGTGCCTTTTTATGTGCAATTAAGCTTTTTTCCGTACCTTCTTTGTTTCATTTCAGGACTATATTGTTAATATTGTATTGTGTTACAACACGATGTGTCCGTGTTTACTTTCTTCCAAGGCTCTTTCAGGGGGAATGTTTGTCAAAGGAGGGATGATGACTTAAAAAAACAACACAAAAAACAAAACAAGTTTGGCTGTTGTCTCTGTGTGTTTTTAAAGGCTGGCCATTTGCTGGTGTTGTCATCTTAAAGGGCCACTAGTCCAATTTCACACAGTGGGAAAAACAACTCTTACGGCATAATCTCTGTTTAATTCAATGGCCGTGAATGCTCCAATTAACGCCTAAAGTCACTGGGTAACCATCTCTAATTAGCGCCACAAAATGGCAGCAGCTGCATTTCAAGTACCATGAGTGGTCAGCATCCAGCAGCTTTTCACAATGACAGCATTTATGGCACATGACATACATTATATCACTTGCACCAGTGTTCAGTACCCGACCCTAACCTGTGTGACTCCGCCCCCTGCAGGTGTTTGGAGGTCTGGTGTGGATCCTGGTAGCGTCCACTCGTGTCTTCCCGGACCACCCGCTGGGCTGGGTAATGTTCGTGTCCGTCTTCTGCTTCGTCTTCACCACGCTTTGGTTCTTCATCTTCCTCTGTGGCGCAAACCAGAGCAGCATCTGGCCCGTCCTGGTGAGATACGCCCGCCACATGCTGATTGGTTACGGTGGATGTCCATTCTACAAACTGTCAATCAATGCATTGCTCAGCAGCAGTAACTGTGCAACAATAGGACTACAAATCGGAATTTGAGCTAACATTTCTGGGAAATTGTGGCGTAAAAGTTAACAAATAGCTTCGATTTTCTTCGGCTGTTGTGCGGTTTAGAGTTTGCTTCTTTCCTTCCTGCAGGACGTCGGCTACCACTTCTTGGCGGTGGTCTTCTACCTGAGTGCCTCGGTGGATCTGGCCTACATAACGGTGCTCAAAGGGTGGGGGGTGAACATTAACTCGGCGGGCACCGTGGTCGTGGTGCCCCTGACTGGTGACGTTCTCAAAACCTACAGGCTGGACATCGCTGCTGTGGTGAGACGTCTCTCTCACACTCTCACACGTAAATATACAGTATGTAAGTATGTACAGTATATCATCTAATTGGGTAAGAGAAGCTCAGTCTACAATTTTTCTTTGAGTGTCCCCATAATAAAGGTGAGGTGTCAAGGACACACACACACATAGAGTATATACATTTAATTAAATGACATATTTTTCAATTGATTTCAATTGACCAACTAGTGGTCAATGTTAGTAGATACAGCACGACTTATCTTAAATGTGCAGCTCTTAACACAATACATTTCTTTTCTGTTGGTCTCTCTCTACTGACCAGACTGCTTCTGACTCTGATCCAATTGTGTTTCCAGGTGATGTCCTACGTGGCCACACTTCTCTACTTCCTGCATGCCATTTTCTCCGGCATCCGATGGAGGAAGGCCTAGACACACCACCGCCCTACAACAAACAGGAAGCCAAATGTCAAACCAAGTGGGCCAGTCCCGTGGTCCCAACTACTCACTCCTCACCCTTTATATATTTTTATTGTTATTATTGATTGTTTGGGTTTTTTTTTTCTTTGTTTACCACTGGCACGCTGACAAGTTAGAATAGTCACATGACTGAATGAGCAGCAAACAAACAGGTCACATGTATGATAGAAGGAAAGGGACTTTTGCTGATATCCTGTATATCATGCCATATCCCCAGCAAATGGTGGAAAATAGATGGACGCACCCATAAAAAGCCCCACAAATGCCTATTTTTGATACTCTAAACCCTATAATATGCCTCTCACAGTTATTAAACCATTTTTAAATTCAGTTTTACACATTAAGAAACAATTCCAGGCATACAGTATACAGTATTGTACTTACAAAACATGCAGTTACACAACATCACCTCTTGTCAAAGCATCTTCCTGCTGGAAAATGTTCAGTGGATGGACTTGTGAGACAGCGCCCTCTGCTGGATTCACAGCTGTAGCACTCTTTTTCCCCCATGCAGATAGCGCCATCAAACCATTACCATAAACAAAATACAATTTACAATTTAAAGCAGCACATTGGATGTTCATGGAGTGTGTTGCACACACATAAAGGCACCAGTTTAATGTAATTTTGACTAAATTCCTATTGAAGCACACTATTTAAACATGGCTCTATTATTGCCTGATCTAGGCTGAGTGTCCTCCTCCTCTTTTCATAGAGGTCAGTCAAATAGTTATTAACAAACGTACACAATATTACTTTCTTTTGTTGAACTTTTCGTACATGTAAAGGGCGACGTCACTGTTTGGACAAGAAAGAAACATCATCTTGAGCAGGGATTACTGGCTTACTTTGTTGGTGGCTGACATTTGGACAAAAGCGAGTGACATTATTACGCATTGAAGATCTCCTCAAATCTCAAACGTGGTCAGACTTTCATTCGCGCTTTCTTTGTGTTTACGAAAGCTTTTTATTCATTCACTTTTTTCTGCTTTTAGCTTTCCTTTTTGTTCTTCTCGAAAAGGATCAGTTTAACTGATGATTGTTTTTGTTATTTGTCTGCAAATGTCCACATGTATATACAGAACTTGATGATTTCACCTTACTGATATATTTGCAATCTACAATGTGAAATAAAACAAGTAGGCTAGAAAACTAGTATTTGCAGACTCTGTAATTATCACTTAAAACTATTATAGATGTGAAATTTGTTTTTAAAAATCTACCCAATTGTTCTATTTGTGTTTTATATACCCATATGTATGCATTCCTTGTCAAAGTTAAACCACAAACAAACAATAACCATTACTGTATTGCTTTCCTGGTCTTTTGTGTGCATGGGAACACGTTGTGAACAATACATGTACGTGTTCAATGGCTTTAGCAAATATTTATTCACTTACTTTAACATACGTATGTCTGGTGCGCTCCAGGCAACGTTTTTACTGTGCAGTCCTGTGACCAAAAGTAGTAAACAAGTGTAATATTACATAACTCAAGGCTCCTCGGGAACATCATAATGCATTCATTATAATATTCCTATGTTTGCTGGGCTGTTGTCTGATGAAATAAATTAAAAGGGCACGGAATATATACATTCTAAAAATAAATAATTAGTGGGGCTGTCAAAAATAGCGCGTTACTGTAACGAATTTATTTCATTATTTTTTTAATGTAATTAACGCATACGCCTCACGGCAAGCCACATCTTACTGTTATGACGACAGATGGCAGCACAGTGTAGTTTCCCACAGAGTCACACAGAGTCTGACCCTCTTTTATAAAGTTTATCTAACCCAAACACATCAACAGCGGTGCAATTCCAACAACATATATGTATTTCCAACTTACAAACGCGTCTTTTGTCCCTTCGTCGTTGGAAAAACACTTCCTCATTGTCACTACACGACCGCGAGATGCATTCAGTGACACTGGGAACATTACAAGAACGTCGTTATTATGCGTTTAAATAAACAGAAAGACAAAGAAAAACAATAAGTGAATATTCTTATCATGAATTTTGTAACTCTAAATGCGGAAGTACAATTTGCTGCATTTAGGTATACTCGGAAATCCAAAAAAATACACTCAAAATGCGAATTCCACTTAAACGCCGTGGTGTGTTTCACCGCAACCCCTCATTACTTATAATAACACGGTTAAAGTGTGGTTCAAATGTTCTGCTACTATTAAAGAAAGGCTGCATCAAGGCTGCAACACCCCACAGAGACTGTGAGGCTGTGTGCAAAATACACTGACTTTATTTTATAACAAGAATAAAAAAAACTATAGGTCTATTAGAAGATGAATATATAAATAATATAATACATATAAAAATAAATATAATATAATAAAATCAATATAATAATATAAAATAATAACACAAGCACAGCAAACTCTAATAAATAAAAATAATACATATACAAAGTAATATGAAGCAGAAAGAAAACAATCAGACTAACACGCCAAATTGACCATCTGTATAAAAACAGCTAAAAGTTATCAGTATCTCACAGTAGATGGAGACCATGCTCTGTTTAGGAGCGCCACTCAGATCGGACACCACAATGCTGCTGCACGAATCCACCATGCACTCGGGGAAGGGGAGGTTTGGTTGTGAGGACAAAATATAATAACTGACAAAGCAATGGCACTTGAGGGCGGCAGCCTTTGAAGTAGCCACAGGTTCTGTGGCTGCCAGTGACAGCATGACGACGGGACGAGGTGGGAGCAGGAAGAGATCACTGGTTGGTTGCAACAACAACCCAAGATCCTGGAACCGGTGTGCCGGGCTCAGGCCGCAGCAAAGCTCCCAGGCACACAAGTGTGCGTCAACAAAAGGCAATGCGCTCGGTTTAGAATTGTCGCAACACTGCACCACGCCAAGTCATCAGTGTATGCTGGCCACCCATCAGGCTCCTAAGTGATGCTCGGTGCTGCCAACTAATCACCTAACAGGTGTGCCACAGCAACATGCCACATTCTACTACCTGAGGGAAACATGTAAAGACTGAACAGTACTGGTCCAAGCACGGATTCCTGTGGGATGCCCTGGCTAACTTACCACAGATACAAACTGAGAGCGGTTCGACAAATTGGATTAAAACCAGTGCTGACGACATGCTCTAATGTCTGTATTAGAATGTGGGAGTGATTATTGTCCAGGGTGTAAAACACAAACAAGAGAAACCCGTCAACAACAATGGAGATATTTCATCTGCTTCCAGTAGAGCCTCGAGGCTGCAAAGATTCCACCTCCGACTCACATCTCCTCACATGAGGTTGGAGCTTAGAGAGGGCGTATCCGCTGGCGAGCATCAAGGAGCTGTTGTGGGAAAGACAGCAATAACAGAACAGGTTTGGCTGAAAACTTATCCCTGCCTGCCTGGATCAGTAACACCTGTTCCTGCCGCTGGTGCTGCTCCGTTAGTTGGAGCCAGAGGAAGAAGGTGGCGGCTTGCTTGTAGACCCGCAGAGGGAAAGCAAAGCAGAACTGGCTGGGATGGCTGCGACCACGACTCAGTCTCTGGGAAGTCTGCCCAGTGGACTCGACATTTGCGTCACGGCCCCGGATATGCTCTACCTGCCTGAACTGGTGAGTGACCTCTGATCTTGGGCACCACTTCAGCTGATCTATGAAGCTGATCTTTACATCTGGAATAAGGCAGGTAGACTGAAGATTTTTTTATAGCAAGGATCTGTTATAGGAGGAGGATCTGCAACATCTTAAATGAATTAGGAACTAAGGAGAGAATTGGGAGAAATTTGACCAAAGTGCGCTGCACGTCTTTGCAAAACACTAAAATGTGCACATATTTATGCATAAATATGCATTCTGTACCAAGGAGAAGTGCTTTAAAGTACCTTCTGACGTACTTACTACGATCTTCTTATACGATCACGTCATTTGGGAGGTGTATCCTCACGTTTCAATCACATTGTTTGAGTAAACCTCATCCCAGACAGAATGCGCTCGCCAAGATGGCTTGTTTTGGGTGACATGTTTTTTTTCCAGGGTTTTGTCTCCTGTCTGCTGAAAAATTAGCTTATATCAGGATTGGTGGTTGTAAATTAAAAGAAATACACTGAGGCAGGGTTCATACTGTATGAGAAGAAACTCAGTATTCAAACTGTACAACTATACTAGCTAGTAGGTGCAACAAAATCAACATAATTGTTTAGATTTTTGTTCCTGGTCACTAGGTAGAGGCGCACATTGTGGGTCAATGAAAAAAATGCACAGCCGGCTGGCCCATTATGCTAAATTCGCAGATGGCCTCCAGAGCGTACCCATAGATTAGGAAAAAAAAAATCACCTTCAATATAATTATATCAAAACAAGTAATTAATATAAAATCTTAAAAAAAATATCAAATCTATATTAATCTATAATTTAATAGACATAAAAATATTAAATCGGTTCAAATGTAAAGCACTGCCCAGTTAATATTAGTCAAAATGCTAAATAAGTCTCATAATGTATGTATATCGTTTTCTCCGGGTACTCCGGTTTCCTCCCACATTCCAAAAACACGCATGTTAGGTTAACTGGTGACTCTAAATTGTCCATAGATATGAATGTGAGCGTGAATGGTTGTTTGTCTTTATGTGCCCTGGGATTGGCTGGCGACCAGTCCAGGGTGTACGCCGCCTGTCACCCAAAGTCAGCTGGGATAGGCTCCAGCATACCCCCGCGACCCTAATGAGGAGAAGCGGCATAGAAAATGGATGGATGGATGGACGGTTGTATATAGTTTTGCACATAGGTGCATGTTACATAGCTTTTGTATAGTTATTTTATTTAGTTTTTGTATACAGTTATTGCATATGTATAAGTAGCTTATAAATAGAGTTATCGTGTGAAAACCGTGCGGTTATTTAAACTGATGTTGGTTGGTGTATTTTTCAGTTATTACAATTATTATGAGTGTTTATACTTTATTTCTCAATTGTTTAGTATTTATTAGTAATTTGTTAAACATGTAAATTGTGTGACATAGGTTAGCTTACAAATGAAAGACAAGCGTAAAAACAATGCCGGTGTATGTAAATCGCTGATGTGTGTGTGTGTGTGTGGGGGGGGTGTCATATCAAATTCTCGCCTAGGGTGCAACTTTGGGTAGGGCCGCCTCTGTCTATCCCACTCATGTTTGTGTTATGCATCAACACATACCAAAGTCAAAATACTGGTACTGAGTTATGATTTATCGCCTCCCAAGTTACCTCATGGCTTCATGTGTGCAGGTGACAGGCGGGCTGGTGTGGATCCTGGTGGCCTCCACCCACGTGGAGCCACCCAACCCTCTGGGCTGGGTGATGTTTGTTTCCATCTTCTGCTTTGTCATGACCCTCCTCTGGATGCTCATCTTCGCCACCGGGTGTCACAAGAGTGGCTCCGGCTGGGCCGCCGCTGTAAGACGCACACAGGAGATGAGAACTGCATGAGAATGAGATAAAGAAAACAATCAGAATAGAGGTAGAATGAGATGAGATGAGAATGAGAATGCTATTCTTGGAAACATACTTTCAATGCTGTGAGCATGAGTTGGGAGTAGAGAATAAGACGGCCCACCAAATCGTATCATGCGGCCCGTGACTGGACATCAAAGAGTAGTGTAACTGCAGTCTGCAACATCCGGGCAAGCTCAGTGTTACTTCCATACTTACAGGGGCAAGTAAACACCAGCACTGAACTAACAGTGGTGTTATCACATAGATGTATTGTCAATTGTATCATGAGGTACCTTGAGATTCCCAGCACTACTCCCAATACTTGGTACGGCCCAGCCTCACCCATACTCTACCTCCACTGGCCCCCAGTGAAATTGAGTTTGAGACCCCTGGTCTAGACAGTCTTCAACTGTCACATGAGTATACAACACCCTCTACTGGTAGCAGTAGCAAATACAATAACAGACATATGCAACACCAATAGATCATGAATACCCACAATAGTGATGGAAATGTCAACTCTTTTTAGAGAGACGGTTCTTTTAGTCCGGCTCACTAAAAAGAGTCGGCTCTTTCAGCTCCCAAGTGGCTCCTTAGATTTTTTTGTTGTTGTCTTAAATTAATTTATTACCAAATTATGTTTATTCTGTAAAATGAATTACTAATTTACTAATTACTGAATTTACTGATTTTAAGTTGATGTATTTAAACCTCAATGAGCAGCTACAAAAATATATTATATTATAAATAAAATACAAAAACAAATCCCCATCTCAATAGACAAGTTAAGTCAAAATAGGTCAAATCTCTTCATGCAAACTTCTCACAAAGGAATCGGCTCTGAGCGCACCACAGCGTGTGTTTGTGGACACAGACACCTGCGACACACCTTGACCAATGACATTCACCTCTAAGAGAAAAAAAGACACAGAAAAAACTAATTGGCTCCCAATTGCCTCCCAATGACGCGAGCCGGCTCTAAGAGCTGATTCGTTCGCAACTGACGCATCACTATACCACAATGCGTATTCATATGCTGTCAAAAAAAACATGCAAAATGGCACTTTAAAAAAACGCCAAAGAGCGAATCCGCAATGTAGCGAGGGAACACTGCAAATTGAGATTGGAGATTAAGAATGGCATGAGAATACTGAATGAGTTTAGCATGAGACAGAAATGGCATGGCAATTAGATGAGAATGTAGATAACATATGGATTACAATAGAGGAGATGAAGCACAAGATGAGAATGGGGCACAACTGAGATCATGGCGTGACACGACAAAGCACAATAAGAGAAAAGGGGAACTTGAGCGGTGATAGAGAATCTGAGGACGGTCCCGTCAGTCCATGTTGTAATGTACTGTATGTGATATTGTGTGTGTGCGTTGAGGACTTTGCCTACCACGCTGTGGCCACCTTGTTCTACCTGAGTGCTGCAGTGGATCTGGCCTACATCACCTTCTTGATGAAGTTAGGACAATTCAGGATCTACCAGATTGACATCGCTGCTGTGGTAAAAAACAAACAAACAAAAAAAAACATTTACATCAAGTAGTATTTACACCAGTAATGTGGCCACTCTGTCACTGTGTTGCAGGTGTTCGCCTACATGGCCACACTCCTTTACTTCATTCACACCATCCTGTCCTCCCTCAGATGGAAACACTTCTGACAAACACTTGTTACAAATAGAAATACGCATCTGAGTGTGTGTCAGCAAGTCAAACATTGTTCTATGAACTCTGAAGGTGTTAAGAAGTCTAAAGTTGCCTTACAGTTCAAAAGGTGCTTGTTTTATACGTGACAGCTTGGAAAGTCTGTTTATGTCCAGATTAGAGCATCATAGAGAAAACTGTCAAGCAGGGTTCAAAGCGCCAACCCGGCGGCTACTGGACGACCTGCTCAACATACTGAGCCACTTCCGCCCCAGGTTGTGGCATTTACCTTATCCATTTACTGCAAACGTTTCTGCTTTTCTATTACTCTGACAGTGTCTTTTTAAAAAAATAAATATTCTCAAAGTAAAGCACCTGATGAAATGAAACACATCTTGTGTTGCTTTATTTGCAGTCAAACAGGAATTCAATGCTTTCAGGCAAAGGTGGGAAAAAATAAAGTGTTTTGCAAATCTCAAGTAAAGATATGCAATTCCAAGTCATGTCTCAAGACAAGACAGGTAGAGTCAAATCCAATTCTCTGTAGCATGTTGACACATCCCGGTGTTAATCACTGCCACTCTCCAGCAATATGGCGCTCCACACAAATGTAAGCCATACACTCGTTTGTTCTTAAACCTTATTGAACATTAACAGATGCATTCAATGATGGAGACTGTGGGAAAATCTGTTATCTTGCCGGAAACGACATAAGCATCATCACGCTAGTTGAATACTTGGATTGGGGACACATTTTACTCAACACACTCACTGAAAATGTATTTTCAAGACATCAGACTAAAGTACAAGCCAAGCCCCGAGTCATTAATGTCCAAGTCCAAGTCCGGTTACGAGTCTCTGATGATATTCTCGAGTCCAAAGTCAACAAAATTGTGATTCGAATCCAAGTCGCATGTCTCGAGTCCACACCTCTGCTCTCAGGTGTTTAGTCTTCTTACTGTAGACAAGTACAGTATTTACGTAGTTAGATGTGAAAAGACAGCAAAGACAGTTCATTTTTAAGTAAATGATTTGTTTTAATCCACACACTGAGCCGTGTGAGCAAATGCAAAAAGACATTACTACATGAATGGGTTTTGGAGTCAAACATGTGATGAGAAGAGACAAAAAGACAAGCCTGCTTGGTAAAAATGAGACAAAATCATGATGTTCCCCACTGTAAGTTAACTCATCCTTCATGATGTGTTGCGCTATCCACCACCGCTCTACCACATGGTGCGTTTCACACCCGCCCAGATGGAGCGTTTGAACCCCTGCGAGGCTCGGACGTCGTCCCAGTTCAAACGGGTGTTGAGAATCTCGTCCTCGGGCTCTGGGTTGGCCCGTGCGCCCATCTTGGGGCTGGCCACCACCACTGGCAGTGGGCCGCGCTCCTGGCGGAACTCCACCACATGGAGCTGCTTCTTGTCTGCCAGCTTCTGGTGGGTTTCCTGCATGGGGGTTGAGGGATGACAAGGTTTTTGCACCAGAACTTGCTGGGTGGGTGGAGTATGGGACCAAAGGAGAACTTTATCAATCTGTGTTGTTGCTGAATATTATACTTGTGTCTTCTGGTATTGTCCAGTAAATCAGGGATGTATGTTCTGTATATTTAAAAAGCAAGTGGAGGATGTTCACACATACTTCCAGATCATTCACAATGTACATGACAAGCAGGGAACTAAGTGGAATATTTTCAATGTTAAGCCATCCCAAAAACTAAAACTCATGTTTTCCCCCCACATAGTTTTTTGTAATTACTTTCAACTATACAGTAGTCACATTATGACACTTTGAAATACTGTAATAGTGGCTTGGCATATTTTTTTTTTTTACACTCACAGGTATTTGTATTAATGCATTTAAATATTATTAAATCATATATTGTTCTTTTTAACAATGCTGATACATAATATTTAGCCATTTATATATATATTATTATGTATTATAATAAATATAGGAATCTATATTGTAATATTTTGCTTGGGGTGGAAAGGTAAATATTATTAGAAAAAGCAGAAACTATAGAAAATGAAGAGCAACGCCTTTAGACATGTAAATATGTAGTTTGCATTGGTCGAAGAGTTGAATTTGTGACATACGCGTGACGAGAGTGTAC
The DNA here is from genome assembly GCF_027744805.1 of Dunckerocampus dactyliophorus. NCBI lineage: Eukaryota > Metazoa > Chordata > Actinopteri > Syngnathiformes > Syngnathidae > Dunckerocampus > Dunckerocampus dactyliophorus. The sequence goes on along the minus strand of NC_072832.1, from coordinate 5,371,172 downwards.
CTGATTGGCCAGCCCGGAGAAGAAAGCCTTGGTCATGTTGAGAAGGTTGGTCGGTCCTTCCACTTTACAGTACATGTCCTTGATGCCAATCAGTTTACACATGGTGATGATGGCACGGTGGCAGCGCAGACCGTAGCCTGCAGACACGGTGGGTGAGGGTGGGGGGTGTTGGGGGGGACCCGCGTGAGCATAGATGAATGACACTACTGTTTGTATTATTTCTGCACCAAACTTATGGTAACAATATTAAAACCACCGCCCTCAGTATGATGCACTGCAAACTACAAGCACATTAATAAATAAACTGTTAATAGCTTAATATGTATTCAGATAAATACCTTCGTTCTGTTTCTTCATGCGAAGGCCTGACCTTTTGAAGTTGGTTTCAATGTCATGATAAACTGTTGAGGACACACACACACACACACACACACACACACACACACACACACACAGAGAGGGAATTACTGTATTCCAAAAATTCAATTTCTGATTTTTTTTTTTGTTGCATTACTTTGCCTGAACCCCAAATGTCCTTATGCATCACTCACTGCCTTTCATTTGCTAACCAGCAGAAAATAAATAAAAAACATTCAAAGAGGGCATTCCAAAGCAGCAGGAAGCGCCATCTCTCCTTAAGTCCAAATGCCCTGCAGCTAATTTTTTGATTGGCCCACGGCACATTTTAAAACACAAACCTTACCTCAGCATCCCATCATAACATATGCTCGATTAAATTTGACCTTGCTCGTGAGCCCTGAGCAAGGCAAAACTCCATCGAACACGCCTAAAGAAACTGATGCCGTCGTCAAATTTGCATTGAATTTAAGAAATACAAAGTGCCGGCTGTTTGTTGAGAAGAACCATACGTACTTTCTTTGTTTGTGTCCAATAAAGCCAGAAAAAGTCACAAATTAGTTACGAGTTTTTTTTTTTGTACACCGATTCCTCCTGCTCCATTTTCTTATTCTATGGCAGACCAGTTGTGTATGAGGTGTGTTAAGATGGAGTTACAATGCCATCAACTTTATAACAAGCTACACTCAAAGTTCCAACATAATGTGTTTCTGCACGAGTGTAAACAGGTAGCGCAAAGTCTGTTTGTGGCGGCCCAAACGTATTAGTTGCTTACGACTAATACGTACGAATGTATGGGAAAGACTGTATAAAGTGGCCCCTACGTCGTTAATTTTTTCTGTATGTGGCCCTTGGTGGCCAAGGTTTGGACACCACCACCTTAACCCTTTATCAAAAATCAGAAGAAAGTAATTCCCAAAAAAGGCACAAGAAGAATTGAGGAAAATTGGGACTCATACTATAGAATATCACAGTTAAATATGAAAGGTAATTTAAATGAACAAGGGAAAAGCTGGCTGTGACACTTTGGAAAATCTTTACCCTGGTTTAAGATTTCCTAAAAATAAATAATTTAATAATTTGCATGGGGATGAAAGATCAAAATGCATCGGGGGAAAAAAGTACATGCACCTCAGCCCTCAGGTTAAATGCAAGGTAAAAAAAAAAAAAAAAAAAGTCACTCGAAAATAAAACATATTTCATTCTTATTATATTAGATTGATTATATGGCAGACCAAGAGTCTCAAACAAATGTTGTTTCACTACTAAACTGCAGAATAAAAACGAGGGAATTGTGAGTCAATATGAGTTGGTTTAGCCTCGACTGCTTGTTGAGTGGCGGTGAGAAATGACTATTCATTTTTGTCAAGAAAACATGGAAATAGAAAGTTTGTGGCAATGTATGAATTAATATAGTTAAAAACATAGTCATTGTAAAGAAAAACTGGTAGGACGGGGGTGGCACAGCGCCGGTCCACCCAGGGCATCATTCAAACCAGAAGCATCCTACTAGGTGATGGTGTCCTTGAAAAAAAAAACCCAACTTAAATGCCACACAAACGCATTACGGCTTCCCCTCGGTGGCCACTGAACAGTTGCTGAGGCTGCAGGGGGTCCCAAGATCTTCTTGGAACATGGCGTGTCTTCTGTGCGCCGTGTGAATCACACATTGTGACTAAATCAGGGCACAAACAAGAACAACTAAAAAGGCTAATTCTTCTCTGATGTTCCATCCATCCATTTTCTATGCCGCTTATCCTCATTAGGGTCGTGGGGGTATGCTGGAGCCTATCCCAGCTGACTTCAGGCGAGAGGCGGGGTACACCCTGGACTGGTCGCCAGCCAATCGCAGGGCATACACACAAACAACCATTCACACTCACATTCCTACCATGGACTATTTAGAGTCTCCAATTAACCTAACATGCATGTTTCTGGAATGTGGGAGGAAACCTGAGTACCCGGAGAAAACCCACGCACGCCCAGGGAGAACATGCAAACTCCTTTCTTCTTCTCTTTATGTATTTGTGTTGTGTAAGCCTTGAAAAGGACAAAAAGTGTTTTTGATGACACCTCTGGACAAAAATCACACTTTTCGTTGTCATTTTTGAGTGGAGGCAGAGCTTGGTGGAAAATAAACAACACCTTTTCTTAGATTTCGAGCCGAAAAACAAAGCCTTTATCTCTAGAGGGCACTGTGGAGGAGGAAAACAAGAAAAACAACTAATTGGCTTATACACTGTGGACTTACTGGTGTGGTCGTTGTATCTCTCTATATAGTACAAGTAGTGAATGGCTCGATTTTTTGCCTGCAAAAAAGACACACACACACATACACACACACACACACACACACACGACGTAATCAGGATATTAAATATACACTGCAGTAATACTTACGTACACTGGCACAATGTCTATTACCTCCAAAAATATAATTTGATCCTTTCTTAGCAGGATTAGTCAAAAATAAGGTAGGCATGATATTAAAAAACCCACTGATTTATTGCTAGAAATTAAAGGCAATGTTCTCACCTTCCTGAGAGCTGTTTTTCTGTCTGGCGCCTTCGCCAATGCGAAGCCTGCAGAGAACATAAAACACTTTACCAAGTTACCAATACCAATTTGTGTGAGACAATCCGAGAGGCAGGAGACTACCTACGGGAACACTTGCCACACTTTCCAACACTTGTGGGTGATCAACCCTGTTTGACGTAGTTGCTGTACTTCGGAGACTCAGTATTTGTCTTCCTTTCACTTTCAATTCAAAGGCAGTGGATTCATTGGATTTATATCATTTCCTATTGGGAAAAATTGCTTTGGCTTTTGTATGTTTCAATTTTCGGCTGACCTTTTGGACCAAAATATATAATGAAAACCGAGGTACCACTGTACCTCCATCCACTAACATTGAGTTCAGGTTCTGTTGTAGATGTTTTATACTCAGAATTCTTCCCTATCAATTCAACTCATATAGACTATAGACTGGTGATAAATTAAAAGGCAGACACACAAAGCGAGTGCACCGATTTCACAGAGGTATAATGCAGGGCAATGACGTACGCCCACTTTGGTTCGAGAGTAGATGCAGAAAAGTGACTTTGCTGCTTAACAGATCTGGTGCTACCTGGTCGCCCACGCTCATAAACACATTATAATGGGACTGTCTGTGTAACTCTGCTTGTTAACACACCTCATTCGCACCGGGTCTGCCAGAGAATATAACAGATGTAGCAGGAGGGATAATTGCTGCCCACCAGCGAGTAATCAGATCCCTTGAGATACTAAAAGCGACTAACGACAAATTTAGCAAAGATGCTTTTGGGGACTAAAAGGGTGACCTGTCACCCAAGATTTAAACGGTTTCGAGTGGCATATAGATAGTGTGTTCAAAGTTAAAGAACACGGCAGTTTGTGCATTTATTAAGATGTGACAGCATTTGAGAAAGTTTCATATCCACATAGATTTCACTTTTGCGTCTCAGAGCACATCACCGTGGTGCATTCAAGAACTGCCGAACACTGCAAAATGTTAATACTCGACAAAAAAACAATGAATCAAAGACCAATGTGTAAAATTTGTGGGCATTCTAACAGAGACTGACAAGAAAGCATGGGTCGCCGGTGCTGCTGTGTCGGCCCTTTCCTCATCTCAAAACACACACAAGTGTCTCTGTGTTGTTTGTGACATAAAAAAAAAAACGACGAAATAAGCGACAGAGGAAAGTTCATTTGTACTTCTAAACATGTGATCAACAAATTAAAGGCACAAACTCATTCATTGATCTTAAAGAATGTCCAACTGAAGAGTAGTAAAAAATTTGTCGTGTCGTCCACCTCAACTGCACATGTTCAAATGGCTAACCTGCGGTTCCCTTGCCGTTTCCCACAGCCACCAGACAGCTGATGGACCTCTTCCTGCCCTCCTTCGCTGTCATGCAGCTCACACTCTTCAGCTGCAAGACAATATCAGTCAACAATAAGCAATGAACAAACCAGCGTGTGTTGTAGAATCAAGGGACATGTGACCTTTCAGTGTAACTGTGTAAACACTAGGGCTCAGCACTCATTCGCCACAGAGACGAAAACAGCAGAAAAGGAGAAGGCTGGCCGATGACGGAGGAGTGTTGAGGACAGACGCATCTCAGTTTAAGTTGTTTTGAATTTCACTCATCACCAGGAAGTAGTATCTGAGGTTCCTGTGACTCCAAATTATTGCCGTTGCTCGGAGGCAGGCATTCTAAGAAAAGCACAGTGACCCCAGACACTGGGGTGCCACTGTGGGGGAACGCACTCCCCTCTCCAATTCCAAGTGACAAGCTTCAAAATTAACATCAGCCTTCAGCATCACTAGTTATGTAACGTACACACACACACACACACGCTTCAGAAGAGACTGTATTTTGAAGAAGGCTTGTGGTGTAATGGAACAGCAAGACCAAAACAATTGAAACACAAGGGGTCTTTTTGTGGACACATACTTGACAGATTTCTCATAATTTACTTGATCGGGAAAAGATCCACCCGTCCAGTTTCTATACTGCTTGTCCTCACAAGGCTCGTGGGTATGCTGGAGGCTGTAGCAGCTGACTTCGGTCGAGAGGCGGGGTACACCCTGGACTGGTCATCAACCAATCGCAGGGTGATCGGGAAAACAAAATGTTAATCAATGTTAATATATATATATATATATATATATATATATATATATATATATATATATATATATATATATATATATATATATATATATATTAACATTGATTTTAGTTGGCAGAAAACAGAACAAAACCTAACCCATATTATTCAGCAATTTTCCTAACAAATGTTGAGAGGATGAGGTTCAGAGCTAACCGTCTTCACACTCGTATCCAAAATACATATGTCCAGTCCACTTATTCCAAAGTAGAACGCCTCATTGTGCACGAAACGCATTTCGCTTCATCCAAAACATGTACTTTGACCAAACTCTGACAAAACGTTGCCCCTCATTAAACGTAAACGTCGTATTCCACACACAATGTTGTTCAAAGTGAACCAAGGGAGTGTATATGCAAATGAGCTGACATCTGCATTGATAAACAATGTGAATTGAGTATTTCCGGGTTATTTCTCAGTTTTTCCTGTCAATATTCAGACAACATAAGTGACATTGTGATTGTGATTTTTATTTAAGTGCAATTTTTTGCTAAAAGAGACTGAAAGTCCATTTTATTTTCATTGGGTTTTTTGTGTTTGTTGTTTATTTAAAAGCTCTTGACATTCCAATGACAACGTTAAATACTCTTGAGAAATTATTAATTAATTAATTAATTAAAAGTTTATTGCTTTTAATATGGTGTACTCACATTATTATGCCATATATTATTTTTACATCAATGAAAAAATTGTCTCAAAGTAGTGTTGACAATAACATTGTTTATCTGCAATAATTTGGAGGACAATTATCATCCAGCAAAATTTGTTATCGTGACAGGCCTACATGAGTGCAATATCGCCTGAAACCCTGTGAGCAGATGGTTGCTGAAGGCCCGTTTTGGAAAAATCCTCAAAGTTCTCATGATTCTGCAGCCAGTTTGCATTTTAAGCGTGACTCTGTGCAGCTTTTGGGCTTCACATTTGTCACTGGAGGTGAAGATGCAGCAGGCGTTAGCATGCACAGCAGATGGGCCGAGTCTATCTGCGCCGGATGGACAACAGCCTGGCGGTGGGAGGCGGCGACGATGACGGCAACGGCGGGTCGCGTTTCATGTTTTTATTTCCTCAATCTGCTGCTGCAAGCCTCCCCAACAGGGAGGAGTTTTTGCCTCACGGAAAACAGACGGCGACACTTTGCCAACATCTAAAACTGCAGCTATGACTATGCGGCACACTCTTGCATTACAAACTGTGCTGCTGTTTACGCCAGTCACCTTTACAAACTCACTTTCTATGAACTTTATTTTAAAGAAGGATCCCTGTTGAATTTTATAAAACGAGGTCAAAGGCAAATCCTTTCATTCATGTCCTCAACTGCTTACCAGTGAGGCTTTATGGGACGGTTTTATGGTTATATAAGACAACATCATGACAAACTACATGACTTTACTGTGTGCATGTGTAAATTCTAATCTAATTCCAAGTTCCAGCAGAGTTGTTCTCATTCAGCCACCTGTCCTCGTCCTCTTAAAAAGCAATAGAACTTTCAAGGTTGCAGACTTCACTGCAGATAGGAAAACAAGAAAGAAAAGACGACAGAGGCAAGGTCTCAGGTCGGCTGACGAAAAATGTTCGTGGTAGCTTTGGGAGGGGCGGCCATGAACATCAACCCCGCCACACTTCTTTATCTCACTGAAAGATGGTTCAGTGTCTCTACTCCCTCGTGTGAAGCAAAAATGTCTGACATGCTAATGTAGAGTATATCGTATGTACAGCACAGCAGTGAGTGATAAATATGCAATATATAACGTCTAGCTGTTTTATTTACAAACACGTAGCATCAGTCAATAGCCTTACTGTATTATTCCTACTCATTCATGCCTCCTCTCATTCTCCTCCCACTTTCCTCCTCACCTGTGAGCCCCTTTCCTCCTCCAATCCACTTACACCTCAGCCACTCCTCACATATATCCTCCATCACCTATCCTCCAACTTTTCTTCATCCCTTCTTGTCCCTCCCCAATTCCCCCTCCTCTTCCACTCTTTCTGCTCTTCATTCTCAAATCCTCCATCATGCCATCCTCTCTCAGTGTGGAGCCCTTGTCCTTTTCACTTCTCTCCTCCCCCTTCTTTTTGTTCCTCACGTCTCTGTCCATTCTTCTGCTTCTACACCTGCTCCACCTCTTCCTCCCCCTTCACTCCAAACCTTTCCAGTTTTTGCCTCTCACTTCTTAGACGCTCCCCCATTTACTCCTCTCATTTCCTCATCTTCCTCTCCTTCCTTGACACCTCCCCCCCTTCCTACCTCTTCAATTCACCTATGCACCAGCTTTAGCTTCCCTCTTTCCTTCTTAGCCACTCCTTTCCTCTTCTCATACCATTTCCTTAGCCCTTTTCCACCCCTCACCCACTTATATCTCACACTTTTTTTCTCCTCACCCAGGCTCCTCCTCCTTCTCGTCTCCCACCCACCCCTGCTGCCTCCTCCTGCAGCATGGACTGCTTCACTGACAACATGCTGGTGTCATCGTCCTTGGGAAGCGAGCCTTCTCATTCCAGTAAGCCTTTTTGATTTAATTAGCCGCACGCACTTAGGGAGATGGTAACATTAAGTGGCCATCAGGGGGAACCACAACAATGCACGACAAAGAGAACACACACACATGGCATGTGACACACAACATTGTCAGTGAGACTGTATGGCGTATGGGTTCATAGCTGTGACACATACTGTAGGTACGTATAGGGAGTACACATTACTTGCTGCACAATCATGTGTGTGACCTTGAGGCATTACCCCCACGACACGAGCAAAGTAGCTCCCTAATGCTAACTGAGTTAAGGTGACACACATACATGTTGTGTACATGTTCCGTGCCTACACAAATACGTTATTACTACCAGGATAATTCAAAGCGCATTCATGATGGATCCATCATGTGGCTACTTCATGTTCCGAGTGGACCCCCTAGTGTGTTCAAATCGGGGCCATTTACGGCCAGTAGCTAATTTTTTTTGGACGGTGCTACGTTGTACCACCAACACCAAACATTGGCAGCTCTGTATAATGTAATGACACTAACAATTAGGCGTGCATGCTAATTATCAGGCTAATATGAGGAATTATGACATCATACCGATAAATCCGATAACAATAAAAATAGCTGAGCTAACCGAATAATAACAAAAAACGCTCCAATGACGCGAGATTACTCGTACTGTGCTGTAGGTAGGTTATCGCTCTTTTTCTGTGACATCGTAACTTCCCCTGAGCTCACTTGTAAACACACATGGCATCGATTGTGTGGGACTTCTCACTGTTTCAGTGGAAACATTTCACCAAATGCTCCACAAACATTTCGCAAAGAAAAAGAGGAATAATCACATGAAGATACATGAAGCAAGGAGACCCCAGGCTACCTTGCGTACCTTATGACTATCAAGAATCTTTAAATACAATTAATGACACGAATCACCTTCACCATTACTTTTACACTTATGTGACAATCATGAAAGTAACATGCTTGCATAGGATGATGGCAACAGTTTGACCCTGGAACAGATTATTTACGCACCTCAATGACACGTGAATCAAAGTCTTCATAGGTTTCTGCGGGAATAAACAAAAAAAAAACATTTTAGCACATTCACAAAAGACACAAAAAAAAGCAGCCTAGTGGAACAAATATGCATCTCGCGAATGACCTGAAAAGGACATCAACAGCTGCCTGCTCCCTTAATACTAATTAAAAACCAACAAAAGAGTGCAAATAGAAAAAGAGTACACACGCGCACATGCACACTCGCAACATCTGGAAGAAAGTCAACCTGATCGGAGACAAGAAAGCTCGTTACAGTTCTGTGCACATCACATCCATAAGGCCTCTAGTGCATTTGGCCAGCGAGGACCATGTTTCTACGCATGTGCTTGAGAGTCTTGAGTTCATTTTCTTACAAGTTCCGAGAGCTTGTTAGCAGCGAGGGCACAAAAGCGTAAAAAAGGAATAAAAAAAAAAAAAAGTCCGAACGAGGGGCGATGACTCGATGAGAGGCGAGAAGCTTCATCGCGCATCTGTCAAGCTTCAGCTTAATCACACATACACGGGCTGAGGGGTCAGACAGCCAAAAAGCGTGGATTAAACATTTTCAGAAGGTTTAACGGTCTATCTGCGAGTCCTCCTACATACTCACAAATACAGTTACATTCTAAGCTTGCTGGAGGGACTTTAAGTACATTGATGGTTATTTTTAAACATAATTTCACCACAATGTAGTGCAAAAAATGTACACACCTCCAAATCTAAATTTTAAATACAGAAAAAAACCCCAAAAACTCTCTTAAGTGAAATTGCACTCACAGGATGTCAAGTGCATTCCAAAGCATCAGGTGGCGCTATAACCCACTAACCGTAAGGTCATTTGAAACAGGCAGTCTGAGAAAAGTAATTTGGGAAAAAGGCAGAGTTAATTGAGGAAAAGTGGGAACAAATACGTGGATAAATTGAGGTGCTCCTAAGTTTGCCACTTGAATAGGAAAAAAAACTATAAATAAAAACTGGCTGATAAAACAAAACAAACCAAAATGAAAAAACTAAATATACTTGTCTAGTCCACATGCAAAAGTTAAAAACAGACTTTTTCCAGTATTGTTTTGCACAATTTATGCGGACAAAAGGCCAAATACAAGTTGGGCTAATAGACACATTGTGTTGTCCAGTGCGTATGCATAGTATGTGTTTTACCTCCATTGGGTCCCGGATCGGGGGCCCCCAGACTGATTCCCCCCCAAGATTTCCCCGTCCACCCTCCTTCCCGCTTCACCTTCATTTTCCTCCTCTTCTCCCACTCGTCCCGCTGGCGCACTGCAGGAAGGAGACATGTAAAAGAACACTGAGCAACATTTAACATCATCATCGTGTGTGTGTCTGTTTACCAAGTTCAGCTTTCACTTCCTGCTGCTCGGCGTCGCCTCTGCGGCTCATGCTCTGTACGGTGCCGTCTTTCAACAGTGGCACGTTCAGACCGGGCCACAGAAAGCCTCCATGACCTGCGCAGTCGAGTCACACAGAGATAGAAACTTTGCTTTAAACGCGACATCCTGTACTGGTGAAATTCGTCTTTACCTTCTCCGATGATCTGGCCTCGGTTCAGATCTCTTCTCAGTTTGCGTTTGGCTCGCTTTCCTCTACCCTTCCTGTTTCCGGCTCCCGTCTCCGCCAGCACGCCTTTCCACAGCTCTTCAGCAGTCACTGAATGAACCATAACCACAACAGATAAAATGATTGGATGAATGCCACTCAAAATTGTCTATCGATAAAGTCAATCGAAATAATTGGGTTATATGAGGAATATTCCTTCTTTCTTACACTTGTTGAAGAAGCTGCCGTGTCTACTTTGCTGCCAAGCAGTCGCATGGACGAGAGGAGGTACAGCGTTTCTTTGCAGGGAAGCAGCGGCAGTAGCCCAGGCTCCACCGGCCAGCTGGGACCCATGAACAGCGCCACCTAGGGCACCAAGGGGAGTCGCACCTACAGACAAATACTGTCAGTACTTTCAAATGACAATGACAAGGTCATTGTAAAGTGCTTCAATTTACAGTGTGAGGAGTTTTTAGGGAGGAGGCAAATGTATCTTGTAGGGGTGTCACAAGATCTCACACAAGATCTCGCAAGATTAAAACATGAAAAGACTTCTCATTCAGAAAAAAAACTCTTGTGGCCACTTGCACAGGGACGATAATAAATAAATGAATGAATCACACAATCAATGAAAATGAACTTGATAATTGTGTTGGCCTTAATACATTTCCATGTGCACGTGTGTCTGTTTTCCTCATGTCTCGCCTCCAAACAGGCATGAAGAGGGTTCACTTTGGTGCTGCATTGGTTTCAGCACCACTTCAGAATGAAGCGAGCACTTTTGTCAGTCATACAGTCTCTGTTTTGGTGGGTGGAGGCGGGGCCAATAGCATACACACAGAGTGCACAAGAGTCTAGCCTCGTGAGGAGCAATGCAAGGTAATGTAGAAGAAATGTAATTAGGAGATTGTAATATAGTGTCATATATTTTTTAATTGTACTTTTCTTAAAAGTAATGTTAAAATCTCATCTCATGACACCCCTAGTACACAGCAATCGATGTGATTGTTTTAGTGTTTATATTAGATTGTTTACATATGCTGTAGCCACATCTATATTAAAAAAAGCACACATTTTTTTGGGCCACAAGCTTTTTAATTAGTCAACTGACGATCCCGGTAAAGGAAATAGGATGAAACATGATTGAATGAATGAAAATGAGAAGGAAGATGAATACAGGTGAAGCAAAGTGTACCTAATAATGTGACCGGTAGCTTGGTAATTATACATCAGCACATACGCAGTGTCATTGAGAAGACTAAGACGTAAACCTAGACGTACACAACATTACGACGCAATAAACTAAACACATGTAGAAGCGTAAAACCTCAACAACTACAATATAACAATCTTGTACGTTACTGAAATGAACATAACTATAACAGAACGCTAGTCACGTCGCAGGATTTTCCCCTATCGATAAACACGACGTCACAATTCCGATCTTTTACAAAGCTAACATATAGTCTACATACTCATATAAACGCAAGACAATGTTAAAATAATCGGAAAAAGAAGATAATGAGAGTGACTTCACCTCCGATCGTGAAGCGTAGGGCACAACACACGCGTATGGCCGCCGCCATGTTGGATTCAGATTGGTCCTCGCACAGAAGCGGAGAGGTGCCCGAAATTCGCCTGATAAAAAATCAGGCAGTAGTGCGCGCGGTTAAATGTGTTACATTTGTTAGGTTAAATTTTATTTTGTATTTTAATGTCATTGTAAATTAATCTAATTGAAATTCTAGAATTATTAATGTATTTTAAAAATTCCCTCTATCTACTGTAGTTGAACCAGGCTTCCTGACAAGATGTCTACTGCACTGTTCAGTGTATGTCGTTTTGAATAACTGCAACATAAATGGCATTTTGATCTTTTCCGCTGTTAGTTATGAGAGTCATAAAATAATTAAATACAAATTACAGAGTATTCACATGGAGGTTTTTACTGATGAGTGACAACACAATCTGTACCCCACTGGGCCCCATTTTCCCCTCGCATCAATTATCACGTCAAGAGGTACGGAACAATTATATGCAAAGTAATTTGAAGCTACTGAGGGATGTGAGGTGAAAGAAACAGGGGTGGGGAGATTAAAAATGTTGTTGAATTGTATGAAAATGTCACCAAAATTCAGTGAATGAACACATAATTGCTGTTTCTGTATAGGTTAGTTGTCATGCATTGTACTGATTGCAGATTCTGATGAGCAAAGAGAGTGTTCTCATTGCGAGGGCTCTCAGAGCGCAAAGTGCCTTCCTACATGTGCAGCAGGCCACCAATAGGCACCCAGCCTCTTGACATGATTGCTGGTAATTATCCGCCGTATATGCCATTGTTTCGTCAGCATTACGGCCTCTTCTCTCAATAGAGCGGAGGGCCGCAATCACCGCTGCCCAGCTGCGTGACAGCGGGCCAAGTTGGCGGCTGTCGAAAGAATCGAACTCCTCTCAGAAATGATTGCTTTGTAAGAGCCCGCTTGATCTGAGGCTTTTACAGTATGTAAAAAGGCGTGAGTCACTTGTGTCAACTCTCGACTGCAGCAGACGAAGGTACCGAGTGATGGATCACAATTTTAAACAAGTTTGTCTTCTGTTGACTCTTTCTTTGGCTCATCAACTATTTGTTCAACATGTTCTCATCCACTCAAATGATGATGATGATGCCGTCAGCAGCCAAGGACTCTAGTTGGTAGATTTCTAAACAACCCATCGTAAATAATAGAAATAGAATTAATCTGTTCCATGTTCAAACATAAACCCTGTATTAACTCCACAGGCAATGTTTTAGTAATCATACAAACGTAAACAGGATATTACTGAGATGTGAAAACAATGAAACAATCTGTCACAACTTTAATGATGAATGCCAAAGGTCATTTTTTGACATTCTTATCATGCAAGTGTAAAAAGACGTTAGCCACTTTCTTATCTTAACATTGGTAACATGTAGCAAAGCTTGCTGTTGCAAAAAACGCTGACAAAAAAGCAAAACAGGCAGAGTTAATCCGTTGGTGCTCGCTGAATGGCGCTCTATTGAGGAACGTTGACATCTTACAGTATGTGATTCTATGCACAAAAAGATGTTTTTTTTTTCCCCCAAAATTGTGGTTGAATTGTGAATTGCACAACCTGAAGGATTTTGGACTGACACAATCGTAGGTGAAGAGCAGACTGGGTTGCACTGTATTAAATATAAAATACGTAATAGAAAGAATGAAAAATGCTGAGCAATGTTATATCAACTTCTTACCTCAAACTCATGGCGTTGTCCATCGCTGTGGTCATGTGACCATTAAAAATATCACATTCTCTTAGTCATAAGTCACAGGGACAAAGCCCGGTCGGGCCAAGCAGCCCAAAACTGAAGACTGTGTCACAGTTTGGATTTTTTAGCTGCAGCTATGATTGATGGATGGAATATGAGGAACAAACAAAATAAAGTTGACATTTTTGGAAAATTAAGTTGGGGAAAAAATATTATGGGAATAAAGTCAAAACATTACAAGACAAAGATTTAGAAGACGAAAGTTCAAGTATTTGGAAAAAAAATGCAGAAATGGAAAAAACAGCTGTAATTTATAAAGTACAATAAAGTCGTAATCTAAACAGAAAAAAAGTAGCGGTTTTAGGCAAGGCAAGTTTATTTAAATAGCGCTATTCACACACAAGGTAATTCAAAGTGCTTTACAGAAAAGAAGGGTAAAATCACTTCATAAAATCATTCCATAAAAACTTAAAATCATTCTAAAATCATTACATAGTTCCAAGCTCCATAAATCATTTCATAAAACAAAAAAAGATAAAAAATGAAGAGTGTCGGTAAAATACTTTCAGTTGTCATATGCACCGTTGAATATGGTTTCGGCTTGGATTGGAACATTGCCAAAGTTGACAATCGTCGCGCATCTTCTGGAAGATTGTTCCAGATTTTGGCAGCATAAAACTGAAACGCAGCCTCACCGTGTTTAGTCCTGACTCCGGGCACCCGCAGGAGACCACTCCCTGACCTTCTCAGAGCTGGAGATGGTTTATGTGGCTCTAACATGTCAGAGATGTACTTTGGCGCAAGACTATGAAAAGACTTGTACACAAGCAGAGCTGTTTTAAAGTCTATTCTCTGGAGCGACAGGAAGCCAGTGCAGAGACGTGACTGCTAGACTAATATGGTCATATTCCCTGCTTCTAGTCAGGACTCCAGCAGCAGCATTCAGGATGTACTTTGCATTTTACGATTTTTAATGTTAGGAGGAAAAATAATGTGGGCCGCACTAGTGGTTAGCATGGCGGCCACACAGTCACACAATATGGTTTTAAAATACCCCCAAGCAAGGGTGTGATTAACATTGGCTCTTTTAAGTGGGAAGAGAGCCTCGCAAAGTAAATACGTGCTTACTAATGTGAAGCTCAGCATGTTATTTTGATTAGCCTATGTAGCAACATGACAGGGTTAAATATTATTAAATATATTAGGAACAGCAGCTTACATTAATACGTAACGCATTACAGTCGTCCCTCACCACATCGCGGTTCTAATTTGCGGCTTCACTCTTTCACCTTTTTTCAAGTATATATGAATAAATCATGCTGTTTCGTGGTTGAATATGACCTAATATTAGTAAAAAAATGCACGTTGAAGCAAATGTTACATAATTTTTGCCTAAATTAAGCATTTTTAAGCATAAAAATGGCTAAATGAACCGAAGTACAAATATTAGGCATTCAGAAGATCACTGTCATGTTCGGTGAGACACACAAGCACCAGACCTGATCACCGGAACAACAGGCTTTTATGTCAGGTTGGAATTACCTCACAACAGGCACAATACTAATAGCATAGCAATTACAATAATACTAATTCTAATAATAACATTGGCTATTGTTTCGGGCATAATCCACTCCCAGCTAAAACTCAACTCTGAACTTCATGTCCTCCACATGTCCGGAAGACATTTATTGCAACACATATGAGCACAAGTCTTATTTATGTCTTAGATGGCTTATTTTCTCTGATTCTGTCTTCTACTATATTGGGTAATATGAGTGTAAAGGTGACTTATAGGGTTGTTATTTCATGTCTACAGGGCTCTAATGTTGTTAAAAAACGTATTTAGAAGGTCGTAAACAGGTTTTCTATTCTCTAACTGCAAAAATATTCCATTAATAAATAAGGAATCCTACTTTGTGGAAATTCACCTATCACGGTGGGGTCTGTAACCGATGAACCACGATAAGAAAGGGATGATCATATGGTCTTTTTAGGCTCTAGTGCATACTGTATGCATAAAGAGAAGATAGATGATAGAAGGAAAACATTCCTTATTGTAGTCAAATCGTCACAAATGTGCGTCATCACACAACACTCCATTAAAGCGCTACTTTTAATCCGCCTGTGGCCGAGTCAGATCAATACTCCTCCTTGCATCCTGACTAACTAAAACACCAAAAGGTTCCTTTTTTTCAGTCTCATTTTTGTGATGTGTGGCTCAAGTCCAGCTAATGGCAAGGCCATCGACGTTGCACTTTTGGCTGAATCCAGTCGAAAATGTTTCATTTAGCAGGAAAAGAGAGAACGCTAGCGGCCGGCTAAATGAATGTTATTCAAGTCCACTTGAATCGTGATATCACTTATTACTGACTAACTTGTGGCTCCAACAGTATATTCAGTGAATTGTGTCATGTGACAAACTGATCTCTCCCCACTTAAAGCAGCCCTGTAAGGCCAAAGGAGACGTCTCACTCCCTCTTCGTAAACGTGCACCACCGGCGTGACCGCCAGCTCGACTTGTGTTGTCATGTGTGATGTCGCCCTACAGTTGTTTATCTGGAAGGGCCGATTAATCAAAATATAGATGTTGAATTGTGATGTATGCGTCGTGGATTTCCCGAGTGGACCTTTGACCTTCCTCGAGGGAAACAAAAATGGCCAAGAAATTCTTAATATTGTCAATATTACACCGCTATATTACATGCAAAATACAGTTCAGCCAATTCCAATGAACCTTTTTTGGATTTCATCTCGCAAGATGACAGAGCAGAGTGCAAGAATACCCTTGATAAACAGAAATGTTGACAGTCACACTCTAAAATTGTGACGACCGTCTCCCCAGAAGAGTGGAAGCTGTTCTAACTGCAAAAGGAGGGACGAACCCTTGGTAGTCACAACATTCATTCCTCCAAGACGGAGCAAGTGTTGCCTCGAGGAGCCGACGATTCAAAATATGTTTTCTCGTCGTGTAATGGCTGCAGCGAGAGTCTTTGGCCTGCAGTGCAAACAGACGAAGCAGCACCATGCAGAGCTGAGCTGAGGCGAGGCGAGGAGGGCCTGCAGACAGTCCAACATTAAAGTTGCTCTGAAGTCTCGTAACTTTAATTCTCTTTGACATGGAGCTACGTACTCTGGGGCTCTAGGGACAAACCATGTAAGCCACTATTAATATCTACAGTGCACCACTGTATAGAATATTCTGCTTTTTGCTGCTCGTGTGCACGTGTGTGTGTGTGTGTGTGTGTGTGTGTGTGCTCGTTAGCTGGGCTGAAGGCGATGTTGGTCCACATCCAATATCCGCAATGTCGGAGACAGCCAAGTGTTGCCCGACCACTGACAACATTATCTGATAATATCTGTAATGTAAACACAGCCACACGGGGGGGCTTTTCACTATTCACAATATTTTATATGTAATACACAGCAATTTATAAATATCTCCCATAATTCCAATTGTCTTCTTTTTGTTGTAAATTCTTGTCACTCTTTATTTCCGCCGCGGAGGTTATGTTTTGGTTTTGTAACGTTCTAGCGACCCCAGGATGCAGAGAGCAGGTCCAAATGCAGGTAAAAAGTTTCTTTTCATTAAAGTTGCTGTTGCGCAGCAGCAGCGATGCTCTAAGGGCGCACGCACCTGAACTTAATTAGCAGCAGGTGCGAGAGAAAACGTAAAACATGAAAAGACAGTACGGAGCAAAACAGGAAGTCATACCAAAATAAGAGTCTCCAACCAGGAACCAAGGCGTTAAAAGGCAACAAACTAAACTGTCAAGCAGGCTAACTCGTGGATCGTGATGTATTTTGTTTGTCTGTGTTCAAAATAACTTGACAAGTTCTGAATAGATTTGGATGACATTTTCAGGAATTGTCAGAAATGGAATGTAGAAGAACTGATTAAATGGTGGGGATGATCCAAAATCCAAAATTCAAATTTTTCCCCAAATTAACCCTTTTCCCAACAACTAAATATTACCTGCTTCTACTGCCACATTTCTCAACCGATTCAAGCCATTCCAACATAAACTTTTCAGCACGTTCAGGACATTCAGGCTACCTATATTTATACTGAATTTTTTTATTTTTATTTTCCCAAAACTCACTCGTTTCCGCTATTACCTACTGCTATTACCTACTACTACTTCCACATTTCTCAACAGATTCACCTCATTCCAGCATCAACAAAGTCAGGACATTCCTGCTACAGTATTAGCCACAGCACATTAATTCCCACATTTTTTCTTCCGGAACGACAAAATGCCTTTGATCTAAAGAGTTCTAGCTACTTCCACATTTCTCAACCGATTCAGACCGTTCCAACATCAAAGCATGAAACAAATTAAGGACATTCATGCCATTGTCCACATACCGAGAATTGCCACTTTTCTTGATATTCCCATTTTTCGGAATGGAAATGCCTTTGATCTAAAGAGTGCTGTAATGATGTCACTCCATAATTAAGTTAAATAAAAAAATATATATATATATATATACAGTATATTGATGCAATACAGGGTACACACTGGACTGGTCGCCAGCCAATGTATATTATACAGAAATACAGTATTGCATCAATAAATAGTATTACAAAAAACAAACACACACACAAAAAAACAAAACATATTATAAACCCAAAAGTAAAAAAAAAGAAGTGATGGTTCTTTGCTGACTAGCTGGTAGAAATCAGACTACTGCTAATGTATATACTGCTCTGGTGTTGTATACACAAGGCCAATACAGTACCTCATTCTATAGCAAGGAGCAAGTGTGTCCAAATGTTTGACTGGCTCTGTATATAGCACGTAGCGCATTTTCATCAAATACGCTTCTTTTCTCTGTAACAAGTTAATTTCCCTGAGGAAAACACACGCCTAGAGGCTCAATAAAGTTCTATCTAATCTAATCTAAAACAGCTAAGAAATATACAAAAACCTTCCTCCAAAGTACACATCAACAGACCATAAGCACGATTTAAGCACAAAAGGGAGACAGTTTGGTATCACGTCCCCATTTTGAAACCACGTTTACCAAGCATTTAACAGCTCATCACTGAGGTTCACTCTCATCACGCACACTGGCCTTTCCTTTTAAACATTTGATTTAACACACACACGCACACGCACACGCTCGTAATGTGGCTGTGCTCCTCTCGCATGGACTGAAAGGGTGTTTATTGTGTAATCTGCTGATGTGAAAGTGTAGCTAACGTGATGTCACACGCGCGCACACACACACACACACACACACACACAGGTCTTAAATCAGACATAAAGCACTTGTTTACCAAAATGATGTCCGTGTCTGATGTTATGGCTCTCAGAAGCACGTTCGAGTGCACATACAGACAATCAGCTGTGTATAGCTCTTTTCAAGGCAAGGGTTGGTAAACTACATCTGTAGTCACAGCTGCCCCGGGGCATTCTGACTGAAACGTGGTTGCCAATTTGCGCCTACGGCCTCTTCGATCCCCACCACACATTCATTCACATTCATACACCGGTGTGAGCGGAATCAACATTATCGTACAGATGGCTTCTGTCAATGGCTCCTGAAATTGTTCTTATGAGGGAGGGAAGTGGACACACACACTCACACACACACACACACACACACACACACACACACACACACACACACACACACACACATACACACACACAAGCACATTGCACTGCTGTCGCCAGTGCCCCCAGGGATACAGCCAAGTGGAGGGTAATGAAACGTAAAACTAAGAAAGAAAAACATAAACGTTGCTCTGCAAAGTGAACTACAGCAGGATTCCCAAGCTGTCTTCCCAAATTCCATCTGAAGATGAAATTATTCACAGCATTCATGCAAAATATCAAAATAGCCCACAAACTATGCCTGGAATCATTGAATGAATGCAATAGATGGATGAGTGAATGAACAATAGAAGGGTAGATAATGATGATGCAAGGTGAATTACTGAATGCATGGTGGAAGGGTGGATAATGATAATACAAGACGAATGAGTGAGTCTTATTGAAAGAACGACAGGATTGTAATATATTTGATTGTATTAACAGCTCCAAATTAACAGAAAATTTTAATCAAGCTAAAGGATAGCACACATGTCTGAAAATCTATTGACCTAACACTAGTTTCTTTAATAGTAGCGGAACATTTGAATTACACTTTAACCACGTTATTATGAGCAATGAGGGGTTGCATTCAAAGACACCACGCAACTTGAAATCACTTGAGTTGAATTCACATGTTTTTAGTTTATTTTCTGGGATTTCTGACCACACTTAAATTGTGGTCAGTACAACAAATTGTACTTCCATTAAGACTTGCATTGTGAGTGATAGGAATATCCATTTTTTGTTTGTCTTTGTCTTTCTGTTTATTTAGACCACACTTTTACGCATAATTGTTGTGATGTTTGGAGTGTCCATGAATGCATCTTTCGGTAGTCGCGTGACAGAGAGGAAGTGTCGAATGTCGGACTAGAGACTGTTTGTTTGGATCTGGAGAACATATAAACTGTTAAAATTGCACTGCTGTTGAGGTGATCAGGTCAGTATAAAGTTATAAAAGAGCGGCAGACTCTGTGCGACTCTGTTGTTAGCTACTCTGTGCCGCCATGGGTCATCTTAACAGAGAGGCGTGGCTGCGTATGTACTGTATTAATTACGCAAAAAAATTGACGCCTAATTTGTGACAGCCCTATTGAAAAACAAACAATGGAATAGTAACGATGATAACGGTAATGATACAGGATAGATTAATTCATGAATTGTGAAAGGGTGGGTTAATAGATAATGAATGAATCAATAAACACACAAACAAAGTCCGGGTGCAAAATGTAAAAAAAAAAAATGGCGGGACAACGGTCACGGAAAATAAGAATGAATCCACAGATGAATGGATGAATGATGGAAGTTTGGTTAATAATACAGGATAAATGAATGGATGATTACTGGAAGGGTGCGTAATGATGACACAGATGAATGGACGAATGATGTAAGGGTGGATAATGATACAGGGTAGATGAATGGATGATTGCTGCAAGGGTGCGTAATGATGACACAGATGAATGAACAAATAGACGATGTTAGGGGCGGATGATGCAAGATGAATGAATGAATGTATGAATAAGGGAAGGGTGGCTAATTATGAGGTATAAATGAACAAATGAATGCTGGAAGTGTGCATAATGATGATGATGCAGATGAACGGATGAATGATCGGATGATGAATGGAAGGGTTTATAACGATGCATGATAAATGAATGAGTGATTGCTGGAAGGGTGCATAATGATGATGACACATGGGTAGATAACGATACAGGAGAGATGACTGATAAATGATGATAGTGAATGGGTGATAAAGAATGAATGGATGGATGAATAATGGTCGCTGTGAGGATGATGATGATGATGATGCAGGGTGTAATCATAGACACGTGTACCCAGCTTTCTGCGTCAATTACACTGCACACTAACACAAAAGCCGACAAACGATGCCAGACACAGAAACCTTCACCAGCTTTGAACGCTGAAGTGGGACGTCTTTAGCAGCAGGGGGCGCTAGAGGAGACAGAAAATAGCTTTGATGACCTTATTGGCAGCATGCAGACTCTCACATCACTATTAAGGGCATGTACTTTGTATGCATGTATGGCATTGATGCTAATGAACTGTGCATCTGACTAATTAGCTTGTCTACGAACACAAAGTACATGTGTTGTTATTTGTTTTGTCTTTCCACACACAAACAACACCACATCAGCCTCCTCTCAGCCTTCATTGCAGTCATTGGCAGGTGAGATGAGTAGAGCAGCCATCGTGGCCGAAAGCTCGTTTAGGAGCCCGTCATGGTCGCTGCTGTGCTGTAAAAATGGGATTCAAAGTGAATGCGGCAAACAGAGGCCATAAATCAAAGTGTCAAAGTCTCTTCTGTGTCCCTGTGAAAGCATCACAACTTCTTAACATCCAGGAAGGAAGTTTTTCACTTTAGTTTGAGGGCCTTCCGAAGTTTAAGACGGCCAGTGACTTTGAATAGAAGGTTTGCTTGCACGATTCATTTGCAAAGAAGCTTTATTGCATTGAAGCCACACTGAAAAGAAATCCAATACAGAGGAGTCATATTTTTATGAAGGAAAAAAGTCATAATGTTAGAAAAGTTCAGTTGTAATATTAGATTATTTTATAATTTTGGTAAATTAAAACAAAAATAATAATTATGAGAAAAACTTTGCAAAGCTACAAGATTAAATACCTATGTCAAGGAGAATAAAGTTGGATTTTTATGAGAAAAAAACAGTTAAACGAATGAAATAAGAGTAGTTATAATTTACAAGGAAAAAGCCATAAAAAGGACAATAAAGATGCCATTTTACAAGAAAAAAAGCTGCAAATTACGAGAATAAAGTTGTATTTTTTTGAGAAAAAACTCTTAAAGCAACAAAATATGAGTAGTGGCTATAATTTACAATATTAAAGCCATCATTCTACACAAATAAACTTTTAATAAAATAAAATATATAATAAAATACAACAATAAAAAAACCCTAAAGAAAAAATAACTAAAAATAAGTAATTTTGCTAAAAAAAAAAGGAGCAGTAGTATGAGAATAAACATTTTTACACAAATAAGTTGTATTTTTTTAGCCATTTCAGTAGAAGTTATGTTATATTGTAATGTAATGATAATTTAGAGAAAACTAATTTTACAAGAATAAATTTGCAATCAAAAAACCCCAACATATTTATTATACCTTGCTGTTCTACCTTAGTATTTTCACAAGTTATAAAACACAACCTTATTGCTGTAACATATTTTCCCTCCTGATTATTTTTGGCCCCACTCCTTTGTCGCGCTCATGCATTTTATTTTAGATTTTTGTGTGCTCAAGCATCATTCAAGCAACAATGTGTTCGATAGTATTTCATTTATTGCAAAATTGTAGCTATTTCATGTATAGAAAATATTGAATTCAGAGGACATTTTTCTGTTCTAGAAGTCTGAGCATTGAATTATGCTAGAACACACTTTCACACACATTTTATTGGACATGTTATGCAGAGAAACGGGTGTTCTGTAGGGGGTATAGAGGATGACTTATTTGAAAGGCACAGATTTCTGCCATAATGCAGTGTTTTCCTTGTGCACATACCTTGATAGCGTTGTCTAAATGTCACACACACAGCACAGTGGAGTGCTGCACTGCTCACAACAGCTCCACTCATCACAGCAATGACAGGCTGATAATAACATGGCTTTACGGCCAATGGCTCCCACACACAAATGTATTTCTCCTACACTTTCCTCCTCCTCGTCAAACACGAGGGAGTAATACATACAGTACAAGCAGGAAGGCAATGATTCATGGCTAATAGCTGACGTCCGTGTTGATGGACTTGTTCTTTTGCCCACAGCTAAAAGTCCGCAACAATACTCATTTCTTTGCTTCTTACTCTGACTTTTCATCTCACATGCAGCGTAGCATTGTGTACTTTAGTCTCTGTTAAGAGACTAAAAGATACTGAACTTGGGTTTATAATCATCCAAATTAGTAAGAAATTAAGAAGAGGATGAAATAATGTAAATATTTCACCGAGTGTAAGCAGTGAATGATATTGGCAGCTATCATTCAATCATGAGTCTGTTATGGCTATTGCTTCTTTTTAGTCTTTCTTCCCCATTTTTGGGACACATTGCTATGATAGAAGTAGTCAATGATCACACAATTTAAAAGTTTTTTAAATTGAATTAAAAAATAATAGCAATATATTTGTCGAGGAAAAGGCTTCTTGAGACGTCATCTGTACTTCTGTGTAGAAGGTGTCGGACGTTTCGCTCCTCATCCGAAGAGCTTCGTCAGCATGAGTTTGCTGACGAACTCATGCTGACGAAGCTCTTCGGATGAGGAGCGAAACGTCCGACACCTTCTACACAGAAGTACAGATGACGTCTCAAGAAGCCTTTTCCTCGATGGACAACTCCTGTACGACTGAGAGCCTACACAGAAGCAATATATTTGGTTACAGTGCTGGACTCCACATTGAAAAGGAAGGTGGACGAAGAGCTCAGAATGAAAGTACACAGAGTATATACAGTATAGCACTTGCCGCGCCCCTCTAGAATGTGAAATTTAAGCTTGTGAACCCGGAAAATGAAAGTGACGTTTATCTGCGAGAGACTGGCTCCAACTGGTTCTAACTATGCTGATCTGTTTACTGTCTTCTCCTCTCAGTATTTTTCCATGGGTTATCTGTGAGTGTTGTGCAACTGTAGTTGTGCTGTGTGAGTGTGTGTGTGTGAAGAAGGCCTTCTATGAGAAGCGATTAGACTGAAAATGCACTGAGCTAATAGACTGAATCTAAAGGTGTCATAATAATATGTAACAAGTCTGAGTTCTGTATTAACCTGGATCCTGTGAGTCCTCTGGCTGGCTGCTAAGCACCGTGAGTCGTGGACTCACAGTGCAGGCAAAAGAAAGCAGAAGCAGAGTAAGAAATGGATCAGAGTGGAGCGTCCACATCTTGCAGAGCGCCCCATGTGTCACGTGTAAAGATGTTTGCCTGCAAAATTACTTATTGATTTTTGTACTTTGTGTCGCTTTGTGTCGCTGTGCGTCTGTTGTTCTGCCTCTTCTCGCGCTCATTTGCTGTGTTTTTGTTAAAACCATCTCTTTCATCGTGTCATATTTATTTTGCCAATGAAGCGCCATCTCTGACTAAAAGAAAAAAAAAGTTAAACAGACATTTCCTCAGAGGGCAACACAGAAAGAATGGTTATATTGAGAAGGTTTGCCACGCAGGAGTTAGAAGAGCTTCCAGGCAACATGGCTCCTGTGGTGAGCATGATGGTTTTCGTCTTTGCTCATTTCTCTCCGCCACATTTATCTCTGGTCTTCCTTTCCCAAAATCACTCCCACCCCCTCCACCTTTCCATTCCTCCTCCATCCTCGTTCCGACGCCGCGGCCTTCGTCTAAACACCCTATCTAGAGCCAGTGATTATGTCTGAAGGCCAGCCACTTCCCCCCCTAGAAAAAACCCTTTCTGTGCTTTTAAATGTATGAACTGCCAGGTGTGTGTGTGTGTGTGTGTGTGTGTGTATGTGTTCTTGTCTTTCTATCCGTGTGAGGCACAACTCAACATCCCCTTGTGGGGACATTTTTTTTGTTGAGACAAGAAACATGCAAGGATGAGATTAGATTTTGTATACCCCCAAGTCCGAGTCAGTGGTTGTCGGATGGAGTACCATCTCTGGGTCGGGGATGAGATCCTGCCCCAAGTGGAGGAGTATAAGTACCTTGTTCGGGCTTGTTCGCAAGCGACGGAAGGATGGAACGCGAGATCGACAGGCAGATTGCAGACTCTGCATCGGTCCGCTGTGGTGAAGAGGGAGCTGAGCCGAAATGCAAAGCTCTCAATTTACCAGTCGATGTACGTTCCTACCTTTACCCGTGGTCATGAGCTTTGGGTAGTGACCAAAAGCACAAAATCGCAGGTACAAGCGGCCGAAATGAGTTTTCTGGGCTGGGCTCTCCCTGAGAGATAAGGTGAGAAGCACTGTCATCTGGGAGAAACATCTGGGAGTACAACTGTTGCTCCTTCGCATTGAAAGGATGGGGAGGTGTCAGGGTACGTCCGAGCGGTAGGTAGCCTCGGGGAAGAACCAGGACACGTTGGAGAGACTATGTCTCTGGCCTTGGAACACCTCGGGATCCGCTGGGAGGAGCTGGACGATGTAGCTGGGGAGATAGACGTCTGGGCTTTCCTGCTTAGGCTGCTGCCCTCGCGACCCGACCTCGGATAAGAAGATGGATGGATGGATGGATGGATGGATGGATGGATGGATGGATGGATGGACTGTCTTTGACTCATGGTGTGTCCTATTTTTTTTCACATGACTTCATTTACAGTATCAAACTCTTCCCAGGCACATTCTAATGTTTCCAGCCACAATGACTCCCAAAAATACAAATGTCCCCACAATAAAGGTGGAATATTAATAAGGGTTTTGCCACATAAGCTCAGAAAAACAACACACATACAGAACACACTGCAGGTGCCTTAAGCCTTGACAGCTATCAAAAGCCAGCTGAGTTTGTCAGTAAATAAATAAATATATACTGCATGTGTGTGTGTACATACATAGTATATGTATGTATGCACGCTGCTTTAATCCATCAGGCCAGCATGACAGGCCCGTTGTCGTGCACTCAGAGAAGCTGAGGGTTTTAGAGGAATTTCAAGCAGGCGCTTGAAATTCTCCCGTCTGCACGGGCCTGCAGCCTGCATGGCTAACTATTAGCCACTAACTGTTAACACCTTAAAGATCCTTCCTCTCTCAGCACTGGCATGACTCTGCTGTAGCATATCGTGTGAAAATAATGACACGACTGTCGATAAATGCTGGTTCAGTTGTGAAAAGGTCAGCTGAGCGTGGCTTGGTGAGGTTACAGGACTCTCCCTTATGACATTATCTGGATCATTAAACTAGAGCAAACACAAATGTTTTTTTTTTCTTTTTTTAGTCAAATCAATCAATTCAACTGGAAATGAAAATAAGAGTTTGCCTGCTTGAGTTTTGATGTTTCAGCACCTTGGACAGCTCATCCTAAGCCCGCTTAGTGAAAGTGAGAGTTAAACTGGTGTGAGTAAGGACAATGCATCTATTGTGTGTCTCCCAGTTGTTTTCCTTAAGTCATATGTGTGTGTTGGGCAACTCTGCTTGTGCTATGTGACTGTGTGTGTATCATGGCGGGTGAGCGTGAGTGTGTCCCGTAGGCCGCTATGAGAGGTTATTAGACTGAAAATACACTGCGCTATTAGACTGTACAATATCTAACAGTGAGTATGTTTCGTTCTTTTGTGACATGGGAGTGGTCAAAACATTGGAAACACACCGCAGCGCAGTTGCATGCTATCCATGAGGAAAAACACTCAAAGAAAAGGAGAAAGGAGGCCTTGGTGGAGACTGAATAAAAGGTGTGGGAGAAAAGATGGATGGCCGGCCAGCAAAAAAAAATGAAAAGAGCATTGAATGAGATGGAAAAGAAAAACAGCAGAAGAGTATGAATGATGGTGAGATTAGGAATAGGTGAAGCATGGAGGAGAGGGGGAAGATTAAAAGGTGACATCAAAGTGAAGACATGACTAACTCCCTGATGCATTTGGAGGCAAACCACATTTTTACCATAAAAAGCATAACTGCAAGGCAAAATTAGTGTGTTCCAAATGCACCAAAACAGTTCTGCTGATGCACTGAAACGTTGCACATAAACAACAAGGAGATTCCTTAAAGCTACAGTGTAAGTTGATAGCTTCCATTAGGGCAACACCTCAGCTTTTATGACCAGGCAACACAACAACAACGCAAATGTCACATGTAACGTTCACTATGAGATGACTGATAACTACACCCACTGCAGGAAGGTGTGTACCATGTGGGGAACTGCTCTTTGAAAAAATAAGCGCATCGTGAATAGAATTCTATGGTCTTAGTGTAGCAGAGGACTATTTTTTTCTAAACAAGCTAGCAAAAAGTTTCTGTCCCTTTCTATCATTAGGGAAATAAACAGCAGGCTTGGAGCGTTTTGCATGATGAGTTTTGGGAAATAAAGACATGATAATCATAAATAATTGTTGCACATTTTCATATGGCGGCAATATTCTCTCACTTCCCTCGAAGCCACAAATCATCTTCCTCCATCTGTCACATCATGCCAAATGAATGATGGCACTCAGGAGGCGGAGCCAAATGTACTTTTAGGATCATTTGACTGCAGGCAGACTTGACTTTATGTCCCTTCAGAGGGTTTTTAATGTGAAGTAACACCCTTTCCCTTGTTCGGGGGTAATTAAAAGCATGGTGACGAAAACGAGTCATAATCTTACCAATATGACACTTGATCCTAAGATCTTGGATCCTAAACCCATCCAAGATCTAATCCATCCAATAAAAACGAACATGTAGTTTTTGCATTTATTTTATTTCCTACTTGATCTTAGTTTTTACCTTCATTTGACATTTCCTTGTAGATTGCAAAATGTGTGTTGTGTTTGTGTTCTATGATCTGTACTTTATCTTCATCCTTGTTTCATTACAGTTTTGTGCTGATTGGCAGCGTGAAATCACATGGTTCTACTTACTTATGTGACCAAATATGGTTCCATGCTTCATAAAAGGTCAGCTGCTTGAGGTGAGTGATTCTACACATTGTGTTATCAATCCAATACCAGGTAAATACAGGTCCAGTTCCGCTGATGCTGATACCGACACCTTTTGCTTGGACATTTTTCAAAATCGTTGAATAATTTTGTGATTTTTTGCCTTTCATTTGTGGGTCAAATAAAAAAATATATCTATCAACACACTTATTTATGAACAACTTAACAATATTTAGACTAAGACAGACTTTATTGATCCACAAGTGAAATTGCTTGGTTACAGTGGCTCAAATGCAGAAGAAAAACAAAAACACTCTTAAATAAAATGCGGGGCAATATGAGTAAAAGATAATAAAACAAAAAGAATATAAGAAAAAGTTGAGCATATTTACAAATGGTATGTAAAAATATAAGCAAATACAAGTAAATGTACACTTTCTACAATGGAGGGCAGAGAGCGCAGTGCAATAATGTTGTGAATTGTGAGGTGAGGTATTGTAGAGCTGGATGAACTGTGGGAACGGAACTGGAGGAGTCTGTTAGAGAATGAGCTCATTTCATACAATATAAGACAAAGTAACAATACCAACAAAATAAGACATTTTTTCCAGTATTGTCTTTTAATACAGACTAGTATGAGCAAAATAAATTCAATAGCAGACCTGCCAACCTTGAAAAAATGTTGAGTACTCCTCCCCCCGGGGCGGGGTGCCACTTTGATATTTTTATGTATCTTTTTACACATTTCATAAAAAGGCTAAATGCTTTGTGTTATTATCAATTACTCGTATTAATTTCAGCTTTTTGTCATTACGATATGCCTTTTGCTCTATTTTGCAATTTTAATAGATTTTTACAATATGTTGCAGGCCAATACAAAAATCAGCCACTGGTCGCAAATGACCCCTGGGCCGCATTTTGGACACCCCTGCTTTTGTAGCTCTTCGTCAGGGTTGTGTGCATGACGTGATGTAAGCTCCCTGAGTAACCACGACTCTCGTTAACTATTTAGCTTGACAGCTTTCTTTGTTGCGAGCGAACGATGGTAACCAAAGAGAGGAGAGAGAGGGGTCGTTATTGCAGCTGGAAGTAATCGATGGTTGACAACAGTCATTTTTATTGAAAATGTTGATCCGAAATCGGAGGAGAAAGCGTTTGCAGTTTGCTGTACGCCCTCTGAGCGAGTCGTACATATACACAGGAAATAATGTACTACAAGCCGGCCAATCACAGCCTTTTATGGTCGAGATTAGACTTTTTTGTAGCATCCACTGGTGCCTTGGCACAGGAGCACTATGTAGGTTTCAGAGACCTGACCAGAGAAAATGCGTACCTGGGGGGCAGTGAAGCATGCAAGCCTGTTCAGGGGTCAAAATGCGTGCGGAGTACAACAAATGCGGACATGTTGGAAGGTCTGCAATAGTCCAAAATAAAGAAAAAAAAGCCAAAACTGAAATTGAAAAAAATAAAAACATCACGCTAGTATCGATCCGATACCAATACTACCATAGTATCGATGATATTGATATTGGAGTCGATCTGCCTATTTCTTATGGCTTATTTTTGCTCTTTTTTTTTGCTTATTTTGGCTTATTTTTACTTGTGTTGAATAATGCACTTTGATGGGACATGAAAGGACAATTCAAGCCATGACATCTGTTATCTTTGGCCGTCCTGTAGCAGCTAATCCTTTATCTTTAGTAGCCTGGGAGCGAGAGAACCAAAGCAGATAGGATTGAGTGGCAAATAAATGAAGGGGATGAGCATAAGGAGTCAATGCACCATTGAAGTGGTCTGTAGCTGTCCCGCTGCTCCATCAATACTCATCCATGTGTGTGTATTAACAATGCAACAGAGCAGTCATCGACTATTGATCTGATAATCCTTGCCTGTCGTTGTGTGTTGTTTTATTCTGTGTGTGTGTGTGTGTGTGTGTGTGTGTGTGTGTGTGCACTCACTCAGGTATGTGCTGTCGCAGTGATAGACCAGTGAGGGGGAAGATGGATTATTGATCCTGCATCAGCACAAAAGAGAGTAAAAACACGCTCGTCAATCAATCAAGGAGAGGATTTCCAGGAAAGCCCGCAGCTCAGAGTGTCATCAGTGAGCTGTAAGGATTTGTCAAAAATGAAGAGTGTTCACGCTCGTGATCTGCACAACCCTGGAACAACTGCCAATACCTGTGTGGCCGACTGTCTCTAAACAGGAACACGCTGTTGTTTTGAAAACGCAAATATTACATTCACCTATCACTTATAAGATCACAGAGTATTTTAAAAAAATGTTTATTTTTAATCTGCATAGGTCAATCAGATAGTGTTGATGTGAGTAGTGTTGCTTCAGTGCTTTGGTGACATCGCCCACTGCTGGCCTGGAATGCACCTTACAGTGTTTTTCGATGTTTGTTTCGACATTGTGCGGCAGCAAAATAAATGCTAAAAGAAACACATTCCTGTTTATTCCACTATTGTATACACATACCTGAAATGTCCATATTTACAAGCAAATTACAAAAAAATCTGAAATCTGCATCAAATTTAGTTTATTTTCTGTCCATGATGCACATTTCACTATAATTTAAGGGTATTCGTGCAGAGGATGCAAAAGGGAAATGTAACAGTGTATAATTTTAACTGTCATAAGTGGCATAGTGGCCTTTGTCTGACAGTGTTTCTACCGACTCTCCCTGTCCATTTTTGGGTTTGTTGGGCAGCGGTTGTCAAAAACAAGCAGAGTGAGGGTGACCGCAGAGCTGCCGATGTTTGGTGTTTTCGGAATGTCTCGAGACAAGACCAACTTCCAGAAGTCTCCCGCAGAATCCAGGAGAGTTGGCAGCTCTCGCATGCCGCTACAGTATATACGCAAATAATAATAACAACAGTTCAAATAAAAAAAAATCTTTCTTCAAAATCAAATATGTTGTTGTAATTTATACAAAAAATATGCATTGATCAACTTTTTGGGGGACTGAAGCATAACAAGCGCAACAACCTTTTTGACTGCCTTTTTCAAGGCAGCTAATTTTGTGCTAGCAAGGCTAATATGAAGGAAATGACCACTGTTCACTGTTCACTGCATCCCACACATCTAATTGCAACACCCTTCACATATAGCGCCAAGATTCTTCACAATGGTGAAAATGTGATTGAAGTCACCATCTTTGTAAGCTAAGCTAGCTGGTCCACCGGTAGTGGCTGGTGATGTGCATTCCATTGTAGCGTCACAGCCTATAGTGTAAAATGGCCTAAGGAGTCTTCTATTGGAATCACAGGAGAAAGCAACGACTCAAACACACACGCACACATACAAACTCTTGAGCCCCAAGGTCACCTGCTACACACACATACACACACGTAAGACCAGGTGGACTCTTGACAACTTCAGCCGGGGAGAGCATCGCCTCTCATTGTCCTCTCCAGCATCTACCATGTTTTCTTCCTTCTCTCCTCTCCCCCGCCTGGCTCGCGCGCACACTTCCATTTTTCAAGGCCGTCCTCCAAGGCAGCCCGCGTCGGCCTCGACTAAGCGGGCTACCACTGAGCAGCGCTCCCCTGTCACTAGAGCTTGTTGTGATGAATGGGAGTGATGCGGCGAGGAGGGAGTGTGTGGGGACGGTGTAAAGTGAAAATGAATGGATGAATGGAGAATAGTCACTACCGGCCACCAGGGGGAGCTGTCAGCTGGCAGGTAGCTTTACTGCTTATACAACTAACGAGCCATTTGGAACCACACGTTTAAGCTTGGTTTGATCGAATAATCTTCACATTTAAAAAAAAAAGGTAAGAATATCACTTTGACTTAGTGCTGAATCACCTGCAGGGAGGTAACTTGGTGGCTTCTTCAAAGATCGTCTAATGAGAGACAACGACCTTCTTTCCACCATCAGCCTCCCACATTCAGCATTAATTCTTTTTCAAAGCTGTAGATTCCTACATTTTCCATTCATTTTTTAAAAGTTCATCTTGCTCGCTCTGCTCAGTTCCCAGTTCCTTTCACGCAGCTCACCTGTGTGTCACCTTTGACCTTTTATCCCCACTTCCTGTGTGGCTCAGTTGGACTTTGTTGTTCACTCTCACGGAAACTATTTTTTTTTAAGTTAGTAACTTCATTCTACAAATGCTTGAATCACCTATTGAATGTATTCTTGGAAATGTTATTTGATTACAATATTTATGCATCTATTGTTTACATTAATCAAATTCTCAGGTCACCTATTTATTGTATTTTTGTTTTATTTTGTTATTTATTGAAATATAATTGAATTCAATGCTACGATTAACAAATAGCATGGGCCACAAGATGGATTATTTTATTCATACAAAATAAAAATGACTGGATATTGGATTTATCAAATGCTTGCGTTACCTATTTATTAAAATATTATGGACAACATTGGTGACATTCACAATATGTCTAGTTCCCTATTTATTTTGATTTGATTTCTTTTTATTTTAATATTTATTCAAATATAAGCAATCAGTAATGTTACTATTAATAAACCACTCAGGTCACATACTTTCTGTATTATTTTATGTAGTGAAAATTAAATTATTGAATACATTAATCAGATTTATTAATTTATTTATTTTCATTTTAATAAATATACAAAACATATTTATAGTAATATAATTAATAATATAATAATATAATATAATTGATTAAATATAATAAAATGATTTGTAGTATGATTCAAGTGACTGGACCACAGATTGAATTTTAAAATATATTGAAATGTTCGTGGTAGTAGATTAGGAGTGTAACGATTCTTTTGAATAACGATTCGATTCGTATCATGATTCCTGGTTGCCGATTGGTTCACAATCTGAAACAATTCAGTAACTTTAAATGGATTCAGTGACTTTTTAGCCAAAAATTCAACCAGTGTGACTGTAGAATAAATACCTGGATACTGGACAGTGCAGGTGACGTTTCCTAGATTCACACTATTGTTGTTTTTCAGGTACAAATGATTAATAATGCTGACATACTTGAGAATAAATTATCAATGACTACAAAAAATTAATAAAAAATGCAATACAAAATCGGGATGACCAGAGGGTGGTATGGCTTGCCACACTTTGAATGGTGCAATCCAAACATGCAAAGGTGAGGGACATAACGCACATTCCTCAGCAAATGAATGTCTTATGGTATGTTCATGGTATGTATGGGGTTGAAACTTTCTCACCTGTAGGGGCCGATGGCAGTAGGGGCTTTTTTTGGTGTCGATAATCCTCCTGATCAGAGCAGCCATTTGAAAGAACGGTGCAGCAACTAGCAAGTAATGTGGCCTCCTTGTGCCTTTTGCCTTCCATCTTGATGACGTGCTTAGCAGAGACACTGAACAGGATACCGTGGTGTGGTGGGTTTGTGACAATAACCTTTGATAATGATGAGACCAAACGGGGAGAGCAAAGAGACACTTTGCATGTGAAGTGATGGCAGATGGCGTGCAGCAGCGTCAGGAAACGTGGTAATGCAAAAGAAGAGTACAGAAGAAACCCAGAGTGTAAATGTGTGACAAAACGAGTAAAAGGTGAACAAAAATCACAAAATCTTGCACAAGCAAGCGAGCGCCATCTATTGCTTCCGCGTACGTAAGCGTATGTTTTGACCTGGGCACGCCGTGGTGGATGATGACGTCACTAAGCCTCACTGCTACTCGACCGTAAACCACCGGGCGTACAAAACGTCCTCACTTTGCAAACTGGAGTTTCAAATTGGAGTTTCACATAAAACAGATGAGTGAAATATGAATACTAAATGAAGTGAATTAACTGATCAAGCGAATCAACCGCATTTCACAGGTCCGCTACAGCTCCCGTCACCACCGCTTACCCTGAAGATGACATCACAGACGCAGACTGAATTTCTTTTTCATCTTTATCGAGTCTTTATCATTAAAAGTGCCTCAAAAACATCCACATGAAGCCTGCCGTGCTTAAATCCAATGCTTGGTTGCCTTTTTAAACCATGTTAGGTCGATATATGCCGTCCACAATGGAAGCTTGCTAAACACGCATCGATGTAGTTGGATCATAGAACAAAAAAATCGACACATCGATGTAGTAAATGAATCGTTACACCCCTATAGTACAAGTAGATGTATCGATTATCTCGCCCTTTTTCTTCTTTTGTCCATGTCTGCTAATGAAGTTGTATTCTATCGAAGTCTGTTACACATAGAGCTGTTTCATGTAGACTAGTTACACAGCATGGGGACGTCTACCTTTCAACCTGCGGCACACCGGCTGTCTCATTCTTCAGGCTGGCCTCCAAACAGTAATGTTCAATGACGAAATACTCGCTCTTGAAAGAGTGTGTGCGTGCGCGTGTGTTTGTGTGCGCATTTAGAACACTAATCTGTATTCTTCTCCTTCGTCTTTATGCTTTAGATGAAAAAGCATCTCCCAGCTTGCAGCACTTAGTGGAATTGAATGTTTTAGAATGAACACACATACGGATCCACACACACACACACACACACACACACACACACACACACACACACACACACACTTCTCTATCTGTGCCTTTTCATCCTGTCATTCATCCATCACGTCCTCCTCCTCTCTTGTCTGTGCTGCCACCTTTATGAGTCTCTCTTATACGCATCCTCACCCAAACAGGTGAAATACTTGAGGGGAGGTTCAAGGTGGATCTCCTTCATATTTATCGCCTCTAAGTGCAGCTGGGTGCACCAAAGCACCCAGTTGTTGTCTTGTGTATCTGTCGGCACCAGGGGTGATGCAATGGGGCACTTTGATGCATATTGTACATTAAAGATACTAACTCAATCAAATGTAGGTCAATATATGCTAAGCTAGCTGGAAAAAACACCTTAGCTCTGTGTTATAGGCCAGTGGTCCCCAACCCCCGGGCCGCGGCCCGGTAGCGGGCAGTGGGTCATTTGGTACCGGGCCGCACGGAAAGAAAAAAAAAATTCCATTATTTCTTTTTTTTTTTCACCTTTTATTTTGAAAAGTGGCCGGATTCTCTTTGTTATATTCGTCTCACTTGACGCATGTCCATTGTGCAGATGCTAACTTTATCTCATGCCGCACAGATAGACTACTACTGTATTTTTACCATTTTTCTTTCACCTCATGTTTGGTGTCAAATGCTGATACTATGTGGGAATGCATAAAGGTAAGTTTTGATGACTTATTGAGTGCTAATGTGCACATTTGTTTCAAGTTAATTCATGCTAGCGATGTAATCATCTCTCTGGAAAAACTTGGCTGGAACTTGAACTGGTGGATGGTGGGTCGGCATTCATTTTGTGCTTTTAATTTGATGTTATTCATGTCTTAGTTTTACACATTTGGGACATTTGTGGGAACACAAGCCGGTCAAAAAATGTTGGGGAACACTGTTATAGGTGACAAAACAAATGAGTGTAATATCTAATAATATATCTCATAGTATGATCTTTACAGTATCCCAAGGGCCAATAAAAACAGCATTCATTCATGTAGTATGAGCACATTATTCTTTAGCTTATGCTGAACGGTGGAAGCATTGTTAACGTTAATGGAGGATGTGTGCAAGCATGCATGTGCCCGACACAATGACCCTCAGTACCAACTTTCCCGTGACAAAGGAAAATGAACAATATCATCATCATCACCATCATTATCCGCGGTGTGTGTGCGTTTGTCTTATTCCAATTTCCTACAGAGGTTGATGAGGCAGCAAATGGTCACTTTTAACATAAAGCCGCAGTCATGTCGACAAGAACCACGGAGAAACTCTCCTGCTGGTCTCTTTTGCTGCGGGGAAACATAATAAAAATGATCTCCTGCAGGTCATGGTGTTACTTTCCTGCCGAGAATACGAAATGTCATACATAAATATCATAAAAGTAATAAATAACTTGGCAAACAAAATAATCAAACTTGCCACCTGGGGTCTGTATTGTTATTGTTTTTAACTGGCCTATTGGCTTTCAGTCTTACTCATTTTATTCCTAGCATTTTTATTCCTCCCCTCGGTACTTGCTATTACGGTATATTTTTTCAACCATTTTCTGTGAAGTGCTTCGTAAGGAGCTTGGAAATAAAATAAAGTATTATTATTATTGTTAATAAAGGGATAGTTCGGATGTTTTGTATGACATCCCCATCAGCAGTGGACTACATCAACAGTGACTTGCCCCCCCATTTGGTCCCGCAAGTCCACTTCTGGTCGGATTTCCGTGACGAGGAACGTAGTTCTGCTTAGTTGCTTGGTCAAGTAAAGAGTTTGGCTTCTCAAAACAATACGCGTTCAAGAGAGTTAATACATTTGCATCATAAAAATGCCTCCTCAAAAAAACAACAAAAAAAATCAGACCTCACACATCGCTCGGCGTTATATTTGTCTCCAGCCACCGTCGCCTCTCCATTCGTGTATACGTGATGAAGACGCTCGCATCTTCATCCGCGACGGAGTGCCGCGGCCATCTCGTTTGCGTGTGTTCCGCAGCGGAAGAAGATGCGAGCGTCTTCATCACACACTCAAGAATGGGGAGGCGAGAGTGTGCAGGGACACGGCGGGAGACAAATATAACGCTGAGCGATTTGTGAGGGGGTTGATCCTGATGCCATATCACGTCTTCAATTGACTCGTTCAACACCAAAGACGTATTTGTCCATTTTTATAATCCCGAACACCCGATTCCAACAACGTATTTATACGTATTTTACATATCTTTGCAACTTTGCAACTCTGCACTAATGCGTTAACATTTGACAGCACTTTTTTAAGCCATTAAAACGGCCACAAGGTGGCAGGAGTGAATTTGATAAGGGCTCGGCAGGGATCATTCAATGGAAGAATCACACATGACAGGAAGGAGGAAGTGAGAGAGCGTGGAGGAGTGAAGCATGCAGAAGTTTACGCATTGTAGGGAAAATTTCAATGCATGCACGTTCACACACGCACGCGTGCACACACATACCTGTAGTTGAGTTCCAAATGTGAAAATTATAAATAGTTATTTTTGTAAATATGTTGGCATAGTTGTTTAGATATTTGAGCTGTCACAAAAGCAAAATATTTGTGCCAAAGTGAAAGTTATGCTTGAAATGTAACTTTTCACAAAAAGGTTTTCTGCCTTTTGTAGTTGGGAACTGATATTTTCCTGAAACTTACCAATGTTCTGCTGCTGATTACTAAAGAACGGAAAAAGGAAGAAACAAACTTTTTTTCCTGATGAAAGACGGGATTCTAATCTTTCTTTTGGTAGGTTCCATGTTTATGTAGCCCTCGAACACAATATTGTGTGTGCCTTGAAGGATCAGGTACTGGAGGGGTTGTCTTTTGAAAAATGCCTGGGATTGAATGAGTTAAGGTAAAAATAGCCTTAAATGTTCATTTATCCCGTTCATTCATCCTTTTATGCACGTAAACTATAAAAAACGTGTTTTGCGTTAACATTTTTGAGAGTCAACTGCTGATGACATCATAGACGGGGTGACGTAACGTAGCTGACTTCCGTTTCCGGTTGCCATTTTGTTAGCTAGCTAATAGGATGCTAACGAGGAAGGACATTTTGTGATAAAGAATGTATTTAGAACACAGTTGAAGTCGCTCAGTGTATTAACAACACGACAAGACGTGCGCCGCATTGTAGGCTAACCGAAAAACACGCTAACTGAGGTTCCACTGTGTTTGCTTTGCCAGCTATAAAATATTTTGACCTGTGTTGAATTTGTTTTAGCATGTAATGACTAGAATATCAAGTAAAGTGGCCTCCTCAGGCTTCCATTTTTTCTCTGTGCTTGGTCTCACCTGACTTACGGTAATAAAAGGACACGCGCTACATGACGCTTTAGAATGAATGCGATGTCATGAGACCTTTCATCATTTATCCTGTTGTTAGCATTATTAGACCCTTGGGTGTGTGTGCGTTTGTGTGTGTCTGTGTGTATTGATCGCTGCCAAGCCACCTTGGTAATGATCATGATGATGAATGGATTGCATGGAAAACACTGAGCCAGCAACATGCAGCGAATGTGCCAGCTGCAGGAATACTTCGAACAAGCGCATAAGGACTGAATGAAGTTAGACTTTTTGGCATGTGGTGTGCAGACGGTCAAGATGAGAGGCAGCGCTAACAGTCCAGTACACCCAACCCTAATATCATCCCAGAAAAAGAAATCTACGCGCAATCAATAGGTGACATCACCGGGACTTTGGCGTTCATTTTCAAAATGGACTTGACCGCGCCGGCGTCTGGCGTGTCAAGGAGTGAATTAGAGGAATACCCGAGGACAGGAAGCAAGAAATGAGGAAAAAGGTCAAGCAGAAAGCAGATAACCTTTTCTCTGAGCGAGTGGGACCGTCTTCTTGAATGCGTCGACGCTGAAAGAAAGGACACGTTCTAAGCCAGGGGTGTCAAAAGTGCAGCCTCGGGGCCATTTGCGGCCCGCAGCTCATCTTTTAGCGGCCCTCGGCATATTGTAAAAATAAGATCAATTCATTTCATTTCATCATTTCATTTTTTGCCAACACGTGACCCTTGAATATGCTTGTACGCATTTTGTTGTATTTCGCCAATTTCAGTTTCGAGTTCAGTCCTGTGCACCTCCTAAAAGAAATCAGTTGAGGCTGTGATTGGTCGGTTTGTTGAACATTATTTCCTGTCTGTATATGACTCGTTCAGATGGTGTACAGCCCACTTACGCCAACACCTTTCGAATAAAAATGAATTGTAATACATCGATTAGTTTCAGCTGCAATAACACTCCCCTTATCTCTTTAATTACCATCCTTCGCTCGCTATGACAAATTTTAACAAGCTTAAATAAGTCGATGAGAGGTGTGGTCACGTCACGCGCTCAACCCTGACAAAGAGCTATAAAAGCAGGGGTGTGCAAAGTGCGGCTCAGGAGCCTTTTGCCAAGGAAAAATGGGAAAAATAGGGCAAAAGAAAAAGAAGAAAAAGCTGAAATGTTGATACTACTAAATAGGGGGGTCACGAGACGAGACGGGACGAGATTTTAACTTTAGTTTTAAGACAAGTGTAATGAAAAAAATATAAAACATATACAGTATAACATATTGCAATCTACTAATTTAACTTGTACTACGTTAAACTTTTCTGCACAATGTGTGTATGCTAGCAGCCCCGCCGCCACCCACCGAGACAAAGAGGCTGTATGACTGACAAAAGGGCTCACTCCGTTCATGCCGGTGTTCTACGGCCAAGGTGCTGAAACCAGTGCACAAAGTGAACCCTCTTCCTGCCAGTTTTGGAGGCGGGAAACGAAGAAAACAGACACCCTTGCACATGGCAATATATAAAGCCGGAAGAATTATTGCGTCCATTTTGATTCATTGTGTGATTAATTCATTAATTCATTAATTATCATCGCAGGCCATGTGCCTGCGATGATAAATCTTGTCACGTTTTAATCTCGCAAGATCATGTGCCACAGGCATGAGTAACTAATGATAAATAGATGGATGGATTTGGATTCCCTTAACTAAATATATCTAATAACAGTTTCTGGTGTGATTTTATGAAAGACTTGAACGCATTTCATTGCTTTTGAAACATAAAACGATAATGTGCCATACTGTACATGGTGGTCAATTGATGCTAATTCGGCTAATAGTACCTGTTGAATATTATCCGGGTAGCGACAAAACATTTAGCAAGTCTTCTGGGAAAATGAGACGCTATCAGCAGCACAATGTGGTTGCCGACCTTACGGCATCGTGGGAAAGTCTTGGCTTGACTTTCCGCTGTGTCAATGCAGCAGCGTGTGTGTTGCCGTGACCCAGTGTGTGTTTACACCTCAAATATGTTTCCACTGTGTTTGCAGATCTCACACAGCTTTAACTGCTAATACAGACATGCAATATACAGTACAGTATAGGCATGCAGACACACATTGACCTCAGTGTCTTGCTATTCTCTCTATTTGTTCTTATCTTTGCTTGTGGAATTTTGCCTTCAAAACAAAGGTGATGACTACAACTTGTCTCCTTTGTATGCATTGTTATGTCTGTGGCATTTGTTTCCACGGCCAATGATGAAGAGAAGAGGACGCAGTGCCCTTGGATGCTGTCACACATATTTGGGACGCACAGAGCGTACAGCGTCTTGTCAAGCCAAATTATGTCTTCCGTACAAGCAAATAAAAAGAGACTATCGAGTTGGTGCCTATTTAGCGGGTGTATTGAAGATGTGGTACCCTACACAATTCGACTCCATAATTACTTTGTGCTAAACTTGCGTTTTGAGTCATTTCAAATTTGAAGCACTATCTAGATCATTTTAAATCCATACCCTGCTTATTTAAACATCACCATATTCACCCAATACTGTTGGAAAACAAATGTGTCCACAAGGCAGTGAATTCACAGGCTGTCATGAGCATGCCAGGGCAACAGATGGCACTGTTACGCATGACTGTTAGGCTGTTTTACCTAAAAGGAAGCCAGAAAAGTGTAATTTCCAGAAAAGGCCCAATAACAACAACAGGAAATTGAAGGAAATGGCATTTAAATAGTATAAAATAGGACAAAAACTGAAAAAAACAGGTTTTCTAGCCCACACGTTGTCCAAAAAAATCCCTATTGACCAAAAATACTCAAAAAGATAAAAATGCCTGTGTAAAATATATATTTTTAAACATACTTGTGCATGTCCAGACATGGCAACAATGTGATTTAGCATTAACATGTGATTTTGTTTGTGACTTTGCAGTGATGATCAAGGTTGCAAGTGAATACATTTTGAAGCGTGAACATTCATCAGTGCTGTCCTATTGCTCTATAACACACACACACACACACACACACACACCTGCGCAACCTCTGCCTTAGATGCTGCACCTCGGCCATTGTGTGCGGCATATAACACCACACACAAACAATAATTAGCATCTGAAGCAGCTGGAGCAGCACTCTGCCGGAGAAAATGTGAGGGTTATGATCACAGAAGATATAGTGAATGAATGAAAAATAATCTATTCAGTTGTTCTCTGCTGCTCTGAATGCTGTCGCTTCCTCGTTCAGTAACATGTACAGGTTGCATCTCAAACTTCCAATGTAATACAACAGTGTGCCTGAACTTGTTGTTGGAGGCTAATACATGCATGTACTGTCTGTGTCAAGCCTTTGTCTGTGTGCTCCATTGTCCCAGCCTTCATCTCCTGATGCTTTCTCATCTACAATCACGCTCAACAAGCTGCTGTGTATGACAGCCTCTTCGTCTACGCCCTGTCTACTAAGATGTGAAGGCTGGCTCAATACGACTGGCCTGAACACTACAGTTTTTTTAACATTGTGCATTGTTCATGCCTTGCCGGAGATCAGTGCTTTTGAGACCTGGATGTAAACCGGTGATGTTAGAGGTGGACTGGAATCCTTCGGTACTTAGTCGTTGAGACAAATCCTGGGACTTGAATGGGACATGCAACTTGTATCATGTGTGAACACCAATTCCACACTAAACAAGTATGACACGATGTCAAAGCTAGTTCAAGTTCTCACACTGTACGTTCTGGTCGTACTTAAGTCCTGTAGATATCAGTAGGGTGTGTTTCAAACTGTTAGAGACAGATGTTTCTACTGTGTACGGACTTGGTATGGTACACTTAAAACCATCGCTAAAAGCAAAGCATTGTGCTTCTCTCTAATCTATTGAATATGTGTGAATTAATTTGGCCGAAAACTCAAAAGTACAAAATACAGGCACATATGGAGACATGCTGGCATTCCTCATAACATCTTATGTGACTGTTTATGCACTTTTCACAGGTGCACTTGGAGAAAAAATGCTCAAAGATTTGGAAAAATAGCCTGATCATCATAGGACCTGCCGGGAGTGGACAGTCAACAAGCCTGACCAGACTTAAAATCCACGGGGTGGTAACGGGGAATTGGGCTTAAAGACAGGTTTACTGCAGGTTACTTTCTTTTTCCCTCAAAAACAGTATAAAAAGCATGGGTCGCCTTATATTCGGGGTCTCGAGATGCATGCAAACCAACCAAATTGGCAACGACAGACTTCTTCCCCATGTAAGAGCTTTTCTTCCTGTCACTCACACACACCCACAAACACACCAGTGAGAAGTTTGCTACGTGAAGGCCCACAATATGGCTATGTGGAATACTTTACAGGAAATGATCTGATTCATAGGTTTTACCCTGCTAGGGCACTGACGGGTGCTGTTGACCACAGAACACCTGAGACAGAGTGAGCGATATTGCCTGGGAGGATGATTTGCTGGACTGGCATTCACTGGGGTGGATACCGTAGCATCTTTAGGCGCAGTTGACGTGGCAAAGCACCGCTCTTACGTATAGGATCGCTCTTCTTTAAATACGAATCTCCAGACAAGGTTTAGAACTAAATCAGACTTGTCACATGTATATGCATATCATCACACAGGCCATTTAATTAAGATACAGCAACATACGAGCACTATAGTAGAGGATACAGTGTAATTCTTGTTTGTGCACCAACATACATTCATTCATTTTCACAGTTGACTGACTCAATCTGCCACTCATACATCACATGCAAACACCATCTCTCTGCATCCTTGACATACATTTGCTAAAGACGTCTTCCATCACACTCTGTCACAGTGGACCACTCTGGAATCTTATTTTTGTTTACTAGTACAATGCAAATGTAACTTGTTTTGGCATATTTTTAGTCTGATGCATGCAAGACACAAGAGGATTCCAGTCCTTGGCTGCTTTCTTACCAATACTCCCTCTCTCACGCATCTTGTCTTTTGTTTTATTGAGACCCTGATGAACACAAGACAAGTTGGCCTTCCTGTCATACGCCAGTCTCATGACGCTACCCAATTTTTCTGGCTTCATCTGATTGAGATTCTGATACGTGTAAGGTCCAGTGACCTTCCAGTCTTTTCCTGGTTTCTTACTGGTGCCCGCTCTAGAGTGCGGCACTTTGCTGGTGTCATTGAGCTTCTGATAATTGCACGATACGGTGGGCATCCAGTCATACGTAGGTTTTGTGCCTGTCCCTGCCCCTTCTGCCGTATTTTCGTCAGTCTCTATCAGGCTTAGGTAAGTGAAGGATGGCTTCCAGTGATAACACAGAGGTTGGACAGTTGATATTGGCGTATTCTCTTTGGCCTCAATCTGGTTTTGATGCGTGTGAGATGCAGACGGCTTCCAGTGTTTTTTATGTGTCCCCACTCTTTTTGGAGTTCTCTCTTTGCTCTGATGCATAGGATTCACATGCGAGGGTGCACAGGCTTTCTGGTCATTTCCTCGAGTCTTGCAGGGACCTCTTCTTTGCTGAAGCGCCATATTTTTCGCCTCACACTTGCAAGACGAGACGGTTTCGACCCTTTCCGGCATGTCCTCTGTTTCCTTCAGGCTCTTATGCATGCGGGATGCAAGAGGCTTCTGCATGCTTTTGCTTGTTTTATTTGATTTATCGACTCCGTTTTTCCCACTTATGCACTCGCCAGTCTCCTTAAGATTGGGATGTAAGCGCTGACGTTCATCAGGTTTCTGCTCGTGTCCGTGTGATCTACCAAAGTCCTTTCTCTCAAGTATAATCTCCTTTGCGTCCAAGCGTGATCCATGTGGCCTCCAGTTGGCGTTCCTGCTCTCCTTCGAGGGGCGCTGACACAAACTCATTTTTTTGACGACTGAATGTTCAATCTGTGAGCATAGCCAACGTAGAAACGCCGCCTTGGATTTGTTTCGCAGCGCCGCTCCGGGTTGCATCGTATGATGGTGGATGCAGTCGACAACAATGTCAGGAAGCTTGGGGAGCATCTCCAGCGGGAGGTGCCCCACCAACTGTGTTAGCCGCTCACTATAAACATCCATGTGTTGTTGATATTAAGAGCAACATTGTGGTACCTCTCCTCTGCTGTGGCTGACATCACCATGTGGTGATGAGCACTCTGGTGGTTGATGATCAAAGCCAAG
This sequence comes from Dunckerocampus dactyliophorus, assembly GCF_027744805.1. Classification (NCBI taxonomy): domain Eukaryota; kingdom Metazoa; phylum Chordata; class Actinopteri; order Syngnathiformes; family Syngnathidae; genus Dunckerocampus; species Dunckerocampus dactyliophorus. Next base: position 5,327,708 of record NC_072832.1, on the reverse strand, counting down.
CGATGATGCAACAAGGCTCTGATGGCCATTACTGTTGGTGATATCAAGACAGTGAATAATGTGCGCTGTCACATTCGCTGTTTGGAAACTTTTCCATAAGGACGTTTTTGGTAAAGCAACAGCAGACCTCATTGAAGATGCATGATCAGCTCATATCTACCACCTGTGTATGTGCCACTGGTTGCCAAGGCGATGGACACTGTTGCTGCAGGTATGACCACATCTTGATGATGTTTTGCAGTGCTGTGAAACGACCAGGCTCTTTGTTCCTACGGAGAGAGAAAGAGAGATGAGACGGACCGCAATTTCTGAGTTTTCAATCTTTTAGTGAACACTCTGGAAGATACTACAAAGCTCAGCTTGAGGCGTTCAGCTCAACACTTTAGGAGACGAAGGGTACAAACAGCCTTGAAACGAGGAAGTAACTGCTCTATTGTCCTATCCTTGGGTCACGCCCTCGCAGGGGTGTGATCGCTCCCCTATGTGGATCAGTGGTGTGTCTATATGTCTGTATCTAACTGGTTGCAGCTCATTTCAGTCTAAAGTATGAGTGTGTGGCTTCTACCTGATAAGGTTGCAAAGCTACCTGTCTGTGCCAAATTCAGTCAGCAGTATTGTTCAAACCTATAGTGCTTCTATTGTTTAATTCTAGCAATTTTTAACAGTTGTGATCACAATTCCTAAGCAAGTGAAGCCATATTGGCTCTTGTTCATATTCAAAAGTTCTAGTTTTAAGACTTTTTCACCTTACTAGTGAAAAGTCTTAAAACTAGAATGTCAGTCAGTAGTGGAGTGACTTTTAATGGGAGGCTAAATGGTGGTTCATAACGCGGCTAGGTAGTACGTATGGCCTTCATGTGCCTACTTGCATTTCCTACAATGTCTGGGCATGCTCTTGATGAGATAATCCATGGTCTCCTGGGAAATCTTCTCCCGAATTTGGATGAGGGCATTTGGGCACAGCCTTCATTTATGGACTTTGAGCACCTCATGGAGTGTGTCTGGACAAACTAGCAGCCTCTTGGAGGTCAATTTGTAGGGCTCTGGTGGCATTTAGTGGTGCTTCTACAGGGTTGTTGCCCTCTTACGGCCCCCTACCTCCTCTGGTGCACTGGCCTGTCTCCTGGTATGTCCTTCGCACACTTTACATCATGCTGTTACATTCAAAATCAAACGTACCTGTTTTTTGTGAGGCTTTAAAGTGAGGGAGCCCAAATGTTAATGACAAGCACTCAGATATGCTGGTCATGAGATCTGTTAACCCCAAAGGCACTGCTCGTATTGACTGATGCAAGATGTGTCACGCCTACTGAGATGCATGTGTTTGTGTGTGGCGTTAACATGCACAACAGGTGACCTTTCAAGGTTGTTTGGTTGTCTGTTAATACGAGTACGGATAAATGTCAGAGGCTCATCACTAACCAGGGTGAGTCAAGCATTTGTGGCCCCCCAGTAACGTGTGGCTCTCTAACCAGCCCAGGATTTACCCTTTTAGGTCTTCAGTGCATTACTTAAATGCGGAAGTAATCCACATTACATTTATTTGTGGCATTGCATGTCAGTCTGACTATACAATGAATTATGGAAATCAGTCTAAAAAGAAGACCTCATAGCCGGCTTAAGCTGAAGCTGGTATTGTCAAGGTGCAATAAAAATGTTAAGACTAGTTGAAAAATTGCAAGGAGGTTCTAAGTAGAGCTTCAAAATGCAAAAAGAAGAAATGGGCGTGAGATAAAAAAACATTTGAGTAAACCATTTATTGTAAACAACCATTAGACTGAAATAGGCTGTTCAAAAGTTTAAGATCATAGCTTAAAAAGAAACACAACCACTGTAAAAATAGAAACAACATTTTCGAAAAAGGCCTCAGAAATGAGTAGCTGCGCCATTTTGTTAACCACCTCAAAAATTGGTTTGGGCATGCTTGATGCCAGGGGGCTAGTGGGAATGTTGATCCAGGTGGTGAAGATGGCTTCATGGGCGGCAGCCTCTGTCTGGAACTGATGTCTGTTTTTGTAAACTTCCCTTGCCATCCATCCCCAAATGTTCTCTATTGGATTTAGATCAGGGGAACACACAGGATGGTCCAAAAGAGTGACATTATTCCCCTAGAAGAAGTCCTTTGTCAGGCGAACATTGTATGTATGTATGTATGTATGTACTTTATTTATCCCACAGCGGGGAAATTTACTTGTTACAGCAGCAAGCAAGCAAGATACGCAAGTAAAGAGTACAGTGTAAAGAATGCATAGTGACTACAACATGGTTCAGGTGGTGCAGGTGTTGTAGAGCCTGACAGCGGTCGGTATGAAGGACCTGCGGAACCTCTTCAGCAACATTGTTGCTGAATTCAATTCTAACTGAAAACTTCAAACACTTGCCTGATTTATCTTGCAAGAGTAGCCACAGAAATGTTTGCAACCTACCACTCCACTTCACTAGGTATACCTGCAAAACAGAAAAGGAGGCAAAACAAGAGCTGTGTGAAAAATCTAGCCTTTAGAAAGTACACTGTGAGGTGGGGGGTGTTACTTCAACAATATATTACCACTTAATAAACCCGCTTTATTCAACTCAAGCAGGGCACACTGGGAGCAGGAATCATGGCTCCACTGACTCTCCGTGGCCCCTCTCAAAGCATCCTCCTCGTCTCTTTGGTTTGCTGCCTGTGCGAGCATCATCTCTGATGTCGCTCCAGCCGTCGATCTTCCAGGAAGGCCTGCTTGTCCCAGAGGCTGCCCTGGGCGGATTGATGACAATTCCAGCCAACCGACAGGCCCTGCTGGAAAACTGCACAAAACGGAGACAACCCAGACAAAAAGAGATCACACGGTGTCCCCCCACTAGCAATGTGACATGTTCATATTGTCGCTCTACTCAGTGCAAGGCATGAAACCAAGCTACATAATTAAATCTCACAGTACCAAATGTTTGAAGCCAAATTACATTTCCAACTCTCTTCCAAAAAAAGACATCTGTGCTAGTTGACACAATCAATCCACACAGCATATAAAATATTTCTGGGGAAATACGCAGAATGCTGCAAGATTCCATCACTTAAACCTGATAGACTGTCACCATTGGACTGTGTGTTGGTGTTTCACATTTGGCAACACTAAAAGCAGCCAACAGAAAGGTCAATGATCTTGTCTGGTGTGTGTCCGTGTAGCTGAAAGTAAACGGAGCCAAACACTTCTGGTGATGTAACAAAATTGAAAAAGCTCCTTAACACAGGTGAGTGAACCTGCAAAATGATACAAACTTTTCACTCAGGGAATAGAACACTTTCTGTGGATTGACAAGACCTTTGTTGATTTGATTTTAAGAAATAGCTGTCAAAACGCAAAATATTTAATTTCACAAATGTGTGAAATGTCTGACTTAGCTTATGCAACACTATCTCAGGGGTTGCTAGCTAGATAGCGTAACGAATCTGCTCCTTCTTAACTAATAACAATGTCTCAATAAAATATGACCGGTGATTACAGAAGCAGAAGTATTGTCTTTAAAAATAGCTGCCCAAGCTATTTATTATTTACTTTCACAAATGTGTGGAAAAGCTCTTGATTAGCTAGATAGCGTAACAAACATGCTCCTTCACAACTAACAACATCACGATAAAATATGAGGTAGGAAAGTAATTGCTGTGTTTTCATTAAAATACTGAAATCATCTTTGTTCCAACTTACAAACCATATGTAGCAACACTAAGAAATTTCACTGCACATTTACATGTAAATTGCTGGGATTCTGCAAAATAGCTCAAAAGTAAATTGCTAACTTCACAGCTGTGATTTTTACATTTAATTACAATAACATTACAACTATTTGCTGTAACTTCACAGCTGTGATTTTACAGTTGCTTATAATATTTTACTGTGAAATACTACTGTTAGTTAACAATTTGTTAAGGTTTGTTTTTTTATAAGGCTTTTTTTTTGGATAGTGTGACAAATCTGTTCCCTACTACACTGCTAAAAAACAGCCTTTACATTTGTTTTTACCAAAATTAATCAAGGGAAAAAAAGAACTGTGGTAGTGTCAGGGTTTACGAGCAAAAACTACGATTGGCTCTCGTTCAAATCCATTGGCTTTTTGCCTCCAAAGCCCTCCGGTGCCCAAGGACTTTTTTTTATCGTAAACAGTATAACAATATGAACAAATGAAAAAAAACTGAAACAAAATGAAAAAAAAAATCAAGCTTGTCATGCTACTGGTAGTACCCTTGGTATTGAAACTACCGATATTTGGGTTGATCCACCCACCCATACCAGTTGGAGAGCTGGATGAAAAATGGCTGTTTTTACAAAGGTAGAAATGCTCATACAACATGATACTAAGGTTTCAGGTGTTTTGGTTTCTGAGTCTACTGGTACTATCTTTCTCCTTTGTGAGATATCTGAATTAAAAAAAAATATGCTACAAAAACGACCAAAGTTGACCAAAGACTTGACCTCAAACTGCTTTTGTTCATGCAAAAAATGAAAGCAAATTGAAGTAATCAACAAGGGAATAAGATTTACCAGGACAATATACCCTTGCCATCTGTACCAAAGCGAAATGTGACACTGACAGCGTCTTAGCTATTTCTGTAAGCTGTAATCCTGGACAACTCTGCATTCGAGCGCCCCGCCTGCCATACATGAAACAAGGCAAGCGCGCAAGCTTGACAGCTGAAGCCACTGAGGTGCAAATGAGAATCACGGCCAGACCAGAGACAAGTCATGCCTGCAGCAGTTCGCTGACAAAGTCTGCGTCAACAGAGCTTGCTTGCGGACGTGAACGCAGCCCACTCTGCCATCGAGCGAGCACACACCACCATCGTCACTGTAAGATGAGTAGTCGACATGCCCCCCAAGTGATGGCGGGATACATGGGGGAAGGAGGGCTTGCACATTAATAGCCACAGGAGAGGAAAGAAAGTGACACCAGGATGTGAACACTGACGGATTGTGTCATTGAATCCTGACTCTGTCTTGGCTCTGTTACTAGTCCTGAGTGTAGAATGTTAGCTGAATGACTTTCACGCTTGTCACTGTCTGTCAAGTATTTTACAAGCCACACCAGACACTGACATCATTACACAAGTGATGATCTGATTGCAGGATTCTTCTGGCAATATGATGCTTTGCCGGAATCTGTGTGAAAGGCACAGGCGGATAAATGCCAGCTCGGATGTGCCAATTTTGTGGTTCTCTCAGTTGCTTTTAGCATCAACATAACAACCAAGGCAGAAGGCTCCCCTTTACCAAACCAAGACGATTTATTGTTGTCTTTCCCGAAGCGGGGAATGCTGGCACGTGTCGTAATTACACTCTTTGATCTTCCCTGTTGTTTACAAATGAGAAGGTGTTGCACATTCACCTGGACAACAAACACAGCCTGCTTCTATTGTACTATATTGTCTTCTGACTGCACCATGCAGATCGATGGCTCGCCATGTTCCAAAGCTGTTTGTTGTAATCTATTACTGTCGGCACTGAGAGACAGCCAACACTTGAAGCTACAATGACCATCGAGCTGAGGGGGAAGTGAAACAAACGTCGGTCACAGGACCTGAAGGGAACGTGATGAAGCCAGTGATACTCTGTGAACAGTGTGACAAAAACAAATAAAATATCTGACAGAAGAGAGGACAAATGTACTGCAAAAAACAGACTACTGCTCTTAGACGCTAATGTGATCTTGTGAGACATTTCTGGATGTCCGCATTTGGCCTAAAAATGGCATTTACTCTAGCGAAGCTGGGATTGTCTGAATATGTGCCCTTAGTACTTCCCCCCTTTTCTCGTTTTAAATAGCTAATGTGCTGTCTGACTGGCTGGCATCCACACTAAGTAGAATTTAAGGGTTTTAGTCATTATACACCAACTGCCAGGACTAATGGATACAATCACCCCTGGAAAACATGCTCATTGAAAACAAAGGCGTAAGAATAAGAGAAGGACAAAAACATTCAAACAATGCTTCTAACCATTGTCCAACCATTGAAATGACTGTTGAGGCATGTTTTATTTAGATTTATTTGTCTCATGGCTTAGACTAAAGGCATAATTTACCAGTGACAGCGCGACAGTGTTGAATCCCTAAATATGCATCAGGAAAAACCCTAAACCAGATGTCACCGGATGTCATCAGAATCCCATCATCAGTTTGTTTGGTTTAGAATGAATTGGCAGTTTATTGCCCAAATGAATCCATGATACGCAACCGCTCCTATGAGGAGTTTGCCAATCAGTGATTATCCTTCCTCGAAACCAGAATAGCCTGCAGTGGCGATGTGGTTCTTGCCTGATGGACTGACTTCAAACATGACATCACCAGGGAAGCGTGGTAAGCAGTAGACGTGTATAAACTATAAAGTGGGTACAACAAATAAAAACCTCTAGTTCAGGCAAAAGATGCACCCAAACCTCTACAAGTCGCATTCTACAGTCGCAGTCTACAAGTGATGCCGAGTAGGAGTAAATGAAAGAGGAAGTCATTATAAGTGAAAGATTACATTTCTGCCCGACGCAGCATTTTATATTCAGAGTAAATATCCTCATTGGAGTTGGCACTTGCAACCAAACATTTGCACAATTGCTTTCTTGAGCCAAGATTGATGCTAATAAAAACAAAGTGAGCTGAGCAAAGTTGGAGAAGTTTTAATTGAAGCCTTCGCAGGCACGGTTTGCAAATGAGCCACTCTAAGCCACCTGAACTTTTCTCAGCTACCAGAGAATGAACTGTAATACTCAGTTAAATGTCACTAATCCATCCTAACCGTCAAGGGTTTGTGTCGGGGGGTAGGCGGAACTAAACTTAGTGCCAGTGGCAATGCAGAACAGTAGAACAGGAGTAGAACAATGAAGAAGGATGAAGCAAGAAAAACTGTAGACAGAGCCTGAAAACAAAGATTTATGAGTTAACAATAAACAAGGTTAAGGACCAAAGACGGTCAAGATCCAAAAGACAGAACAACTACACTCAGGTGGGAGATGCTAGGGTAGAACTGTAAACAAGGACTAAAAACATAAATGGAAAATAAAGATTAGGACCAAAGAACATTATAATTGAAGAGACTACAAAAGCTGGGAAACTATATAAGTCAGGATGATTGCGTGAGAGTCACACAAATGACGCTTTTCACATGCACTCACACACACACTTCCCACTCCTCACACATTTATAGAAACTCACCCAAGCACCTGCCCTTGCTACCACTGATTGACTGAATTACAGGAAAAGACAGCCTCCTCTTGAGGAGGAGTTAAAGGGAGAGTTCGTTTTTTTTTACATGAAGTTGTATGACATCCCCATCAGCAGTGGACTAGTGAACTAGACTCAATTGAGGGCCAATCAATTGGTCCTCAACTGAGTCCAGTTCTGGTCGGAGATCCGTGATGAGGAACGTAGTTCCGCTTAGTTGCTGGGGCCATTTTAGTAAAGAGTTTGGCTTGTCAAAACAAAACAAACAAACCAAAAAGTCTGACTCCAAGGTTTTGTCACAGGTTGGGAGTCCTGACAAAATACATTGAAAAGACACAAATGTTGCTAAGAAGTATAAATAAGGATCAAAGACAAAAAACAATGAATAAACACTAGACTAGAGTAGGTTGGAATTTTAATTAGTGATGCAATATTAAGAGTTCTTGGGTGAAGAACAAACAAGTATTAGGACAGACCAAAGAAAAACATTATCCAGAGGACGTACGTATAAAAAAAATGATCGTAGATTATCAATCAATAAGTCTACATAGAACACAGACGGAATAAAGCCAATAGACGAACTGAACAGATATGGTCCATTCAACCAAGGGCAGGAAAAGAGCTGACTGGTCATACACAAGGAACCGATAAGGCAATGTGATACCAATAAGCAGACACAAGAGACTTCTTTGGTTGCCCCAGTTGGTTTCACATTCACTGTCTGTGCTCCAGATCCTGATGGAGTTTCATGGTTCCATCTTACTATTAGTGTCCTCCATACTTGTCTGTCCATTTACTTAAAAAAAAGATTTTTCAACAGTCTTGTTTTGGCCACCCTCAAGAGTACTTACATAGCTTTCAATTAGATGGATAAACCAGGCAAAGTGTAGCGCTAATGGACTTTATGCAGCGTTCTTGTCTGTAACATCAATATGAGAGGCTTCAAAGCATCACAAATGAATGAGGTATAATTAAAGTAATGTCTTGTGCAGCTAAAGTAGCTTCCATTCCTCTCTCTTTTTGCTCCCCTCAACAAAGCAAGTGTACCTGCTGCACTGGGAGTGTTCATTCACAAATTCTCCTCCAGTCTTGTGACCTTACTGCAGATTGCTTACTGCGCCTCACTCTGGAAAACACCACGCAGATCAATTACTCTGCCGATTAATTGTTTTCCCTCGCCTTCACAGCGTCCTAACTGATTCATGCTAGCCACTACACACATGTATTAAAGGAGCTATCCTTCTCTCTGCTAATCCCACTGACAGTCAAGCTCAGTGCATTGATGCAGGAGTTCAACATGCATGCGTGCAAAGGATGATGGGGGAGTGGGATGGGTGGGTTGTGGGTGAATTGCTCGAAGCAGTGAACTGTGCTACATCACCCCATTTTGAACAGTTGGAGGTCGCGCAAGGATGTTATGGCTGCACACATACAGTAAAATAGTAACATAGTTACATTAAATAGTATTGCTTATATGCCACCATTTCAGTCACTGTCTTTTTGACATATCGCAATAGTAAAAACTGTAAATGCTGTATTTACCAAAAGTGAAAGAGGATTAGCAGCTCAACTGTGACAAAATCGATGTTGTAACAGTGATAAGGATCAAACTGTATAGCAGGCCGAACACGCATGACTTCCACACCGACTGTTGAGTAGCGCAGCCAACATTTTAAAGCGCATGCAGACGTAGATAAAGCTGCTGCTGGCATGACCACTCAAGATACCTCAAATGCTGCTACTGTCATCTTGTGCCATGAATTACAACAAAAAAGACAACGGTAGGTTGTCTCGAGCCATAGCTGCTAATACCAATGTTTTTGGATCAAATATTCATCTAAAGTCTAGAATATTCTCCTGTATCCAGCTGTGCAAGATGTACAGTAGATGCTGGTATAATTCCGCAGGTGGCTGTGAGTGCTCTTTTTTAATGTGTTTGAGTGCTCTTTTTTTAATGGGTTTTGCAGCTTGCATGTTGTGCTTTATTTAGCCTGCTCCCGTTATTTGATAGCGTGGGACGAACCACTAAAGCAGCCTCAGTGGGATGGGAAGTGAAACTTTATGAATGCTCAGAAGGAAAGGAAAGGAGGTGCAAACACTTATTGGTGTGCCGTGGTAGAGCTGTTGGTGTAATGTTGCATTCAGTGCATTTTGCACACTGAATTGAATTAGTTTTTTCAGGTGTCTATGGGTCACATTGGTTGATTTGGTTACACGTCTAACCCCAGTGTGTTGTATCCTCAAATGTATTTACTTCCAGCAACTGGGGATGTGAAAACCAGAATTTTAGACGCTCACTGCTACTCACTCATATGGTTTCGTAACAGCTCCTCCTTTTCCCGAGATTTTGTAAGCTGTCCGTGGCGATCTGCTCACAGTGAGCCCGAGGACCGTTGTTAGTGAGTAAGGTCAGCAGCCGCCAACAATGGACGGCTCACAGCCACTCTACAATTTTGTCCCGTGGGTGAGGAGGTCATGACTCTGGCGGCTGGAAAGTTGTCTCACAGTCAACATTCACGAATGTACCTAATTAGGAATCAACACAATACAGCCTAAATAAAAACAGAATGGAGTAAAACTAAGAAAATGTGCAGTTGTTCCCTCACTTTTACTCTCCTGGGAAGACTTTTTTTTAAAAAAGATTTTGGAGTGTGTGGGGAATCTGTTTCCATCAAGTAATTAGAATACAATTGTCCAAAATGTCTTGCTAAGATGAAGAATGAAGATTTAAGGACCTCTCCGAACTCTAGTCCAACCTCTGATGATTTATTTAATGGATTAAGATGTGTCTCAACACTTTTATATTGTTTCTGTGAGGTATTTTTCCAAGGTGTTTAGAATTTAATAAGTGGTCAGTTGCCTTTTTGAGACATATTTGATGACCATGTTGTTTATTTTCATCCCTATTTTCAGCCATGGTGTCAACATGTGAAGTAACAGTGTGACATGGGCATACTTTACCTTGCACTGCTACCTTACCTGACCCACTTTTGTTATCCCAAAAAGGATTTGCAGAAGCTGGCGCCCTGTTCGAGGTAGACCTTGACGTCAGTCGACTGTGGAAAGTTGGTTGGAAGAATGTACGGTGAATGCATGGTAGTCAAAATTAGACAACGGTCGTCATACGAGTGAAACCCATTAACGTAGACGAAGCCGTGATTTATGTCGGCTAGAATCTATCACGAGATGAGAGAAAATCGTACATTATTCATCGGGTTCTTCAAAGCGTTCGTCTTACAGCATACTTTTGTTTTGCCGTTCCTCGTCTACCTTTTTCCAAGTTTTTAAAAATCTTTCCAGAAAGCTTGCCCTCCTAGCCTAAAGTGCATGTGGAAAAATGTGCCACAAAGTGTATCAACGCTATCCGGGGGCTTGGTGACAGTGCAGTGACAGTGTTTGTTTCACGGCCGCCCGCAGCAAGAGACAGCATCACAGGCTAGGTGACATCATCGCGCTGTCGCAAGGTTACTTCAGGACTGAGGTTGCATGAGATGCTTTTATGAAGGCAACTTTTACAAGCGCGATTTTGGAACATTCTAAACTACAGTGTATGGAAAAAATGGCCACGGTTGCATCATCATCCTCCAACAATGTCACATTTAAAATAAATAATGAAATGCTTGTATACACTGTACACTGACCTGAATACAGTATAAGACCACCCTGAATAAAAGATAACTCCTCTTTTAGTTACATTACAGTGGAACCTCGGTTAGCTTCATTAATCCGCTCCAGAAGGTCCGACTTTAACCGAAATGTACACTAAGCGATGTTCCCCATAATTTTATTATTAGTAATAATAATAAATATAATTACTGTATATAAATGGGCCGCATGGTGGTGTAGTGGTTAGCACGTTGGCCAATACAGAAACAGTCTGGAGATCGGGAAGTTTGATTCTCCCCTGGGCATTTCTGTGTGGAGTTTGCATGTTCTCCCCGTGTGCGCGTGGGTTTTCTCCGGGCACTCCGGCTTCCTCCCACATTCCCAAAAACATGCAGGTGAGGTTAATTGGTGACTCTAAATTGTCCATAGGAATGAATGTGAGTGTGAATGGTTGTTTGTCTATATGTGCCCTGCGATTGGCTGGCGACCAGTCCAGGGTGTACCCCGCCTGTCGCCCGAAGTCAGCTGGGATAGGTTCCAGCATGCCCCCGCGACCCTAATGAGGATGAAGCGGTATAGAAAATGGATGGATGGATGGATTATCTAAATATAATTTTATTTATTATTATTATTTATTTTGTACTGTGGTATTGCACCTGTCCAAAACCTGAGAAACCTGAAAACTGAGAACATTCTGTCATATTTTATATATGACTGATTTCAAACAGACGGCAAAGAGGATTCCACAATGTAGCTTTCTTTATTCTCAACCTCGGACAAAACAATTATTATTCAATTAACCATCTGAATCTTGTGGAAAACCCCTAGTTGTTTCATTTTCCATTTCTCTTCTTGTTTACCATTTATATTGTTAATTACGCATACTTTTCATTTCCTTATTTGACTTTCACTTTCTGTTTTAAAGCAGCCTGTTGTGGGACTATTTTATCCTGAAAATGTACTTGAAATCGATGCCGTGTTTGTTGTATACGTTCCCTTTTGTCTCAATAAAAATTAACTCTCAGCCAACCTTCCGGTCCCTTCAGTAACACAAACCGGGAGTACCACTGAATGTACCCGGTACGCCCGTGAAACATGCAGTTATGCCACACATTCAGTCCACACTGGCTTGACTTTGGCTTTGCAGCATGTTTTATAAAGCAGCCCTTTCTCATTCAAAAATGAAAAAAAAAAAAAAAATCACCCAGTTTCACGTCTTGTTCCTCTGTTCGCACATACTCCGACAGCCAGCGGACTCTTCTTTTTCTCATGGCTCTTCAGCATTTCTTTTAAAGTGGACTAGTCCACTCTGTGTACAGTTGTCTCTTGCTACATTGCGGTTTGAACATCGCTCCCTCACTGTGATGCGTTTTTTCAAAAAATAATTAGCACTGTTTTGTGGTTGACCGTGGCCTATTGTCAGTCAAAACGTATTGAAAGACACGTTATATGTAGTATTCTGGTCACTAGGCGTCAGTGATGTTACACTGATGAGACATGACATTACCTTAACACTGCATGGAGTCAGCCATGGCATGTCCAACATGACAGGGTGAAAAAAACACTTCTTTCATTCCTTGTGGAAGTGCCTGCCTACTTTGTCCTTCCTCCCTACTCCTTTTGAAACACTTTACGTTTAGCATAAGCAAACTAGAGAGGCTAACTAGTTATCTCGGTAGCTAGCGGCCGCCATCTCTTATGTCCCTGCAGTGATCCCATAGCCTTCGCAATGTGGCGGAAACAAAGAATAATAGGAGTGTAAAAGTGACTATAAGGGTGTTGTTTAATGTCTGTAGGGCTCCGATATTGGTAAAAAACTGTATTGACAAAGTCATAAAAAGGTTTTCTATGCTCTCTGAAAATATTCAGTCTATTAATATTGAATCCTACTTCGAGGAAATTCAATAATCGCGGCCTGGTCTGGAATCGATTAACTGTGATAAACAGGGGATGACTCAATAGCACCTTTGTAGGCGTAAACTGGTACTACAAGACACAGCAGAGTAACCCACAAATGGACTTCAAATCAATAATACATAATTTGTGCAGAGAAAGAGGCTAGTAGATTAAGCTTAAGAGGGAACATATGTTCACTTACGGTCTTTTCTGTCAGTGTAATTGAATTGCACTGAATGGCACTGAAGTGAGTGACAGAAAAAAACAAGTATAGTCCAAAGACAAAGGTGACAAAGAAGGCGCCTAAAGAAGATGCATAATGGAAAATGTGTTTCCTCACATTTGAGTTTCATTTGTCAGCATAAAGATGGTTGCGAGATGTGATTATGTTGGTGGAAACATGCATGTTTGGTGCTTACAGTTAGCTGCATCAGCATGGACTGATCGGGAGCACATGACATGATGACCTTTGCGATACCACCAAAGTCAAGTTGCATTTTCTCTGCCATTACATGACATCGTACAAAAGGTTTTCAGCTCGGTATTTCCTGATATCGTGTCCAAGGAATCTTGAATAGAATTTCTTCAAACCTGCTCCAAGGTAGTCATGGCTACAACGGGGGGGGTCTTTTCAGGTCTGCAGTATTAAACCCGTCCAGTCCTCTCAGTCGCTGTGCGGTTGATCCATCTTGTCATTTGTCTGCAGGCGTCCACAAGGCCAGCTGTCACTGACAAACCAGGAAGCCTTTAGCAATGTCCAGCTTTCCTAAGACGCTTCTTTCCTGTCCCGTTCTTTCAAGTTTATTAGGTAACCTTGCTTTAGGTAACATTGCTTTGTCTTCATCGCCTGAAATGATAGGCTTTGTTATTAATTAATCCCATTACACGTGGTTAGCCAGTCCTTCGCTGGTCTTTAATAAAAATGTCCCACTGGTTTTATTAGTGCGGGTTTAAATGGTGACCGATAGCGCGTACGTCACATCATCCCAATTAGTGACACTGAATCCTCTCCCGGGATGGAAGGATGTTTTTTGAGAGTCGGCGCCATAGTATAGTACAAAATCAGGCAATGTGATCCCCACGCAGATTGATAGTGACGCAACTGTTGCTTTAAAGTGGAAACAGTCTCGTGTATTCGTTTCATTGGTAGGTATTAATCGCTATTTAAACATGGCATATGCTCACAGCAGTTGGCCATTATTTGACTACAATGCAAAGTCGGTGTGTTTGGCAGTAAAATGCGCAGTTTATGAATTGTTTTTGGTGTTAGGAATTTAGTAAAGAGCAAAATAGAAGAAAGACATTGGTAGCTGCCATGCTAGTGGTCTTAGAGCTAATTCCTAAGGTCAGTGAAGGACTAAAACAAAAGGGCTGACAATGGAGCAATGTGCTGCATAGTCCATTGTCCCCTGGTAAATGTATAGCACACTGTATGGCTTTCCTCTTGGACGCTCAGGTCACGTAGTTTTTAGGTCACAAACCAAAGCATGAAAGCTGTCTCTAGTTCAAGCATCAAAACCACTAATATTGCCGGAATCATGATAACAGCAGACCCAAACCAGTTTCTTTCTTACCCATAATTTTACATTGTGGTTGGATTTGCATGTAATGGTAATGGTAATGGTTTAATTCATCCTGAACATGCATACATCACATCACATAGCACAATTCACAGTTTCGCATGTCCAAAAAGGAGTGGGAAGAAGCAAAGCTTATTTCATCCTACCCCTCATCAGTTTCACATCAGCTGCAATACATTTATTCACCTCTTGTTTTCCAAATGTACTTTGTAAGGCTAAATAACAATATAGTGCAATGATAGTCAAGGTTTATACTTACTGAAAGGAAACTACAGACTTCATGATAATAACTGATAACTGATCAAATGGTTGAGAGGATCATAACTTGATAATAAGTGAGTCCAGAGCATGAGCTCACCAGAATGAAGAGTTAGCAGTGGTTAGATATAGCATTGTATGTACACAGTGGTTCAGGGCTCTTCTTTATATTTTGTGAACATCAACTGTTTGTACTTTGTCTTGAAATGTTTGTACTTTTTCTTAAAATCACTCATTTTAGTGCATTGTTTGAGTTCGTTACTCCCTTCCACAACTTGAAGTGCTGAAGGTTTTTAGTGTTGTCCGTGCATACAAGCTTTTTAAGCTTCATTTTTCCCTAAGATGATATTTCTCCTCTCTTATTGAGGATAATTGTTTTACGTTTTTGGGTAGAAGGTTATTGTTTGCTTTATGCACAATTTTAGCCGTTTGAAAGTTTATTCGATCAGCAAATTTTAATACTTGTGATTTTGTAAATAAAGGGTTTTGTGTGTTCTTTGAAGGGCGACATGGATTATCCTAAGTGACCTTTTTTGTAGCACAGTTAGTGAGTGAAGTGCACGTTTAGAATTATTACCCCATAACTCCCCACAATAAGTTAGATATGGTAATATCAGTGAACAGTAGAGCGTATGTAGTGCTTTTTGGTCTAGAACAAATGTTGCTTTATTCAGTATTGAGGTCTTTCTTGCCACTTGATGTTGTATATTTTTTATGTGAGATTTCCAGTCCATCGTCTCGTCTATTATAACCCCGAGAAATTGATTTTCGTTCACCTGCCAATGTCTACGCCATCAATTTTTATTTGTTCATACGTGTCCTTTTTGTACTTCCCAAATAGCATTACTTTAGATTTACTTAGGTTCAGGGATTGTCTGTTTTTATCAAACCATCTTTTTAGTAGAGTTAATTCACTCTCGTGCGCTGTCTCCAGAACAGAATGCGGTTGTATCGTCTGCAAATAATACTAGCTTTAGGTCCTTCGTGACTTTACAGATGTGGTTTACATAGATTGAACAGTTTTGGTTCCCTCCAGGTTGTATGAGCTCCTCCCACTGAACCAAATGCTTGGTTCTTCTATGTTACTGTAAATGATCCAATTGATGCCTCTATTCAGTTAACCTCCAAGCAGAGCACCTGGTCTACAAAAGCAAATAACCACCGAGGTCTCTAATTAGAGCCAGCTCGAAAAACATTGGCATCAACAGTTGTGGCTGTAGGCAACCTCCTTATGTTGTTAAAAAAACAAAAACTCCACAAGATGGCCGTACCTGCATTTGAAGTAGCATGAGTGGTCAGCATCCAGCAGTAGGGTTGTGTATCGTTTCTGTTTACCGGTGCCAAAACGTTACTATTGAAATGATGCTGGTGCTTAAGCAATCCCAAACCCATACTTAGGAAAAGGAAAACAATGTCCAAAAACAATGCCTTTTTATTTTACTTCCTGCCATTAACAGGAAGTTGACAGTGAGGGAGAAGAGGGGCGATATGTGTTGTTTTCTCCATGCACCTCTCCATCATTCCCTTCCAGTACATCTTTGTATCGCCTTTGCCACAGATTGTTTGTCTGCGGCGTGTTGCCATTGGGCTTCAGTCATGTGTGTGGAAATGATTGCGTAATAAGAGCACAGCAGGGAGGTTTGGAGAGGGCTCAAGGATTAAACGGCAGACACGCATGGCGCTTTGTGGTTTTGTGGAAAAAAGCCAGGCCACTCCGTATGGAGGCTGAAGATCATCAGCGCTGCCATCAATCAATTTGTCCCACTGTGCCGTCACACCTTTCTGCTTCCTCCATGTATGGAAAACAAGTCTTCATTCATGACTGACCGGTGAAGACCACTATACCTCCTTGGACTTCCATACAGTTGCACTAAGCTTCAGTCTGTTTTCTGATCTTCGCTCCCGTTACACACTTGGACCAACACTTCAAAGAAAGAACTTTGAACACCCCCGCAACACCTTCAGTTTTTGAAAACATGAAATACATCAAAAGACGGAACTGGGAACTTTCAGTTTGACCCGTTCCTTTTAACAAGCATTTGGATTGCAGGCAAAATGTAGAAAAACAGCATTTTTGTCAGGCAGCACAAAGCTACTCCATCATCCTTGCTTCGTGTTTTTTTTAATGTGCATCTATGTGTGGAAATTGAGATTAAAGGAGGCAACAATTTGCATCTTTTTATGTGTCTCCTGAAAGCCAACACATATTGATTAACACATTTATCTTCTCCGACATTTATTTTTTCTGCATTGCAACCTGCCCTTGCAGAAATGCTACAACAAATCACAATGTGGTGTTTTTCAAATGCTTTCCAAAGGCCCAACTGACTTGAAATTTCTCAGTCCAGTGCAGCACGCAGTGCAACATGCAGTCTGCTCCTTACCGCTATTGCAACATTAGTTCTGTTTGCTGCTGTGTTGTGCAATACAGTGTTCCCTCGCTACATTGCGGTTCACCTTTTGTGGATTCGCTCTTTTGCTGAATTTTTTTAGTTTTTTTTTTAAACAGTGTATAAAGGTGTGTTCTGC
Source organism: Dunckerocampus dactyliophorus (assembly GCF_027744805.1). Lineage (NCBI taxonomy): Eukaryota > Metazoa > Chordata > Actinopteri > Syngnathiformes > Syngnathidae > Dunckerocampus > Dunckerocampus dactyliophorus. Next base: position 5,310,648 of record NC_072832.1, on the reverse strand, counting down.
ATCCATGTGGTGTAATTAGAGTGATCTATCGGTGCTCTGTTGCATTTGTCTGTTATTGTATTTACTACTGCTACCAGTAGAGGGTGTTGTATACTCATGTGACAGTTGAAGACGTGTCCAGACTTGTCCAGTTTGTCTCAGTAAATATAGAGCCACAACAGTCCCGATTGGCTCAGGGATGACCTGCGTTCTGATTGGCTGCAGACCTTTCTCAATCATCTCCTTCATGCAGGACTGCCTGTTTCCTGTTGTACGATCACTAGCTGCCAGCAATCATACATGCTGAATGAAAGCAGAAGTTACGCAGCTGTAGGGCGCCTGGGATACTGTAGATTAATTTTCGGTTCATGGAGGACGACCAGGAGGAATATGTTTTTTAACAAGGATACAAAAACGCTACAGTGTAACGGCGCCAGGACATGCTACGGTCAGAGGAGTGAAATACGCATGAGTCACTTAATTTCTTGTGTCCAATCTCATGAGTTGATCATTAAAATTCAAACAAAATTCATTTGAGTGTTTAAACGTGAGAGAAATGTGATAAAATGTTAATGCCTGTCTCAGAAAAGTGTATAAAGTGTATAATTGTACAAAAATATAGATGGCTACTCGCGGGTTTCACTTATTGTGGGCTATTTTGGGAACCTATCCCGCGATCAACGAGGGAACACTGTAGAGCAAAGTAGGACTCAATAGTAATAAAAGGAATATTTTTGTAGTTAGAGCATAAAAATCCTGTTTATGACTTTGTAAATAGGATTTTAGAGCCTGCAGACATGAAATAGCACCCCATAGTCACCTCTATAATCATATTACCCAATATAGTAGATACAATCAGAGAAAATAAGCCATTTAAGACATAAATAAGCTGCGTACTCGTGTGTGTTTCAAAAAATGTCTTTTGGACGTGTGGACAGGAAGTGACGTCTGGGATTCAGAGTTGAGTTTTAGCTGGAGTACGGCCACAATGTTGGCATTATGATGATGCCTATTATTATTATGTTATTATGGTGCCTGTTGTTATGACGATGATGATGACTATTATTATCATGCTATTGTTATGTTACTGGTGGATGTTACGAGGGACACGCAGTGGCCTTGGAATATTTCGCTTTAGTTCAGTTCGCTTTAAAATGAGAGAACTGAATCTATGTGACATCTTTTCTGTACTGTACAGTACTTTGAACCCAAGCAAAACCTTCTGCTACTTTGTGTTCGGTGTACAGTACAGTAGGTAATGACCTTGAGTTTTGCTTGTGGGCATCCAAGTGTGTGGATAAACTGACAGCCTGTGTGTGTGTTTACTGACTTTTAGAAGAAGAGATAGAAAAGGGAAATGAAAAAGAAAAGGGAGGAGGCAAGGGGACAAGGTGATCTAGTCCAGTCAGCATCATGGCAACAGTTGCCTTAACAGCAGAAGGGGATTCCTCAATAGAATTGGAGTAAAAGCCTCTTTGTGGTTATATCTCAGTCGCTCTCTCCAGGGCAGTCGACCCTCTGGGGAATATGGCTGAAGTCCTACCCTCCACACACACACACACACACCTCCACCCTCCTCTCTTTTTAGCTCCCCATAATGGGTTGTTGCCAAGGTCACCACTGCAGTCATCCAAGCCCGATACATGTGTGTAAACTCGCTTCGCTGCTTTCTAGGTGATTTCACCCTGACATTGTTCGGAGAACGCTGCTCACGGCGGTAATTGTGTGGTCCCCTGGCGACACCAAAGTCAAGTCACGGATTGCAATTGGCCATTAGCGCTCATTGAAGCTCCATAGGTGATCCTGGGGCTGCCGCTTGCATTCCGACACTCTCTCCACAAATATGACAGCAAGTGAGCACACATGGTCTGGTGTAAAATGCCTTAGATTTCCCTGTGCACTTATTACATCACATTGATTTATTAGTGCGCATCCCCACCACGGAGAGTGGGTGTGATGAGAGGGATACACTTTGGGTTTTTTTAATGACAATGTTTGCATGACTAACGTCAACACATCTGATAGCTGCAGCGCCTTCCATTAACAAAGGTCGTTATCAAGCTTAGCAGGCGCGGACCTCATTGACTGCAAGGCAAATGTTAAAGCAAGCTAATGCATGCTAATGACCAAACACAGTCACACTGGTCATTTTATTTAACAAACAGACAAAACACATTCACAATAGCTTACAATATGTATCTGTTTTGTTGTAGTTTATTATAGTCGCAGAGTGTAGATTATTTCAAGTGATAATCACTGGTACCACAAAAACACACTCATGGCATCCAGCGGAATGGATTTTCCATAGTAAATCATGCTGACATGTGATTATCGTGGTTATAAGTATTGCACTGCACTTTGGACATATCATGTATGGACTGAACCTGCCAGCCAGTTTGTAGTCTCCGTCATAGGAAGGGTCATCCTTGTGATGTTCCTCTTGAATGCATGACAGTGGATACTATATTGGCTTTAACCGTCAGGCGTCCAAGGCTGTGAAACGACCCATCTTATCCAGAAGTTTTCCATATTCATAGGTTGATGAATTCAATTAACATGCAGGATTGGAAACTGGACTTTGACCTGGTGTATTTCAACTATCTTAAAGGTCCCATATTACTGTATTTTTCACCAGTTTTAAATACGTGTTAGAGGTGTCACGATAGTGTATTGGATGGGTCTTGCACAAAATTTAGTTGAAAAGTGACTTTTAATAAGCCCTACTATTAAGCCTACTTAATAAGCCATTTTGTGTGTCTGTAGCTTTAATGCTAATGAGCTGTGTTTGTCCACACCTGTGTCCAACAGAGTGTGTGTCTCCAAGAAGAAGTAGTATTGTGCACTCTATCCACTTTTTACATATACACTGTAACTCTGCACTTGTCAAACGTAATAGATGCCAGGGCAGCAAGGCACAGGTGCTAAAGTGGTCGTCTCCCAACCTAAAGGTTGCGGGTTCGATCGTCTGTCCTCCTGTGATCCTGTGATTATGAACCCCCTAGTTGCTCCTGATGCTGCTAACAGTGTCAAAGCGCATTGAGTGCCTTCGAGGTGGAAAAGCGCTGTACAAGTGAAAGGCCATTTACCGTGCCATAGATCACACACAACAACGTAACATTCAGGAGTGGGACAGAAGGACACAAACGTTAGCGACACTAGCATAGCTATGTGAGCTACAGTGCTAATATTACACTCACATTTTAACAGCAACATCAATTCGCTGAAGAAAAACAAAATGATCAAAATTACAGTTCCCACATCTGACGGTTAGGTGGCAGGCTTTATTTCAAGATGTGTAGCGAAGCCTGCTTTTTGGTTACAACATAATTTAAATGGGTACCTTTAAGTCACATGTTGTTTAGAATCAGCCCATTTTGTGCTTCAAAGAAATGGACTGAGGACTGAAATTTGACTATTAAAAATAAGTAGTTAAAACTGAGGTTATGTCGGATAGCAGTTTAATTCAAGTGTACTAGCTTGGATTAAGGACAAGAATCCCCAAAGGTTTGAAAGTAATTGTTTGAGAATTAGAACTAGTAAAGGGCTTACAAGAATTCATAATGAATGCGGTAGACTGGGACCAAATCAAATGTTTTTTCGTTGCGCTTGCACTGCAAACCAGAGGCTGTGTACAGTGTTCAGTATGCTAGGCAGGCACTGTGTGCACAGCGGTGCTTTAAGCCAACTGTTCTCATGTGTCTGAATTTGACAGCAAATAAAGAAAGCTTTGTCTTGACCTCCCGGCTTCCTTTGTTTCCCATTTTCTGTTCTGCTCTTGTGATAAAGCAGTCTATTAAGAAAAATAATCAGGAATAATTCCAAAATGAAATGTACTGCACAGTGACAATCCATTTGCTTCATGTTGATTATTCCAAAAGCTCGTGGCTAATCTGTTACACCCGAGTGATTTAATTGAACTCAAGTATGCCGGCATCTCCCTCATCGTTCTGTCGCATTCTAATAGTGTGTGATTATGCTCTTTTATCTGCTTTGGTGATGTGACGCTTAGCACCTCCCACAAGCCACAACATTGCGTACGCAATCTGCACAATCTAATGATATCCAAGGGATCCATCAAAAATAGTTCGGTTTACAGTTACGAAAGATACAAACGTGAACGGCCGCCGTTTTTGCAGCAGGTGCCCGAACAGCAGTGTGCGCCTGTCTTATGACAAATGTTTTTGCTGTTTAAAAAAAAAACACTTGAGGCACGGCTTTTTAAAGTCTAAGGCGCGAGTAGACTTCAAAGGAGACACAGTAGCTTGTGAAAAATAAAGTAAAACATATTTTTCAAACCTGCATTTAGTCTCTAAGGGGAGACACTTTGACTTAACGTATTTGGTTGTGATTTTATGGCGTTATGTACTGTATATTAGCTGGTAAAATACATGTTTTCAACAGACAACAATGCCCAGTTTTGGTATGAAGTAACCCATATGTTTATTATTCTGGCTGTAGCTTGCAAAGGTGTATCCTGTTTAAATAGTGTCCTCGCTGTTTCTATTATTCCGTCTCTTTCACTTGAGCTAAATAGGCTAGCCAAAAAACATCTAATTAACTCCAATACACATTTGTCCAACACCGACCTCCTTTTAAAGCTATTATAAGACAAACCTGAAAGAGGAACACACCGTTAGCAGGCGAGTGCTCTACACGCTGCAGATAAGCAGGCGCCCCAATGCGAGGAAACGAGGATGGAAAGCAAAAAGCTCCAAATAAATCTTGTAGATAATTGTGACACCCCTTGTCCCATCTAGTCTGCTTTATATATTTGAGCTGCTTATACACAGTATATATTTATTCATATTTATATGCATGGAAGTGCTCCCATGCGCTTTCTCGCTGCAGTTCAGAGAGGTTGTTTTGTGTCGTTTTGCTCGAGGAGGCTTTACCATAAAACCTGAAGAGTATCACATTACTCTTTGTGTAGGTCTGAGCTGTGCATTGTCAACACTTTCCAGTACAGGGATCCTGGCACTTTTTTATTACTTTGTGGTTGTGCTTCTTTGGCTGTACTTTGATGGAATGGAAGAGCTGCAGGTGTGTTTGTTCCCAGTGTCCTAAAATTGGCAATCTTCTCAGCCATCCCAAGTATGAAGAAAGTGTTGTTATACCCCTCTTATGGTGGACGAGAAGTACAAAACACGTTAAGGAAAAGCAAAACAAATTACAATTACACCACCTGCAAGGGGAATGTACCAAATCCCAGACTTACAGGACGTGATAATGTTTGGACCGATCAGCTCTGGAGAGTTGGTACTTTCCTTTTCCTTTGGTACAGAGGAGCTCACATGCAAGCTCGTCATCCTCACCTTGACCTGACTGCAGTTCGTCATTGTAACCGACTTGATTTGGCAAGTGCTCGCATTTCATCCACGACCATGACTTCATGTTGGAGCATGATAATGCACAGCCCCGTGTTGCAAGGATCTGTACACAGTTCATGGAAGCTGAAAGCATTCCAGTTCTTATACTGTATATGGTCAGCATCCGGCTAGCGACCAGTGCAGGGTGTTCCCTGCCTCTTGCCCGAAGTCAGCTGGGATAGGCTCCAGCATACCCCCACGGCCCTAATGCGGATAAGCAGCATAGAAGATGGATGGAAGGAAATCTCCCAGTTTTTGCATGCTCTTTGTTGTGAGCGGAGACTTGTTCCACTTTCTTCGACGGTCCTTGAACGCGCCATCTAACTTTCTCCCACTCCCCACAGATAGACTGCTATACTGTATTTTTTGGTCCCAAATGCTAATACTATGTGGGAATGCATAAAGGTAAGATTTGATGACGTTATTGAGTGCTAATGTTATTTGTTATTTAAAAAGGGACAGTGGATATTCATGAACACTTGTGTGTAAATATGCCAGAATTAGCCCAAAGGCTACATCTGTAGTCCCTGGTAGGTCAAAGAATAAGCCAAAGAAAAAACAAGAGAACTGTGTGACAAAGACAATACATGGACAAAAAGATAAAGCTATAAAACACAATAACGACATACAATCAAATCAAACGTTATAGTAAAATGAAAGGTCACAGAATTGAAGGTAGTAGAGTCTCTTGTAGCAACTGGGATGTTGTTCCAAATTTCAGTACCTTTGACTGATAACACCTGTTGGCTAAATGTTGTACGTCTGTGAGGTATCACACAGTCACCTCTGGTGGAGGCTCTTGTTACCTTTCCATTCACAGTGCATTTCATCTTAAAGGGATAGATCGGAGTTCTTGACATGACTTGTATGACATCCCCATCAGCATTGTAGTCCAATAAGAGCGGCTTACCCCCCCACTTGGTCTCCTAAGTCCAGTTCTGGTCAGATTTCCGTGATGAAGAACGTAGTTCCACGTAGTCGCTGGGGCTGTTGAACAGGCTAGTTTAAATTTTCTATAATTCTCAAAACTAAGAATGTTGTATTTCTGGAGAATGACAATGATGAAACGATAACGATTTTCTATCAAACACCTTTCAGGCCTTTTTAAAGAGTGATTCTATTAATTTGAAAGTTGTCAAGCAGTTAGTTAGTAATACAATATTCATGGAATACAGAAACATTTTAGCAGCATTCTCTGGCAATGATGTTCTGATTTGCCTAAAATTCGGAATATTAAAATGGACAATTTTAGATATATATTTTACATGTTGTGTGCATATATGTTGGTGCACCTCTCTGAAAAACATACTCCAGGCTCGTACTGGTGGATGGTGGGTCTGTATTCATTTTGTGCTTTTAATTTGGTGTTGTTCCTATCTTAGTTTTACACAACCCAGAGTGAATAAGACAAATTACATCGCTATAATGTGCTGACGTGGTGAAAATCTTTCCCGGCGACTAGCTGGTGCCCTGCTAATGGTAGCGCCGCTAATGTTAATTCTCATCTTCAGTCATGCTAAGCTACTGTGCATACACCCCAGGCTCTCACGTTGTTTAAAAGACGGATGTCAGCCGGTTGCTAGTCTTGTGATACCCGGTGCATGTCGCTCCAATCCATTCATCTCAGGATTTAAGGGTTAGGGTTATTCTGTTCTTATCGATCCAGGAGCCTGCTACCGATGCAGCCGCATCTCTCACCTGGCAAACCTGATGTCCCGTTTATTGTTCACGACCCTCATTCCCACACAGTTGGAAGCATACAAATGCCCACAATGTCTTGCTAAGAGGGAATATTCCAATTCACCCGATTAATGAATGAATTGAGTGGAGAAGTGTGTCGCGATAGTTGTGTCCCTGGAGTGAATGTGAATGAAAAACACTTTGGCTTTCTTTCTTTTTAGATGCCTCCTGTCTTGAGTGTGTGTGTGTGTGTGTGTTTAAATGATTGTGTGTCTGACTTCTATCATCATCTAACCTTTAGCTTGATGGCAAATCTAAGCCTCACTTTCACTTTTCGTTTCTAGATAATGAGGGAATAACACACAGGCTTTCTCTTCTGATTCTCTCTGAGATGGAGCATCTGCGCACACACTTTGTCACAAATCACACACGCACCCACACACACACACACACACACACTGATTGCGGCTTGTATGCCGATGAAAGACGTAAGCCAACGTGACAGAAAGAAGGCATAGCTCGTTATCACAGGCGCTTGTGTGTGTGTGTGTGTGTGTGTGTGCGGCTTTGATTGTCTTGGTGGTCTCTTTACACTTTATTTCTGCACACAATAATAAAACTTTTAAAGCAGAGAAGACATCTTTATTCTGTGTGGACAGCATGGCTTTTGTGGAATTTTCAGTTGAGCATCTGTATTTCGACGGGTTCCATGAAAAAAGCTGTTGCTAGTCGTTAGAAGATGTAAAAATTAACTAATTATTTTATTGAAAACAATCTTGTCATTTTTGTGCAGATGCCCCAGAATGACGTTAATGACGCTCTTATGCAAAAGTGACTTTTTAACAGTAATACAGTGTTCCCTTGTTCTTTCACGGAGTCGCTGTTTTGCGGATTTCTTTTTGTGCTTCTTTTTTTTTTATCACAGTGTATGAAAGCTGTTACAGGCCGAGCCTGGCCCTTTAAGAAGAACTGCATTGTGGAAAGTTGAGGGTCTCGCTCTTCCCTCTCTCGTCTGTCTGCACCGCCCATTGTTTTGGTCGTCCTGATTGGCTGTAGATCATTGTCAATCAGTTTCCTTTGTGCCGCCCTGCCGTGTCTCCTGTGTCAACGTTAGATTTTGGACAGCACACTTCCACTACTGCAGGGCATTGAACACTTGGTTAAAATTGCTAAAAAACGCTATGATGAGGGACCTTTCAATTGGTTTTTTTTCCTGCCACTTTAATTATCAAGCTCTGAAGTATAGTGGCTTCTGAAAACTGGAGCAGTTTCTTAATTAATTCATTTAATTTGACCTAAAACATTCAGAAAATTGAGTCCACCTAAGCACCACCGCCTCCCAGCCTGTAGTAGTGTCTAATGCATTTTCTTTGGCTTTTGCAAAGAGGGAAATGGTTAAGATAAGATTTTATTATTCCCTCAAATATATGACAACAACAGAACTAAAGCAGAACAGCAGTTACTCGTGTAGCTTGTTTTCTACATGTTTGGCTCATTCAAATGAATGAGTGCAAAAGTTTGATTTATTTCTTATGTGGAAAATGAATGAGAAAACCCAAATTTAAGGTTCAACAGCCTCTTGGAGCACAGAGACTTTGACTGCTATCATGACAAATGGATTTAACTGAATTTTAAATAAAATAGAGACCTTTATGTCAGACACGTAAAGGCTGTAGCCTAAGAACTTTTTTTTTTTAGAATGTTTTGAGGTTGCATGGACATCATGAAAGGAAGACTCCTTTCAGCAAACTAACTTTTTTGGTTGCTCCTTTCGCTTGTGCAGCCACCTGTGTCAACCAGCTTTTAAGTCTGCAGGCGAGTGACCTTGGCTTTGTCCAAGGACAAATTGCCTTTTAGGAAAAGCACTTAGGACCCTGCAGAAGACAAACACTTGTGCACTACCACGGCTTTATCGCACAGCATCATCTCATCTCTTTGAGTATTATTTTCTATGTAGTATAGTGTCACTCTTAATTTGAGCCACTTTAATGACTTCTTTCTGGATGCGCTGATAAAAAACATTGTTAAGACAGTAAATTAATAAAGAAGTCCTGTGTTTAATTAAACGTACCCTGATGGCTTTATCAGGAAGGTTTCCAAAGACTCCCACATGCAGCATCTTGCCTTCCTCTTTGCTATTTTCTCATTTCCATCTTAATGCTCGGCGTTTCCCTTTTCCTTTCATTTCCCTTCATCCCTCCCCTCCCGCGCCCTGCCGAGGAAATTGCTTGAATCTGTTGAAATTGATTTAACAATGCAGCGTTGGCCATTTTTGTCATGCAAATCCATTTGTCAGGAAAAAGGCATGTTGATGTGGTAAACAGGGTTGAAATGTTTGTCAATATTTTGGTTACCTTTGTTACTGCAAACTACAAGCGCCATCATAAATGGTGTCTGTGACAGTGTCTATCATCTTTGAAATTGTCCTTAAAGGGGCCCTATCCCGCATTTGCAACTTTTCACACTTGTGTACAGTATATGTTTAAAATGTTGGACAGTGTTCCCTCGCTCTATGGCGGTTCGCTGTTTCGCTGATTTTTTTTTAGTGCTTCTTTTTTTTTATTACAGCCTATGAATGCTGTTGCAGGCCGAGCCTGGCCCTTTAAGAAGAATTGCATTGTGGGAAGTTGAATGTCTATCTCTTCCCTCTCTCTTCGGTCTGCACCGCCCATTGTTTTCTGCTTCCTGATTGGCTGTAGACCGTTCAATCAATCTCCTTCGTGCCGTCTTGCCATGTCTCCTGTGTCATCGCTAGCCTGCTTGCTTGCTAGCTTGTAAATGAATCTTTGGTTCGTCTGCGGCAATATGTTTTAACAAGGATACAAAAACGCTACAGCACAGCGGAACGGCGCCAGGACAAAAGGGCACGGTCACAGGAGTGAAATATGCGTGAGTGACTTCATTATTTCTTGTGTTGATGATCATTAAGTTGAAATCGTAAAAAATTCAAACGAAGGTTTGACCTTTTTTAAGAGGGTTTAAGCAAGAGAGAAATGTGAGAAAATGTTATTGCCTGTCTGAGAAAAGTGTATAAAGTGTATGGTGAGGGGTTTTACAGCCTCAAAACATATAATAATTGGAAAAAAAGAAGTCGGATACTTCGCGGATTTCACTTATTGCGGGCTATTTTGGGAACCTATCCCCCGCGATAAACGAGGGAACACCGTACTCTTGTTCTACATGATGTGGACGTGCCATTTCATGAGGTGGGTGTGTTTTTAAGTTATCCCTGGTTTCATTTTTATAGCGCTCTTAAATCCCATGAGCGGTCAGGTACAAGAACGTCAGGGGATTTCCACGAGATCCTCGAATAGGAAGTCCATATATGGCGACTTGCCGCTTGCTTACTCAGTATCGTTTTTTAAAAATGGCAGCCTGAAAGTGTTTTTAATATTTTAATATTTGTGCAGCAATGAAAAGATTGTTGTCCGGGGAGCTAGAGACACACCTCACAGTGACTGCTCTTCTGCTCTCACCGCATGACGGACAGCTGTTTCTTGAACAAAGCACAATTCGACACCAGATTCTCCAATATTCATCCATTTTCCAATTCTTCTTTACTGTTTGCTGATAATCATCAGCACGTAACCAGTTGAGGGGGGCATGTCTTGATGCAGCTCTGATGGTGGCAAGGTGTGGGGCTTGGGGCGCCTGGAGAGGACACTCAAACCCAACAGAGCAGGCGTGCTTGGGGGAGGAGGCTGCGAAATTCTGAGCGGAGAGGAGAAGAATGCAGATTTATCCTGTACACCACTGGAGTATTTATGAAAAGAAACTTACTATAGTGCGCCACTGGAATCCAATATAATTTTAAAAGCCCCAAAAGGAGCAGGACAGGACTCCTTTAATAAGGTTGAATCTTTGAAGCAGTTCTTGCATTGCATCTCATTAGATTGTGGAAGTGTGTACAATCAAAATGACACAAGTGGATTCATTGGAGTCAGTCTCGGGTGTGCCCTAATGATCCGTCCAATAAGTTTGATCATAACTCATCCGGCACAGTGACAGAATCTATTTGGTCTCTTTGTCTGCTTCCATCACTTATGGACGCACCATGAGGGACATTCGTGTCTCACCTCGTGACTCTTTGCCGAGTCATTTCTCTTGTCAGAGGAAATAGTCTTTCAGGACGTCACGTGGCGCACTGACGTCTTTGTCCTTGAGCAGCTTTGACTATCTTGAAAGAACATTTAATGAAGCAGATATTTCGTGGTGAGACACAGAGTTATTAATAACGCCAGAGCGGTTTAGTTGTGAGAGTTTTTACAGCCTCTTTCTTGAATGGTTGGCCAACAAAAATGTTGTGATTTATTCTCGTAAAATGACGTCTTTTTCTCATTAGATTACAACTTTTTTCTCTTCATATTTTGACTTTATTCTTGTAAAACTACTGCAGATTTTTTCCAAATTTGCTGTTTTTTTTGTTTTTTTTAAGTTTTCCTGTTAAATTATATTTTTAGAACTTTGACAAACAAATAGTCTTTCACTTGTATAACGCTTTTCCACCTCCAAGGCACTCAAAGCGCTTTCACCCTGCTAGCACATCCGCCTGCTGATGGATCACAATCAAACCTGCAACCTTCAGTTTAGGAGCCGACCGCTCTACCACCTGAGCCATGCCACATCTGTGTGGTTGCACACAAATACAAGAACAAAATATGCAACATTTAAAAAAATACATAACAAAATGTCCTCTTCATGTGCGCATGCCATAGTGCTGTATATATAAATACACAGAGAGCTGATGATGTTTGTGTGTGAACACATGCCAAGGCGGCAGATGAGTGTGGCTAATGTATGTTTACTTGCAACCGAACAGTTGGCAGATACGCAACACTACCCTATGGCTCCTTCAGACAAGATGTAGTGTGCGACATCACAGAGACGTTGGCGCCATCTCTGTGAGGCGCGTGTGTGTGTCAGACTTCACATCCAGCTGTGTCTGTCAAATGCAGATAGGACTCTGGTTGGTAAGAAACAAGATAATATGATGCAGGGATAGTGAGAGGAGGAATTGTTTTTAAATTAAAGTGGGTGGTATATATTTACCTGCGATTGGCTGGCGACCAGTCCAGGGTGTACCCCGCCTGTCGCCCGAAGTCAGCTGGGATAGGCTCCAGCATACCCCCGCGACCCTAATGAGGAAGACGCGGTATAGAAAATGGATGGATGGATGGTATATATTTAATTAAGTAATAAAGTTTGTGTTAAAAATGAAGAAAATTGTACATGCATTTATAAGATCAACAATAGTTGACATTGTTGTTTTTTTTAATTTGAGCAAACATGAACTAGGTTGTGTTAAGTGATGACAAAACATTTATAGCCGAACGCAGCACCCAACATAACACGCAGCGGTGTTGGAAATGCAAACAGTGGGCATGTAACACTTGAAAGGACATACCTTGTATACTGTATGCACACGTAGTTGCCAGCGCCTACCGCCTCCTGCCAAGCAAACACACACACACACTGTATAGCACAAAGCGTTTATGACAAATGTCTTCGCAGTAAGTGCGGAGACGAAGTGGCCTGCACACAGATGTGCAGCATGGAGGAACACGGAGGACACAAACAAGTCCATCAAGCAGATTAATTCGTTTACACTTGTTGTGACAGCAAACACTGCAACCAAGGAGACACAGTGTGACATATAACATGCGGTCTTATATGATACATTAAACAGAATTAATACGCCTACATGCTATGTCAACTGTTCCCCCGTGAAAAATGACATTCTTAGGGAGACTGTTATGTCTAGGGTTCGGCTGCTGCCTGAGTCTGGGCACAGATCATTTTTATTACTAAAAACCTTCCGACTAAAATAACTAAAAACCCTTTTGTAGATGGTATGGTCTACCTTTTAAAAACAGGAAACACCTGGCGGCTCCTCCCCAAACATTGCCGAAGGAGAACTGCACAAACACAAGTAAGTATCTTGCCACAAATGAACCTAACACATGTAACTGAAAGTAAACCATTAGAAAGTACATTCTCTCCACTCCCAGAATGGTCATATTTACTACGTACTGTATTACAGGTCACACAATACGGGGTACTAAATACTGCATGCGTTTGCGTGAGATAACTCTTTTACTCCTGATCGGAGTAAACAAAAGGGTGAACATTTGTCAAAACATGCACCCCTACTGTGTTGCTTGTGCTATTATTTTACAAAGTATTACACAATTGTAGGTCATTTTGTTAACATTGAGTTAAAATAATTTTTCCTGTGTTTAATTGTATCTTCTTGCCACAGGAAAGTGGTAAAGTACTTTAATGAATGGCGTTACCGATATGATTTCTCCCCCCTTTTTCATTTTTTGTGTTTGAAAATGATTTAAATCGTTGACAATTTTTGACAAAATGCTTTCTTTTAGGGCATAATCAACGAGACACTAGGAACAATCCCTTTTTCACACAGGGCCATGTAGGTTTGGATTTTTTTTCTCCCTTAATAATAAAAGGTTTCATTTAATAACTTGCGTTTTGTGTTCAGTTAGATAGATGGATACTTAATTTATCTCCAAGAGAAATTCATTCTTGTGTCACTGACTAATATTTCATTTTGTTTGATGGTCTGAAACATTTAAGTGTGACAAAAAAAAAAGAAATCAGAAAGGGGGCAAACACTTTTTCACACTACTGTATATACTGTATATATATATATACAGTGTATGTATATATATATATATATATATATATATATATATATACTATATATTATGTCAAAATGAAAAAGAAAACAAACTAATTTTTAATTGCCTTTGCTCACATTCTTGTATTTCCAGCTAAAGCCAGACCCATTTAACAACTAAAAATGACTTTTAACTCAAAATTTGGCCCAAATTGTGTTCTTAATTGAATGTGTGCTGCAAAATCACAGTTTTAGTTTGTGTGTGTGAGCCTCTTTTCAGTCTGAATGATCGTTTGAAAGCAAAGTATGTCTTTTGGAGGTTTTTATATCCTTCAAAAAGGGTGGTTCCCACATGGCATCGCCTGCAGCTGTTGCCCCCACAATGCAGCACAACATTATTAATACATGATGTGACTTTTGGGGACGATATGAGCTCCATGTGCAAACACTGTGAGGTTCATTTATCTGCACATCATCTGTGCAGATTCACTTCATTACTACGGCATCTGCTGCAATTTCGTCACCTTTCTCTGTCAGCGGAAGTAACATTTTGCACAGTAAGATGTAGGATGTGTTCTAACATTTCAACAGGAGATTACAGCAACAGAGTATTGTGTATGTTTGTACGTAACCACACACATACACACACACACACACACACACACACACACACACACACACACACACACACACTTACTCAGCACTTTGATGGTAACTGCAGGCGAAGCCGAAGCCCTGAGCACTTTAGCACTGACGTCTCGTGACAGCTTTGACTTATGCAAGCCTCCTATACATCTCCGCACACACACAATGAGGTGACTGGGGTCAGTGACAGGAAGTGAGCCGAGCCCTCGTCCCTCCTTCGCCTCTCTCTGTCCTATACCTTCTCCCCGAGGGGCCTTGATCTGGTGACAAAGACCCCTTACGGGGCCAAAAGTCTGTCGGACAATGACATTTGATTGTTGACAGCGTGTCCCAGAGGCACAAACACTGACAACAACACGATACTTCTTCGAAATAACGAGACGCCTCTCCCCTCTTTTACACTTTACACCCTGTTTCTTTACTTTGACCTTTTCTGTCTTTAAGAATAATTCTTCCCTGTGTAGAACACACTTTGTTAAAATGGAATATGTATTGTATGCCGTAATATCATGACATAGCTGCTTGTCCAGTGTTAGAATTTAGAGTTCTTTAAAAAGAGTCAATGGCACCATAAGCTAATACGCTATTAGTCATTACGCCTGTGAAGTAAATCCTCCCTCCTCATGGACATGATACTGCCTTTGACCCGCCCCTAGCTAGATGAGTCTGTCCCGTGCATATGCCAACTCCTTGACAGCTTGAGGACAGCTTTGTAGTAATAAAAACAAAAACAGGCTTCGCTACACAGCTTTAAAAGGCTAATTGTATGAAACTTGGCAATTTTTTTTAAACCCAATGATCCCCTCTATTGCAAGGTGTATAGAACAGACGTTTTGTACGTATGCCCACACTTTTTACCCTCCGTTTGGTCCCATTTATCTCACATAAGAACCACGTTTGTCCATCCATCCATCCATTTTCTATACCGCTTCATCCTCATTAGGGTCGCGGGGGCATGCTGGAGCCTATCCCAGCTGACTTCGGGCGACAGGCGGGGTACACCCTGGACTGGTCGCCAGCCAATCGCAGGGCACATATAGACAAACAACCATTCACACTCACATTCATACCTATGGACAATTTAGAGTCGCCAATTAACCTCACCTGCATGTTTTTGGGAATGTGGGAGGAAGCCGGAGTACCCGGAGAAAACGAAAGAAATCGAACCCAGGTCTTCCCGATCTCCAGGCTGTTCCTGTATTGGCCAATGTGCTAACCACTAGACCACTGTGCGGCCCAACCACGTTTGTGTTATTCTGTAATCCAAGCATATTATAAGGCTTTACTCATCGATACCTTATACATCCACCACTTGATGGAAGATGACTAAAAAGGCTTCGCTACACATGTTAATATAAATCTCTGCCGAACTATCCATCAGTAAGTGGGAGCTGTACGTTTGGTCATGTTGCTTTTCTTCCGCGAATAGACTAACCTGGCATGGTGTTGCTGTGAAAATGGAACTACAGGGTGGGCCGTACCTTTCCATATACACTAAGTCCCCAACTTCCGAACATCCGACGTGCGAACTTTCGGAGATACGAACACAAGCCGACTGGTCTATTTTTTCATGTATTTTGCCTTTTACTACTGTAACTCCATTATTTACAGTATACTGCTACATGCTTGACCAGTAGAGGGCACTGTGACACTGCTAATGGGACCAACAGGTCAAGAACAGGACGAGGAGAGAGAAAGCTAAATTGTAGCTGTATAATACAACCCGGACAGAGCGTGTGATTAAAGTTTGTTAAGAGTTAAAAGGCCTGCTTAATTCTACACCACCCATAGAACACTACTTCTTTTAGAAGAGTCTAACGACCATGACAATTTGTCCTTTTTTTCAATATCTCCGCCTCCTCCACCACAACGACGTATGCTCGACCACTCCTCTTCAAAGGTAAATAACATTTATCATGACGTATTATATCATTTTTATTATTGTTTTTTTCATTAATTATCCTCGTTTAATATTACTACTGCATTCAAACTAATATTTACATACATACACATATACTGTATATGTATACAAGTACATTTAGTACCTATATCATTGGTAATATTTTTTTTTTTCGACATAAGAACAATTCGACTTAAGAACGGTTGTCTGGAACTAATTGTGTTCGTTGGTTGGGGACTATAGGAAAATGTATAATGTTTATTTTTTATGGTTTTTTTGGGGGGAGAGGGTATCTGAAGGCCGTGGCACTTGAAGGCCATAGTGGATCAGGTGAAGATACGAGACATATGTGATCTCAAGGAATGTATCAACAACGGCATTACAAGCATCACTGCAACTGTGCTAATGCAAGTTCAACAGTGGAAAACACGTATTAAGATGCAATATGTGTTTTCGACATCCCACATTATTTATACAACATGCACTGTATGATTACCATTAATGATTATTTTTCCTATGTATGGAAATCCTATGGCCCACCCTGTATAATGTTAGCACAGTAGCTCACATAGCGACGCTGGTGTTGCTAATGTTGGTGTCCTCCTGTCCCACTCCTTCATCATATGTTGTCGTATGTGATATACAGAATCTATTGTGTATGTGTAAACAGTGAATAAAGTGCAGAATAATACTTCTGGGAGACACAGGTGCACAAACAACTTATTAGCATTATTTATTTGTATTTAAAATTGTTGAAGAATAATATAAAATGGGACCTATAATTAAAATAGCACAGTCGTCCATCACTCTGGGTTACACTTTTTGGACGGTCCAATACCAAAGAGTAAGCAACCTTCTGATCTCCCCTACTCTTGAGGTGCATAATGCACCATGAATAATTAATGAGGGCTACTTTTAGACAAGGGCTCTCAAACTTCCATTGATGTGATATGATTAGAGTCCCAGACGCAGCCATTTCAAACAAAGCCATTGATAATGCAGGAGAGCAGTTTAAAGCGGCTGCATGTTTACATGGAGTATTAGATGCTTGAGCAACAAATAACTCATAAAGCTCTACAAGGCTAGCTCTCCCTCTCCTCCTTCTCCGTCACATAAACACAATAAAAAAAACTTCTATCTCTTTGATATGCAGTCCATGTAGTGCCACTGGAGCTCATTTTTAAGGAACTGATAGCAAAGCCCATGCAGTGGATTTATCAGTTCTGTATTGAGACGCTCTGTCGGAGTGACAGCTTTCATTTGCGTGTGCACCGAATGTGACAAAGA
Organism: Dunckerocampus dactyliophorus; assembly: GCF_027744805.1. Lineage (NCBI taxonomy): Eukaryota > Metazoa > Chordata > Actinopteri > Syngnathiformes > Syngnathidae > Dunckerocampus > Dunckerocampus dactyliophorus. The sequence goes on along the minus strand of NC_072832.1, from coordinate 5,293,154 downwards.
GCCAAATTCAGACATAAAATGAGAGAGATGCATTGGTGGTCACATTTATTCCTACACTTACAAACATCGCTATTCTCACAGAAGTGCTTTCCATGTCAGATTCTTCTGAAAGGATTGTTTTTATCTATTCCTGGATGCTTCTCACATCTCGGAGCAATAAGACGTGACAGCAGAGGACAACAATAAAACATCATCCCGCTGCACGTACAGACGCTTGTTTTCTTCACAAAATTTGCTTTCACTTTTACTTATTGTCTGAATCAAAGTGACAAGCCTCTTTTGCACAGTGAGATCGCAACATTGACCCATCAAAGCTATAGATACTGTAGATAGATAGATAGGTAGATAGATAGATAGATAGATAGATAGATAGTTTATTAATCTCCAAGAGAAATTCACATTTCCAGAAGCTCTCTTAGGACAGTGATAGTAATCTGCCACTGAAACTGCTCTCCTGTCAGGAGATGATGCTGCACATTGGATGATGCTGGTTGTCCATGATGGACAGGAGCCTCCTTAGTGTCCTTTGCTCTGCCAAAGATGCCAAGCTGTCCAGCTCAGTGCCAATGACGGAGCCTGCCTTCCTCACCAGTTTGTCCAGGCGTGTGGCGTCCTTCTTGAGGCTGCTCCCTCCAGCACATTACTGCATACAGGAGGGCACTAGCTACCACAGTCTGGTAGAGGATCTGTAGCAGCTTCTTGCACATGTTGAAGGACACCAGCCTTCTGAGGAAGTACAGACGGCTCTGCCCTGTCCTGCATCTATGGTGACAGTCCAGTCCAGTTTGTCATTCAGATTATATTATATTTATAGGTGTGAACTACCTCCACACGGTCACATTTAATGAGAACAAGTTCTGGGTGTGTCTTGTTTCTCCAAAGTCCACCACCATTTCCCTGGTATTGGTGGTGTTGAGGTGCAGGTGGTTTGTATCGCACCAGCTGACGAAGTCCTGGATCAGTTTTCTGTACTCATCCTCCCGTCCATTCCTGATCCATCCCACGAAGGCTGTGTCGTCCGCTTACTTCAGTACATGCGGTGCTCCCATGCTGCTAGTCACAGTGTCGGACCCCGGTCGCACGTACTGAGGTCTACCAGTCAGGTAGTCTGTTAGTTATAAATGTAATGTCCAGGTGAGCGAGAGATCGGTAGGGCAAGATGATGGCTTCCCCAACTCCCGCTTTCTCCCGGTATGCAAACTGCAGAGGGTCGAGTGCGTGGTAGGCCTGTGGCCTCAGGTGATAGAGCAGCAACCGCTTTGTGGTCTTAATCACACGTGACGTCAGGGATACCGTCCTGAAGTCATTCAGCACACCAGGATGCGGTCTCTTTGGGACGTCTTCCACAGCTGTGGAACCCTCCCCAACCCCAAGCTCAGGTTGAAGATGCGCTGTAGAGGGTCTCCCAGCTCCCACGCACAGGCCTTCAGTAGTCCAGGTGATGCTCCATCTGGACTTGCTGCTTTGCTGGGGCGCAGCCTCCTTAGCTCCGCACTTACTTGAGCTGCTGTTATTGTGGGTTGTGTGAGGGGGGAGGGTGAGGAGAGGTGTCCACTTCCGTGCTGGTGACTTGCGTGGGGGCTGCTGTGAGGGGGGAGGGTGAGGAGAGGTGTCCACTTCCGTGCTGGTGACTTGCGTGGGGGCTGCTGTGTGTGGGCTGGGCTGGTCAAACCTGTTAAAAAACTGGTTTAGGTGGTTTGCCCTTCTCACATCCCCCTCAATGTGGGCAGGGGTTGTAACAGAATATCCTGGCATTTATCCACCTTTCACTTTTACACAGAACCCAGTGACACGGGATATTGCCAGAACTCTGTACGCCTTCACACAGTAACACAGCATCCCGTTATCAGGCAACGACATATCGAATAGTCAAGGGACAATCACTTTCAACACAACAGGTTGATGAATCTTGGGTGCCAAACATCACACTCCTGTCCCGACATGACCCCTTACCCTTATACACAGGTGCTGTTCCACCTCTGATACTACATCCAAAGGCGCAATATCGCCAGGAGGACTTTGTTCTGTTTCAGTATCATTTAGACAGAACAGCTACACGGACGAAAGGTGGAAAATGGCCAGCTTCGCCCCAGTGTCTGTATAACAGTGATGTACTGTATACAAACACAATTACTTTCAGCATAACAGGCCCGGAGAAATCATTTTTGAGGGTCACCCTTCACACTATGGCATTCCCTTATACACAGGTATCGCCTCACCTCTGATCCTACCTCCGAAGGTGGAATAGTGCTGGGATGACTTTGTTCATCCAGTTTCTGTGTCATTTATACAGAACAGCTACACTGAAAGAACAGTCATTAGCGCCACCAACGTGGTTTTGTTTGTAAAATTACACAAAGTATTTAACTGCCGTGAGAAGACGTTTTTTTTTCCCAACAAAATAGTTGTAGTCAGGGTTTAAAATGACCTCAGTCTGCGTGAATTCTTCCACGTCGCCTTAACTTGCGTTTCTTTTAGACTCTTGCCTTCCTGCAGTATCGACATTGGCTGCATTCTTGGTCACTGTTCAGTCAGTCATTGGGTGGTCTACATGCCAGGCCTTACAGCAGAACTACAGATTCAACTGTACGCCAATCATCTATTTTATGAACAGTATTTAGTCTTTAATTGTTTTCTGAGGGACTATTTGGCCCAACTGTATCTTCTGTAAATATGCTATAGCAGGCTGAAAAATAAATGTTTTTAGCAGCTGACATTTTGATTTAGCTTTAATCTGTGGCTATAAAAGATAGTTATGGTTTCACACCGCAAGTATCCACCGTACGCCTCAATTTTACGCCTCTGTGTTGTGCGAAGCGCCTAAAGTGCTCCTCCATTCTGTCTGCGATGCTCAGTGTGCGGCTGAAGAGGTCCGAGCCAACAATAGCAGTTATCTGAGCCTTTATTTATGAAAGGGGATTTGCTCCACTCATGTTAAGTAGTTGGCACAGTAGCCGCCAAAGCAACTCGCTAATGCCTGCCTTGCTTCCTCCTACTGTGCCCCGAGAGGACAAAACTAAAGGATGCTGGATGGAGGTAGGGCTCAGTTTTTGCGAGCTGCTGTTACTATTCGTTTTACAATATTTTTATATCACATTCAGTCCAAACTACAACTGTCCCCCATATTAGTACGTCAATGCCGTTTACTAACTCATCCGGTAACTTTTGTATGCGTCGATATACAGCATATAACAGCGACTTCTCGTTACCCACCATTGAATCGAAAGAGAAGCACGTCCTCCTTTGAACAAACTTACAACGTGAAGACAAAAATAGCTGACTTTTTGTTTCACAAGATACAAGTTTGCCTTCAACATAGCTGAAGAAAAAGTAGTTCCTACCAACCACGGATTATTTATACAGGATGTCAATGATTTAGTTACCGGTACTTTCCACTGTGTTCCTGTTAAAGATATACATTACCACAAGTATCAAAGTATCAAAATTTGGATTTGAGAATCGATTTTGGAACATAAAGGTCTGGTATCAGAAGTATTGATATTTCAGTATCACAGCACATCACTACCCCCAATAAAATGATTGCCGTTCATGTCTCGTTTTCATGTTTGTCGCTCGTGCATACACAAAAGCAGCATCAGAGAGGCTGTGTGGTCGTGATAGTCTATACCAGTGGTCACCAACCTTTTTGAGACCAAGATCCCTGGTCTCGGCCGTGATCCTGCTCAAGATCTATCGTCGGGGTCGGGCTTGTGGCGTGGGCTCTATGAGCGAACTACATCTCGGCTTGTTGGCTCAGTGTCATGTGCGAGCGATGGTCAGGAGAGAGAGACTGCACAAGACAAGATTTTTTTGGAGGTGCACGTCTATGGAGTCATATTTGTGCCTTAATTTTGAGGGAGCAAAGGCAACTACTTAGCTCATTGACTGCCAGCCATGTTCAGAGCAGAAAGCTCCATACTGCCAGAGATTTTGGGCATTTTTGCTGAACTTTCAAGACCTACAGATTATTGAGTTTTAGGACCACATAAACATTGAAACTATCTAAAATAACTTTAGACTCTCTTCTTTCATCAGGAAAAAAGGTTGTAGGTTGTGGGTTTTAGCCTTGTTGGGTCTTTAGATATTGGCGGTAGAACGTAGGGTAGTTCCAGCAAAATCACCTAATTTTGACCAAAAAACGGAGAAAATGAGCTTTTTCTGCAGAGAAGCAAATCTCTGGGGTCTGCTTGATGTGGGGATGAATCCCTGCTTGCTGACCGATCCAGACGGCAGCCACGCATCAGAAGAATCAGGGTTGGCAGACAGCCCCTTTTTAAAAGTTTCATTGGAGCTGATCTTATTATTGTTAACCGGGGTTGTTGGGTTTTATGGGACACAAACACAACAAACAAGTGGGTGCCCAGTAGGATACTTTGTGGTACATTGTTTGTACATTAAATATGCCGTTTAACAAAGTACACACGAGTACATCATCTGATGCATTTTTCACTGGTTGTGTGCTAGCTTGCAGTAGAATAACATTATGAGACCTATAAATGATTCATTTCCCTTCTGCCCTTCTTTCCGACCCCCTCAGCTGTATAGACTAAACGGCCAAATAAGTGATGGTGGGCCTGAAATGCTCACGGACAGGACGGATCCTTGTCAATGTATGCGGCTCAGGATACCATCAGTGGAAATCATTAATGCTGCAGATAGCTTACTCCACAATACTAAAAAGACGACCCCAATGAATAATTCAAAGCGCAATGTGGTCATTAAGTGTTAAATCTTGTGTAAAATACTCTTAGGTGTCTCGCAGTCAGCAGGGCCGACGTTCCGCCGGCCGAGGCTTAGCTTGCATGCTTAGTCACAGGACAAATCTGATGATAAGCGTGTGGTTCTGATGTTTAATCCTACACATACAATTTAGGAGCACAACAAACAGCGGTTATGTAACGCTGCTCTGCGTCTTTTGTTTGGCATGTAGCAAAAAAAAACAAAAAAAAAACAGGACTTAAATTATACATTCATCGGGAACGTTCTTTGTTTTACAGCCTCTTTTTTTCCATGTGGGCGGACTTGCGATTTACACGCTGCATCTGCATGAAACGTGTATATTTATAGGGTATGTGTATTGATCACTTTCAGAGGAAAACACAGCATAAATGTGGCGTTGGTGCTTTGGAAGTGAGGTTACAGGTTCAGTGGCATTATTCTGGTTAAAAATAAACCCTGCAGTGTTGGTGGAGAACTGAAACTTTTGCAAACAGGAAACAGAATCCTCAGAAATGTCTAGAACAGCCGCCTCCTGCCTTTGTGAACTCTGCATTTATCACCATCATTTGATTTCCTTCTTTGCAGCTTGAAAAAAACCCCATGTTTCCCTGGAAACAAACAATGGAGTATTTTACGTGGCAGGAGCAGGATGTTAGATAAATGCCAAAATGTGGACTATTTCTTGGCGCGGTGAAGCAGCCCGCAGGCGGTGTCACAGTAACGACACACACAGCCAGCGACCTTTCGAGAAGGTGCCAGGGATGTTTATGTTACCTTCACCCAATTTGTAGCTGTCCAGCTGAGCTAAAGTGTCACACTATTCCAATTAAAGACCACAACTTTGCCACCAATGACAATAAAAATAAGTGTTGAAAGGGTTAACAGTTGACAGAAATATATTTGGATGATGAGTGAGAGTACAGACAATGTGCCCACAAAGAATGAAGAGATAGTAACAGGTGTAGTAGTAGACATGGCCTTGTATGTGCACGGTGGTTCAGGACTCTTCCTTGTACTTAGTAAACATCAGCTGCTTGTACTGTTTCTTGAAATCGCTCATTTTAAGCTCGCAGACGTATATGCTCCTCGCTATTGCTTCCTTTTTGCTAAGTGTTTTTTTTACCCATTTCAAAACTAACCCTCTGATGCCATACCTTTCTAGTTTGTTAATTAGCATATTAACAAATGAAATGGTATGGAATCAATCATCAGTGAGTCGTCAATGAAGTCTGAGTCTCTAACAATTTGCATCACAAGTCACTCCTGTGTGCCTCTCCTTAACGTCCCCATTATGCCAAGAATCGGTGCATTAGGATCACACTCTCGCCCATTTGTGCATTTGCCTTTCCCCTTCATAAAACTCCGTTGCTGCACTTTTTTTTTTTTACACGCAGATATCTTTAGTGTTTACCTCTTTGGGGCCTGCTTTTTTTTTTCTGCAAACAAATTGAATTTCTCACTCGGGGCAGCGATTCATGTCCACAAGCTGCCTGCCGCATCCTCGCCTGATGCGAAGAGACATCCATTGCTTTGTATCCATCCATAATTCTTCTGCGCATGTGACACTTTTACACGCCGGAAGCACCCCCACTCTGCTCCAAAGCGTGACACGCAAAAGAGCCATCAGACAGTGAAAGAGTTAATTTGGGACGCTGACGGCCATAGTTGCCGATTAGATGGTGAGCATGCACTGATACCTCAGACTGATGCTCATCTCCACCGAGCAACGGTCGGCACACGTGCACGCACTTTTTCATCTTCCTCCCCTGTCTCTCCTGACCTCCCTCATCATCCCTCTCCCGTTTGCCTTGATTCCGCCTTTCATTCAACTGGTATTAAAAATAGCCGTGGCCACCCGCTGCCTTCATCTGGCTTGTTTGCTGTTGCCGGTGAACGTAAGCGTGGCGGATTGATGCAGCCGTTTGATTCTTTCTGCACCCTCAGCAACATCGCAGCAGTGTGTGTTTGCAAAGGAGAGGGCGAGCCAGAAGTGAAAATGGGAACAATTAAAACCTCACAACGTGTACCTGACAGCAAAAAGTAGGAGGTTCACACAGTCAGAATAAAGGCGATGATGGTGAGAATCATTTGGCAAAACACTTAAACCCGTTCATCCATTTCACTCATGGTGTGTTCTCATTAGGGTCGTGGGTAAGCTGGAGCTTATCCCAGCTGTCTTTGGGCACCACGGACTGGTCGCCAGTCAATCACAGTGCACAGTGATGGCTCTGGCTTGTTTGACGCCTCCCAGGGATAACTTAAAAACACAACAACCTCATGCTGTGGGACGTCCACATCATGTAGAACAAGAAAACATTTTAAACATACACACTGCGGTAAGTCTGAAAAGTTGGAAATAGCATCAAATAATGTGTGTTTACTCCTCCTTTGTAAAGAAATGCATCCCCTTTTTTTCAACCAAAAGAGTTTTATATACTATTATGGTATTATGGTATTAGTATTGGGACTCCCAGTGGAAAAAAAGTGCACATTTTTGTTAAAAGCCCGTCTTTCGTCATGTCTTTAGCTTGCATGACATCCAAAGTGTGTTAACATATTCAGGGACAATATGAGAGTACTTGCTGTCTTCTAGAATACACCAGCAAAGTTGTTATTCCTACTTCGTTTGAGACTTCACAATCATTTCTTGGGCTGTAAAAATCCTGGCATGGAAGGTGACGATCTCTCTCTCTCTCTCTCTCTCTCTCTCTCTCTCTCTCTCTTTTTCTGCTTTTGTCGGGCAAGGCTGTTTATATTCCCGCGTGATTTAGAGCACGCGCTCCGCGACAGTGGACGTCCGACCTCATCCTCAGCAGGTGCGCCATCGGGATGACATTTTGTGGGAAATGGCTCTTTGGCGGCCTTGGCGCTCCATTTCTCGGAAGTCCTGCACCCCCCCCCCAAAAAAATGTTTTGAAATATGAATGGCTGAGTAGCTACATGTACGTGGCAAACGGAATTAAGCATTTATTACACTTCCGCCGTGATTTAACTGACATACAATTTTACAATCAATTTCGCAAATGTTGAAATGCAAAAAAATGGCTTTTCACTGCTAGCGAAGGTCATTTTTCACCCTGGAAAAAGTAAGACATTAAAGATACTGTCAGCCTGTCATTAGTCAAAAAGTATGCATATTTAAGCCAATTAATTAAACATAAAAATTAAGCATTTTCAAGCGAAAAAATGGCTAAATGAACTAAAATACAAATATCAGAAGACGTATTCCAAAACGTTGTGATGATATGTAGTATTCCACACTGGTCACTAGGTGTCAGTGATATTACATTCATGGGAAAAGAGCCACCGGAGAAAATAGCGTCCAGAACAGGGAGTAAAAACAGAACCACAACAAGGAACTTTCCCAATGCTAATTTGTGAGATTCTATCAGGTCTTATTTATGTTTAATATGTCTTATTTTCTCCTTTTATGTCACCTATATTGGGTAACATTTGTATTACCCAAAGGTGACTATAGGGATGTTATTTCATGTCTCTAATGTTAAAAAAGGTATTTGGAAGGTTGTAAACAGGTTTTCTAAGCTCTAATGACAAATACACGATTTATAAATACTATTACGGTCGGGTCGCAATAAACAAGGGATTACTGTATAAGCATATATGCAGTGTATGTACTCTTGATGGACAAAATATGATACGTAGTACACACACATAGTTATCATATGACAAGAATGCCGCTCAATAGACAAAATATAAACCAAGTAGTTGTGATTGATACTCCGCTCCAATTCACTGGGGGGCATTCATACACTTTAGAAAGTTGATAAAAACTATTAAAAAAAGAAAATCTGGATGTGCACATTTGTACGGATCTGTGCTAAAACCTAAGGCTGAATTGTGCTACAGCGTCACGCCACCAGTGTAAGCCACGCCGGTTCACTCCTCCCCCTCCAAACCCTCCCACAGAGCTTGAGGTGCACCTCCCAAAAATATCGAGCACTATGGACTATTTTTTTAGTGCATAATTTGTGCCAAAACAGAAGTATGGTGAAATACAGTATATAGCATTGGTCTGATGCTCATTTGAGAATTATGTTAGCATGCTAATCATTGAGTGAGTTGAATTAATTAGCCCGTATGCGCTTCAGTGCACTGTAGGTGTTCCACCTTTCTACCATTCTACATTTGTAGCTATTATCGTTTTTGCACAAGTGTCTCCTCATCTTTACTACGTCGTCATCTCCTGCGCATGGGATAAATCCGCCGCTCGATTTGAGAAACGTCGCCCCAAAGTGCAGTGGAAATACGCTTGTCGGCCTTTAGCTTGATTAAATCCCCGCCGGTGGTTTTAAAACGGCACGGGGCTGCGGCATGTACAAAGCAACCAGACACATTTTGACACCAGTGGAGGCTCGTCTGCTGCCTGGGGCGCTGCCCTGTTGAAAGAGATTAGCTCCGATACCACTGAATTTGAGCAAGAATGATGTAATATGTGGAGCATCTGTCCTTGCAGGAAGATCATCTCACTTGATAGAAAGCACAGTGGGAAGAAATGGTGTCTTCTGCTCTTCGACTGCTGCATGCAAAAGGGTGAAAACTGGTCAAAACATGCATCCGTACTGTGTTACCAGTGTTATTATTTTTCTGACAAATACACCACATGGTGGCGTTGTTATTAAACTCTATACTATGTCGGACTGACTTGAAATTTCTTCCCACAGCTCAATGCTCTGTACAAAAACTCTGACTGTAACTTTAGAGTGCTTAGCCAAATCACCACGAAATTTGGTAGGCGTCTTTAGCGGACTGACAAGCCGAAGTGTGTCGAATTTGAGAAAGATTGGTTGAAAAACACAGCCGCCATCAAGCAGAACGACTTTGCAGGGGCACGGGCGGGACCGAGCAACTACTTGTAAGTCAACCGTCTCATTATAAAGTTTGGACGATATCTATGCTAGCATTTCTTCTAAAGCATTTTGAGCACAACCCGCAGAGGGGGCGCCACAAATGGAAAAACAAATCATCACGGGGTGTCCCTTTTTCACATGACTGTCGTTCTTTCTCACATGAATTCAAGTGATAAGATGTGACATTCCATAAATATTCTCAGGCCTGCCGAGTCGGGTTCGCATGGATCGTCCTCAACTCAACTTTTATGTTCCACTGCAGGCTTTGAATGTCCACAGGTGACCACGTCTTTGTCTCGTGTGTGTGTGCGTGTGTGTGTGTGTGCTTCAGATTAAGCGGAAACATCGGAGGGACATGTCCTCTGTGATTAGCACTCGTGTAAATGTCAAGCGTGTTTGTACTGCTGCTAATGAACAAAGCTCCGAGTTCGAAAAGGGGAGAAAGGACAAAACATTGTGGGGACACACGGGAGAGGGGGGGAAAGAGGGGACACTGGAAAGTGGAGGTTTATATGGAGAGGTCGTTTCAACAAGATGGCAGGTCAAAGTGCTGTAAGTAAAGCAATAGTGGACTACTTTTATACCGTTTAACTTGCACTACTGTTTATATATTGTTTTTTCTTTATTATTAATTATAATAAAGAAAAATAGAAAATAGTACTTGAAACTGTAAAAATTTTATACTTTTAATGATAGCTTGCTTGACTTTTTGGACTCCTACAGAGCAGCTACACACAAAGCTTTCTAGATCTTCCAGACTCTGCACCTCTTCCTGCAGTGCAATGGTCTGTGTAATTTACTCCACCCCCGGCCCTCCTCCAGGTACACCTCTCGACGAGCCCCCTTTGCTATGATTGGTCACACTCCCACGCACTCCCGAGGACTTCCGGACGGCTGCCGAGGCCCTTTTGTCTGATTACTCACACAAAATAAACTGAGTTAGGACACTGATCAATTGTTACTTACAGCTTGCTCTTCTGACTCTTCGACACGTGTGAAGTGGCGTTGACAGATGAACATATTTTTCTCTTGCTGGCTGGGAATCAGCAACTCCAACCACTTCTGCCTGACGCTTGCCTCTTTAGGCACACCCGAACAAACATTTCCTGGGACTACGGTGAACAGAGCAGAGTGACTGGAGGGCAGGCCTACAGCGTTGGCCTGGGCATGCCCATATAAGGTCCGGGTTGCATCAACGCCGAACGTCAATGGAACTCGGTGTTTAAAAAAAACTCTGTAAAACAGCGTGCAGAGCCTTCCAGAACTGCTTTCAGGGCTCACTTCCAAATGCGCGTTGGCATTGTTTAACACGAGAATACTACATTTATAGGTCAGAAAAGAGGTTTATATGACATCGCTGCATTTGCCGTATTTAGTTTTTACAAGCTGTTGTTGTTTTCTGTTTTGTTGACTGTATTCAATTATATTTTGGTCAAACTCCATGACACTATTTTCTGATGTATCTTCCAGGAAATGACTTTCTTCAGGCTTCAGATTAGCTGAAATGGCTCGAGCCTCACGGGTTATATCGTCACCTGTTGCTTTGACACGCACTTCAAAGCCTGCGAGTACAGTGTCATAACAGTTGGGGCTTCTGTGACCATGTCCTGGGAAAAACATCTTTTTAAGAAATGCCTTTGTGGACACGGCCTATGAGCCACGTTTCACTGCCCGCCCGGCGGCATAAAGATGAAACTGTGATAGAATCAACGAGATGGAGGCGACAAGGAACTGAGGCAGATGATAAAAAGAGTAGAAAAGGACAGGAGAGCAAGAGGCAAGAAGCAAAAAGGCGATGAAGTGAAACAAAGAATGAAAGGATGGTGAAGTCGACGAAAATGTCAGATTTGACTTGATTGCACGACGAGCTGCTGTTGTCTTTTGGTCACCCAACGTGAGAAGCATCTGTTTTATATTGATATGTCTTTCCTGGTTCCATACGTCTTTTAACTTTTACCTCATTTTCTTCACATGCTCCATCACTCGCTCGAATCCCTTTCCTCGCTCTTTTCCAACCTCCCAAGGTAAATAAAGCGGACAGATTTTGAGTTATAACCAGCATTTTTTTCTACAGCCTCCTCCATCAGACGTATTTAAACCGCACCTGCACTGCATCGCTCTTTTATCGCTTCTTCTGGTCTTTTCTCTCCCACCCGCTTTGCCCCCCCAGTCTCATTTCGCATCATCGAGCGAGTGGCTCGGAATTTCTTTTCTTTTTCTTGACTATCAAGGAAATGCGCTTTTAAAAACACAAAAAAATGCAAGCACATGTTGAGATGGAGATGTATCATTTGGTGGATTTTGTGACTGAAATGAGAATTTTGTCACATTTAATACATTTTGCATCGTGACTAAGTAGGGGTGGGAATCTCTGCCCACCTCACGATTCCATGCGATTACGATTCAGAGGCCAGCAATGCGATTAAAACGATTATCGATGCATCTCGATGCATCTTTTTTTGGGATCAGTAGTTTTTCCTGCATAATTTTTTTCAATATATCTTTTTTTTCCTCATTGTGTACTGCTAAAACAAAGCATGTTTGTAATGATCCACAATTAAAATAAACATAAAACAGATGAATTTACTTCCATTATCTTTTAATAATTGCAAGGTTACAACATAATCTTCCAACATATTTCCCATTGCACAGAACCAGCAGGAAAAGTGCAGCAGTAGCAGCATGTATAACATTAACAAACGTCAGCATGTTCTGAGTAACCGACATACAAAAATCTGCCATTATTCACAAATAATTAAAAGACTTTTGAATTCAAACTAAAATCCTGAGCATAGAATCTCTGACAATATTTTTGCTGCGTAGCAAAGTCAAAAACGGCTATCTTACAAAATATAGATTTCTGTACCAGCGGCTCTCATACAAGAATAATGCTTGCAGACGTCAGGATATTATGAATAAACAAAAAAAGTAGGCTGCCCTTATTCACAATTCACAACGTTGCGATGGGACAAAGCGTGAAAGCCCTGCTTCTCAACAACCAAATTCGGCCACAAATCCTTTGCAATAAAAGTGTTTCAAGCAGAAACACTTTTTCCGAGTTGGGTGGAAAATTAGTTATCACCTGCTCGATGGTTCTCTGGTTTGCAGCAACTTCAGCTGGCTGTTTTTCCTCCTGGTTTGGGTGGAAACGTGCTATGTGGTTTCTCATATTTGTCGTGTTCCCAAACTATTTTAAGCTTGCATGACAAAGCTTGCATACTGTCTGGCTCTTGTCCAGCTCATTTTTACCCTCAACTACGTGAAAGCCAAAGTGCTTCCAGACGCTCGCTTTAAATCCAGCGGGTGCGGGTCGGAGTTTACACTCAGCCATTCTGGTAGCGTCTTCCACTTAGGTGCACTACCATAAACTGGTGGGGCGGCATTTCCGTTTTCCATCTTTTTTTCTGTTATTTTTGTTCCGTCAGACATTTATGAATCGATTAATAATAGTCAATGTCCACCACTAGTAACTAGCAGCAGGCTGACCATGTTAGCATACCTCCTGTTGCTGTCGGTTCCGTCATAATGACACTCAAATGAATACCGCTTTTAGCAATTTTAAAGAGATGTCCAACAGTAGTGTATTGGAAATGTGTTGTCCAAAATCAAGCCTACTTGCTGAAGAAAAACAAAAATGGTCAAACTTACAGCTCCCACATCTGTAGCTGACTGACAGATAGTTGGCAGAGCACTGGGCTTTATTTTAAGATGTGCAGTGAAGCCTGTTTCTCTTACAAAGTGGTGGGTGTATACAAGGGGTGGGCTCAAATATCAAGGGGTGGGTTTTTCCTTCATGTTAGGAAAAGCCGCGACTTCAAAAGCGAGCGTTTGAGCGCTTCCCTCAAAAGTGGAGCAAATGTGATTTAGATTTTTTTTGTAGATATTGCTTTTGCATAATAGGGGAGCTTTTGCAGGAAAAGCTGTTTGTTCCTGTGTGTTGTCGCTTTAAACATATACAGTACAATATTGTGAACTACTTCCAGGGTATTCACTTGCGCTGTTGCTGATTGTCATCATCTTAATGTGGTTTTGGCTCACGTATCCTGGAGCCTTTTGTGAGGCGTTCTAAAAGCCGCTTTATAAATAAACTGGCATTGTCTTAACGTTTCTGCCGCCCCTCTTTCTGATGCTATTTTCTGTGTCCTCTCTTTCTATTTCCATCTCGTGTTTGTGGATCAACCACGTCTGGCTTTGGGATGAACCCCTACGCAGAATGAAGATGAAACGCAGCAAACCAAAACATCCAGCGTGGCTGTCGAAATCACACCTTGTAGATTGGATGGTATCGGTTAGCATCCGTTGCTATCATTTCGTGAATATTAATATTCCAGTGTGTGAATGTGCTCCCCTTTTATTTCATTTTGCAGTGACGTGTTAAAGATGAGAGCTGCTAGGGCGAAGAGGAGAGGAGAGGAGAGGAGGGAGGAGGGGAGGCAAAGGAGAAGAGCCCTTGGCTATTTTTTGGTTCGTCCTCCCCTCCCCAAAATAGTTCCTTTATTTTCAGCTGCCCCCAATAAGAGAGGAGTGGCTGCAGGTGGAAAAGAGAGAATGGGATGAGTGACATTGGCACGTACACAGGTCATGTGATCACCTCATCACGCACAGCATGTTAGCTGGTGGTTGTCGTTTTATTAGGGACACCTACAATTCTGTCAACATGCCCAAATTGTGTCGTCTGTGTGAATATTTAGTGTGAGCACCATTGTTATCTAGGACTGCCTTAATCCTCTTGGGCGTGGAATTGACCAGAGCCGCACGGGTTGTTACTGGAATCCTCCATGATGACATCACTGGTGGAGCTGGTGGATGTTAGGCACCTTGCGCTCCTCCGCCTTCCTTCTTTCTGCTTATGGACGCCCCAAAGGTGCTCATTTGGGTTCAGGTGTGGAGGAGACATACTTGGCCACTCCGTCATCTTCACCTTCAGCTTCCTCGGCAAGACAAGCGTGTTGGAAAACTACTATGCAGCAATACATGTTGGAATTCATGCTTTCCCCAGTGTTGGCAGCACTCATGCAGCCCCAGACAGGACTATATTATCCTGCGTCTCACTTGTGTTGCCAGCTATTTCGACAATAACGGCTGTGTGTCGACTCATTTTCAGTGGGATAGTAAATCTCCACAGCTACACAAGATGCACACGGACTACTCTAAAGTATATCCAAATTTCATTTCCATAGCGTTGTCCCTTGACGAGATGTAATAAAATTCTTGGAGGCGTGGACTCGCTTTTGTGAGACGCTGTCTACAGACTCGCCTCATAGAGAAGGCACTTTATCGGAATTAAGACCAGCAGTGAAAATGCGGTGTGAGTGCAGCAAGCCTGGAAATGATGACTCCTCTTTTATGTGCATCCCCATTTGACATTTAAATCATACACTATTGCAATGAAACATGGTCCCTTTTAGACTCTCTCCTAGCAGATAGATGAGAAGACAGAGGGAGTGTCTTCGAAAGATATATGGAGTGAATGACTCAGCTTTGCTTGGGTAGTGTCCCCATTGGCGAGATTACTCAGGCCCGGCGTACTCCACACTACCGCTACGTGTGTTCAAATATTTACTTGTCTCCATGCAAATGAGGGATGACATAAGGCACAACTCTGCGGCTGGTGGCTAATCATCCATATCCTCAACGTATGAGTTGAATCAGCAGTGAGGCCAGCGGTCACTGCCTGTTTGCGCACGTTCTCATTTTTCTACTGACTGTGGTCGTAAGAAGATGGTCACCAAGCGAGCGTGGCGATTCTTAATGAGTTATTAATGAACGAGAGGCTAATTAAAGTTGTACTGTGCATGCAGAACCGACTAGGAGACGCTCTGTGCCATGTGCGGATGGCCGGTTGCTGATATTGTCGAGATATTTGTCTGAAAAACGAAAACATATAGGGGTGCAATGGTACACCATGATCACGGTACGGTACGTAGCTCAGTTTAAAGGTCACGGTTCGCTTCGTTTTGGGTACAGAAAGGGAATAAAAGGCAAACCATGAAACAGATTTAACAATGTTTTTCAATGAAACACAAAAAACTCTGCTAGCAGGTAATTTTCAATAAATATAATCCTCAAAAATAGTATACGAGGTTAGCAGTTATTCTCAAGCAGTGGGTTGCGGCCCTGGGGGGTCAGACTCAGTCTGTCAAGCTGAGACGGGCGAATTTGTTGTTCTTCCTTGTTGAACGTACAAGTCATAGAGGGACATGTTATGCTAGCCACAGCTGAAGGCTTCGGCCTTGCCTTGCCGGCTACGCCGCCAGGTTCCTCAAAGCAATAATCGTTGGCCGCTTTCTTTGTCCAGCTCTTGGCAACATTTTTGTATTTCGGCCAATTAAAAAGACAAACAGTCTTGAGTCTTGACATTTACTCCAAAAACTTTCAAAAATTTACTTAAAGCTCTTGTGCCGACACAGAAAACCACATGCCGTCCTTTCAAGGATGTCTTACTGGTCTGACGTCACAGCCCAAGGGGCTACAGAGCAGAGGGGCTGTCTTTCAAGTTTATCCATCCATTTTCTAAACCCTCTATGCCGCTTTTCCTCACAGGGATATGCTGGAGCCTATCCCAGCTCCGAGAGGCGGGGTACACCCTGGACAAGTCGCCAGCCACCCGCACACGTATGGGCAATTTATAGTCGCGAATGAACCTAACATGCATATGGAGTACTGGAGAAAACCCGCGCACGCACGCGGAGAACATGCACATTCCACACACAGATGCCCAAGCGGAGATTCTTCCAGATCTCCTGGCAACATGCTAACCACTCGGCCACCGTGCGGCCTGTCTTTAAAGTTGATCATCTTGAAAAGGAATTGACTTAAATCTATGATATTTTTATGTATTTTATGCAAAAAAAATGCATGTTCTTCCCTCACTTTATAAGTGTTTAAGAATTTTGGATGACATTTAACCAAAACTCCCGCTCGCCGAAGGCAGTGCTGCGCTGTAATTGCAGTAGACGCTTATGAGTTACTATGAGAACTCGCCCGTATACATGTACCGATACACCTCCAGTAAAACATTGTAAATATTCAGGAAATTCACCCATTTACTCCCGGATGTCTTGCAGCAAAAGAGTTTTACATCATTTTCATATTGGAATAGTGCACTTATGCTGATGTGTGAGGGTATTAAAGAAATCTGCTGGATTGCTTTCCTTCTTTTTCTTGATATGTAATTGTAAGTGCATGATAAATTGCCGTTTTTACACGCGGTCCATGCCATATTTCACACTCCAACGTCCAGATTCAAAATGCAAATGGTCCCATTTGGAAACGCCGGCGGTGCATTTCCATAATCACAGCAACGCTCTTCATCTCGAGGGTCCCTGAAGGCGTCACAGCACGGCAATGTTACTTACTCAAACTGAGGGCGACTGAACCAAATGTTGAAACCAGTGTTGTGGTCAAGTCCTGCAAAAATTAAGCTGATGGTCAATTGTTGATCATGTGAGAATTAATGGATGGAATGATGCAATTTGCAATTTTGCTTGACGATAGGCAGTTGTCCCTCGTTTATCGCTGTTAATGGGTTCCATTCCAGACTCGACTGCGATAAGTGAATTTCTGCGAAGTAGGATTCAACATTTTTTTAGTCATGGCATAAAAAACTGTTTACAATCTTCTAAATACGGTTTTTAACATTATTAGACATGAAATAACACCCATATAGTCACCTTTACATTAGTATTACCCAACATAGTGGTTATGATCAGAGAAAATAAGACATATTAGACATAAATAAGGTAACAGACTCACATGTTCGCAGTTGCTTTTGTTTTTTTTCTGGACATGTGTACTTCCTGCGGTGGCTATTGTCTCATCAGTGTATTGTAATGACGACTTTAATGGCTCGTATTACACTCGTATTACCCAATATAGTAGACTTAATATGAGTAAATAAGCCCTTTGAGACGTAAATAAAATTCATGTTCGCATGTGTCACAGTAAATGTGTTCCCTAGCGGACCTTAGTGGCGGGCGGACAGATGTGTAGAGGACAGGAAGTGAAGTCTGCAGTTCAGAGTTGAGTTTTAGCTTGTCGTGGGTTATGGCCCCAATAGTAGCCCGTGTTGTTATGATTATGATGTCATTATTGTGCCTGTGATAAATGCCTTTTCTGATGATCACGTCTGGCCCTTGTCTCACTGAACACCGACACCTAGTGGCCACTGTAGAATACTACATTCACAATTAGAGTGCCTCTTCTGCCTTGTATTTCTATTTTAGTTTATTTAGTTAGTTCATTTAGCCATTGTTATGCTTGAAAATGCTTAATTCAGGCCAAGAATAAGTACAATTTGCTTAAATAATAGCCCGTATTGAACCAGGAAACAGCGATCATGTATTAATTACTTTGTGAAAAACCGCGATTGAGTGAGGGTGCGATGTTCGAACCGCGATGTTTACAAATAGATGCATGGAGCATTATAAGTCATCCTCTAAACATCTATATAGGATACAATATGCAAGAAGTGTGCTGATTGGACATTTGGGCAGTGGAGGTTCTGGCTTGAGGTTCTCTCATTTCCAGTTTTGTTGACAAAAATAGCGGCACTTAATTGCAATCTCCCACCGTCACTCAACTAGCAGTCGATGCTAAACCAACTCATTGGCGCAGTCACAATTCCCTCTTCTTTATTACTTTTGTAGTGAAATAACATGTTTGAGACTCTTGGTCTGGGATATAATGAATATAATATGAAGAGTGAAATATGTTTTATTTTTGAGCAATTACTGCTGTAATTAGCTTTTTTTTTACCCGTATAATTAACCTGAGCCAGGGCTGAGGCACAGCATGCTCCCCGCCCCCACCATACTCTGTTTGCTTTGGTTACGTGGTGGAGATTTTAAGCCGTCTGGGCAGCATGGGGGTGCGAGTATCCCGCCTGTAGGGGGCGCACATCTGCCACATCCTGACTTGATGAGCGCTGAACACAATGCTCGATCGAAAGTCATTGTTTGTTGCACGTTTTTGAAGCATAAAAACATTCTAAAATGGGTCTCAAAGTTGAAAGTAAATAGCTATTTTAAGGCAATGGCTTAGGAGGTTAAGCGAGTTGTCAAATGGGCGAGGTGTTTACATGCGCAGATGAAGACCGCTACGACGCGAGAGAGTTAGCATCGCAGCGGTCTTCATCCGCGCCTGTAAACACTGTGGAACACATACACAACAATCGACAAGCGGATGCTCGCAGTGATATGAACGGAGAGAAAGTAACGCCGAGCGATTGAGAGGTCTGACTTTTTTGTGGGCGAAGTTTTTGTGATGCAAATGTGTCTGAACGCATATTGTTTCGGGAAGCAAAACGCTTATCTTAGCCGCAACTACTACTACTACTACTTTCCGGCTAGTTGGGGAAAAGTCATCGTTGATGCACGACACTGCTGATGGGGATGTCATACAACTTCATGTCAAAAAGTCCCAGCTATCCCTTTTATCAAGCCAACAACGTTGATGAACCACATTGCCCACTACTGGCCTGGCATGCATATTGCAGCGTCATTTTTTTTCCAGAATGGTATGGAATCACTTTGACATTGTCATCTTTAGTGAAACTTTTTAATACCCCAAAGACAAAAGATTCTTGTTTTGATAGCGTTCTGTTGTGTAGATCTATCTGTGATATAAAGACACTGGAGAGAGAGAGAAAGGTGTCGGAGAAAGGGAAGGATTGTTGACTTGCATACGCTTTCTCTCTCACGCGCACACACACATGAAAAAGTGAGTGAGTGCAATAGAGAGAGAAAGAGAGAGAGAGAGAGAGAGAGAGAGAGAGAGGGTGGGGGCGAAGTGTAAGAGGAAGAATGAGGAAGAGCTCCTCGCTGCTGCGCGCCTCGTCCCAACAACACATGCGGGCTTGCTGATGAAGCGCCGCCGCGGTCATTCAGGTCGCTCCGGAGGCGCTCCATGGAAACAAGCCGCCGGCAGCCGCCAAGACAACACCGCCACTACCACCAAGAGATAAACAAACAAAGATAGACATAAAAAAAAGTGCCCGTTCATGGGAATCCGGACTCGTCTTGCCCCTCTTTTCTTGTGTGAGCGTCGCCGCCGTATAAGAAGAGCGCCACTCGGATCACCTCCACTCTCCCTTGCCCGGCTGCCGCGGCTCCTCCCCCCGTCTGCTCTCACCGCTCACGACTTGTAAGGAAGGTAGGAAGTTGCTCATCATATCTTTTCTACTATGTTTGGTTAAGTTTCTTTGAATTAAAAATTTAAAAAAAGCGTAATGGGTGTTTGGATGAACACCTGAACCCTCCACCCCCGTGGCATTGTGGCTCATCCAGGCTGCGCCTCTCTTCACCCGGGTTGATCCTGATGAGCTGTAGGAGTAGGATCGCACACACACCGGAGGCTCATTCAGTCTACTCAAGGTCCGGTTTTGCTTTTTTTCCCCTCCCTCATCCACTCTCCTCTTCAATCTGCAGGGACAATAAATACGCATGCAGAGCACGTCCTCTCGCCTTTTATAGACTTTCACCGGGTGTCAAACCTGCACAGGCGGTGTACAACCGATGCCCAATGTGAATGGACCACTGGCTGACCACAGGACACTGATCTACTGAACCACATTTGCCAGATTTTTTTCAGAGAAGGGAGGGTTGCCCCAGCCATTGCATGCACACCGGATGGTGATGATGTGGTATACTTTGGGGAGGGAAGGTGTGTTTTATAATGGCAGGTGCCATAATGCCTTTCCATGCCATTCCTCTTCCCGCCTGACACACACGGCGTTGCGGAAGTGTGCCTCATCCGCTGCATGATGACGTTATTATGGAAGTGGATTTTACGAAACACCAGCGCGTAACCAAGTCATGGAAGAAAGCATGTCACATCTCCATAAGGTTATCAGCCTGACAGGGCCATTGTGGTTAATAATGCAGCTTGAGAGAGGATTTAAGGCCCGACTCAGTGGATTTGCATATAGATATTATAAACGGATCCTTCAACAGTCACTGGATGGGTACAATATAGTCATCCAGACTAGAAGAGGTTGCATGATTAGAAGGTAAATGACGCGAGAGGTCGGTATGTCTTCACATCCATCCTCTCATGGTGGCATTTATGGTAAAATAACAGGCGTGAATATTTCTCCCAGTGTTTGAGATCATATTAAGCAAAGATTGAGCGGTTATTTCAACAGCTGCGTCGCCATGAGCCTTGTTCTTTTGTGGCAAATGCCAAAAAAAAAGTACTGTAAGAGGACCCCCTTGTTTACAGTCAACAGGGTGGACCCACGCACGGCTCAGGGAACTGTTGATGGTTCGTCAAAAAGGCAATAAAGTGCAGATTTGTGCTGCAGATAAAAATAATGCAAGCTTTCATCCTGGGTGGTTTTTACTGTCCAAAAAGTGCTCAGGGCGGGTGGTCGATGCCGGCAGGCTCATTCTGTACAGTTAGGGTCCAGCGGAAAATCGGCTAATCGGTATCTATCCCAATCCCGGAAGAGGAGTCCATGTGTCTGAATGGATTCACCGTTCATCGTTGCAGATCACTCACACCCATGAGACCAAGATTCCGGATAGGAGCGAGCCGAGGTTGGCATTGTGTTCATTTCTTTAAAAAGCATGATAGGCGAATGAGACCAGCAGCCTCTGTTAGCCTGTGTGCCGCGTTTGAGGGAGACCGAACAACAACAGGGAGCTTTTCTGTCTCGCTAAAAAAACCTCAGTCAGTGTCATTTATCCTCAATTGATGGCAACCCTCTGTGTCGGCTGTAGCTGAAATGCAAGGAAAAATAGCAGAACACAGTCAGTAAATGTCATTTTTGTGTTATAAATCACCTATAGAATTAGCTTTTGCATAAACAGTGTAAATCTACATAATATTGCTAATTTTTTGCACAATATTTATTCTGAATGTCAAAGGGATGCATGGGTTTCCATAAATGCTGGAACAATAGCATCACAGGTGTCTTGATGAACATTAGATAACGTGCCAATTGCGCAAAAACGCATAGGTTCCGCAAAATCGGTGCGTCAGAGGCGTACAAAATTGTAGCCGGAATGTATCCGCCTGGGTCTTTTACACAGCAAAGCAGGACATTGTGTGCAAAACTGTCATAAACTAAACACAACAGCAAAGGAGAAGTGAGTCTTGGGTGTTAAACTGTTATAACTTCCCGCTTTAGCCTTTCATACATCCACCATCCTGCCACTGTTACGTCTCTGACACTACCTCTAAAGTCGGGAAAATAGCGGTTTCACTTCAGTCTCATGTTTACGCAACAGGTAACTAGTAAGAACTGGACATGTTTGCTTTGCATGACAGATGTTGTCAAAATGATCCCCTTTCGCACAGACCTGCATAAAATGATTATAAGCACTATAATAGACATGCCAGGCCTGTAGTTGTAATTGTACTGGGTGGGCATCCACGCAAATCGTAAAAATTCCCTCTTTTAAGTTTTGGGGCCTGTTTCACACAGAGATGAGGAGCCGGCATTTATCCACCTGTGCCTATCACACAGAACCCAGCAAAGCAGCACATTTTGTCTGGTGTGACAAATGAAATACTTGTTAGGTAGCAACAACAGGCAGGAGAAGTGAGTCTTGAGCGTTAAACTGTTATAACTTCCTGCTATGCCCTTGCACACAGCCACTGTCCCGCCTCTGTTACGGCTCTGACGCTTTCTCTAAAGATGGGAAAGTCGTGGATGGACACCAACCCCTTGTTGTCTTGCATATGTTTACACATCACCAAACTAGTAAGAACAGGAAATGTTTCCTTTGCTTTGAAAATAATCTCCTTTCACACAGGCCTGCCATAAAAACAACTGAAAACGTTGTAATTTCCCTACCTGGAGCACCATTTCAGAAGACGCCGTCACATATTCATCAGCCCGAATATTCACTTTTCGCATGCTGTTCTCTGCTTTCTGTTTAAATCAGGATGATAACATACGTCCAGTACATGTGCAGCTAATTACAGGCATTCCTCATTCAACACGCTTTACTGTAAAGCCCCTTTCTCATATGCCAGTATTTCCCCCTGCCTCCTTACAGCCGGTACATGATGAAGCGCAGGCACGCAACTACCATTCTGGCTGATAAAATATGGATGAATCCAAACATGGTTACATGTGAGGAATTAGCTGTCGTAGAGCAAAAGCCTGGTTAATGTATGGTGAGCATTAGCCTTCCCATTGGCAGTAAATACATTGTGCTCAGATGGATTTGCCATTGGTAAACGCTCGTCTTTAAGCCGTTTTTATAAGAAAACTAACACAGAAGCGTTGACAGTGTGACAGCTTAATATTTGCATGAATGCACAGGATCCTGTTACGTAGTTGATTGAATATCATGCATGTATACAGTACATGGGTTTTGGATATTTACATTGCGTTAGCATGTTTATCCTTCTAATACGCCAATGGTGGTTCAGTCGAAGTCCATAGATACAGTCTGCATTCATGTACCCGGTCCACAAAGGGACAGGTATGTTCCCAAACAAGTATCAAAGGTTTTTATACTTCTTATAGCAATCCGTTGCACATGTGAGAAATCTTGATGCTCACTGATGAATTGTCTTTGACGCAATGGCTCGATTTGGAAAAATTGATCGCATCATCGTGTCGCTTAGAACTTCATTTGCCATTCTTAAAAAATACTTTCTTTGATGTGTAATTTCATATACTGTAGCATGTGTTTCAAAGGATGTAGACCACAGCCAATAGGGGGCGTCACAAATGTACAATCCCCGGTCCTATTTTTTCCCATTTTTCCTTCAAAAACATAAAGGAACCAGGAATTTGCAGCTTTTGGTACATTTAGTTCCCAGAAGTAAAAGGTTACTGTCTTATCAGCATTCCCCACAAGACTCCATCGTCTAATTTGCACAATTGGCCATGTCCTCGTTTTGGTTTGTAGCGTAAGAAATGTTAAATGATCTCATGTTTTTAAAACTTATTTAACAACAGAACATAACGTTATTGACTTCCGAGTGTTGGTTTCACTTTGTGCAGCGATTAAACCAAAAAAAATGAAACATAATGTACATGTCAGTGTACATCTAACATCTCACTATGTTGTAGCGTTGAGGGGAGTTGCCGCTGGAGTACCCAGCATGCCTTGCGGTCACTTTGTCAATAATAGTTCAAGTTATGTTTTTTTGTAACCACAGGCTACACAAGCCACACAAACAGCCCCTATTGTCATGTGCTTGTGGGAGGGAGCAACCATCAGTGACGGTGTAAATGCAATTGTGGCAGGCCGCCGCAAATAAATGAACCTATGGCAAACCGTGGTTATGAGCGTTGTTATAAGACGGGCTGTTGTGCAGAAGTACTCGCACCACACCTGCAATTTTATTGTGCATAGTGAGAACATTTCAGACTACCGCTACCAATTCCTGCTTCATCCATCTGTGGTTGGGTACTTTCTGGCAGTCCTCCCTTGTAGCCGTGGATGTTTCAAGCATAATTAGTGTCGAGTCGTCATTCAATCAGGGCCAAAAGATAAAAGTAATAAAAGTATGGCAACGGTACTAAAGAAAGCCTTAAACCAAAGCCCGTGAAGGTCCATTGATGTTTTTATATCTTAATTGCATGGTGCTGCTGACCACGTGCTATTAGACTAGCATTCTTGGAACCCCCAGCTATAAAAACAAAAAACATGATTAATGACCCGTGTGACTGCAGGCGCATGTAAAGTCCAAACTACGAGCTGACAAATGTTCTTGTCAGGAAATAAGACACTGCGGCTTCTTTGACAGGGTTTTTTAAGGACTTGGTTGGCCTCCAAAATAAAATGCCGGCTGTCCTCTCTGGATTGACTAGAAAGGCATTAAGGCGGACGACTGCCTGGCTAACTTCATTGTGATGATACACTCCATTAATGGAGTGTTTGCAAAAAGACTGTTCTGCACCTCATTTGTCCTACTTTGCTGCTTTGGCCCCTTTCTGGTTTCATTACTTCCAGTCGTTCACTTTCTGCGACTTCTATTTCCAATCCTCTCCAAACTTTTTTCCTGTGTCTCTTTCACACACTACTTTCAATTTTTTATCATCCACTCCAGCTTGGCTGCGAGTAAAAATCATGTTGACGGGACGGATGCGTTGCTTTGTGTCCCCCCCCAGGCAAGCTGCAGGTTCATTTTGATTGGAATGATCACGGCGGGCATCTGCCTGCCTGGAAATGACCGATTCATCACATCTAATATCTTTACCTCGTCCCTTTTTTGTTGCCGGGTTCTAGAGTTAGCGGCACCTTGGGGTGCTGCTCACAGAAGTTAGCGGATTATGACAGTGTGGGGGCAGAGAGGGAACAGCTGGCCTCAAAGCGGTGCTCGGTTTTTGGTTTCCTCATAACTTTATGGATCGTGTTGTGGTGACCACCTCCGGCTAGAAGGGTTCTGTTGTTTGGGATGTGTGCTCGTCCTTCTGCATCCCTGCGTTTTGGGTTTGAAGTTTATTGTTTCCTGTTTGTGTCTTACCTTATACGATAAGGTGTGGCTGACTTTACAATACCACCTCAGTACATTCTCTGTTTCAACTTTGTGGCCCACCTCGGCCCACCAGCTTTCCCCATTCAGTCATCAGTCGTTGCTGAGACATGGAGAAGGGGTAGGGGGGTAGGATGAAATAAGCTCTGCTTCTTCCTGCTCCTTTTGTGTAAACACGTCATGTACTTCAATGTAGCATGTCCAAAAAAATGAAACCATTACCATTATCAATACTAATGGCCTCCAAGGAACCATATTTGGTAAAAAAAAAATAAAATAAAAAAATAAAATAAAATAATTAATTAAATAATTACAATGAAAAATATATACATTTTCTAAAGTCAGTAATTAAAATACAGTATATTGATAGCCCAAAAAAACTAAACAAAATAAATTCAATTATTTACATGATCATAACATTTACATTACATTACAACATGTTGTATATTTAAATGGAATTTATGCAGCGTATACTCCCTATGAAACACAATTAATGATACAAATCTGGTAAAACAAATGACAACAGTCTTTTTTTTCACTTCTTTTAGTGTTCCCCAAAAACTCTAAAGTCTTGAAATGGCTAACCATTCCGATCAATATCATTGGTGCATCCATAGAAATGCTTGGAGCAAGAAGAAATAATCATCCCAGAAAATGATTATAGTACATAACAATTGATGTTTTTCTTTAACTTGAGTCACTTTTTGAAAATTCCAAATAATTATTTATTGTTATTGTTTGACTTTTTCCCCCATTACAGTCGTCCCTCACCACATCGCACTTAGAATATCGCGGCTTCATCCTTCAAAGCATATGAATGAATAAATCATGCTGCTTTGTAGTTTTAGATTATTAGTCAGAAGGTATGCATCTTTAAGCAAATTTGATGGGGTTTTTTTTGCCTAAATTAAGCGTTTTTAAGTATCAAAATGACAAACTGAACTAAAATCCAGGAAGTGAAAAAGAAACAACAAGGAACTCTCTCAATGCTAACATGTGTGAGTCTATATTGTGTCTTATTTTCTATTGCTGTGTCTACTATATTGGGTAATACGAGTGTAAATGTCACTATAGGGGTGTTATTTCATGTCTAGATGGCTCTAATGATGTTAAAAACCACATTTAGAAGGTTAGGTTAGGGTTAGGGTTTTCTATGCTCTAACTACGAAAATATTCCATTTCTAAATGAACTTATCATGGTCGGGTCTGGAACCAATTAACGTCGATAAACGAGGGATGACTGTATATTTAATATTTACATTATGATCATGGCCTTTCCGCATTGATTGGCTGTTAGAAATCACACGGTCAGCATTGAGTTCCCAAATATGGTTTCTGTAAGCGGCTGCAGTTCTAACAACATTCACGCCCATCGGGTGATGGCAGAGTTATGTTCATGTAATCCAGTTTCAGAGCCTAAAGCTCGTTTCAATAAAAAGGCGCCAGTTTCTTTCATTGTTCCTTCCATGAAATGCGGGAAATCTGTACATTCTAAATAACATTCTCATTTTCTAGCAGGCCATGTGTAGCGTTTATCGTTCCTGTGAAGATTATCACAGGGCAGCATGTCAAGCGAAGGACCTCACAGACATCCAGAGACACAACTGTGTGTTTGGCTCTTTTTCCGGGTTAGCTTGTTTTTTGTCAACAGAGTTCCTCTTGAACCTGAGCCCAGCTTTTAATGGAAAATGGCGAGGGGATGGTGTTGTGTTATGATATTTCAATTACAAATCAATGCAGCTGCCAGTGTTGTGCAGCCAAAGCTCTCTCGTGTTACCAGCGCACTGCACGCTTCACCTGCTATTGGATACCTTCTTCTATTGTATTGAATGAAAGGCACATGTGATCTTTAATTTGTTGGAAAGGTGCAAAGTAGCCGTGGAGTAAACAGCGTTCTGGCTATGTGTTCTCCTGCTAAGGTCACGTAGATGACACTGATAAAATTAATCAACCTTTGCTTATTGTTTAATTGCAATAGTTACAGAGCAGTAATGACTTAACGAGCATGAACTGCAGTTATCTGTAATTAGAGCCTTTTTTTCCCTGTGATGAGTTATAGATCGGGTAGCGCTAAGTGTCAGCGTACCTCGCCACTGGGAGTTTTTATTTATTGATTCCTTTCTTTCTTTCTTTTTGCCTCACGCTCAATGCGTTGCTCGTCATTGTGAGGGTGAAACAAACGAGATACCGCGTGCTGTAAATTACTGCCGCTGCTGGTTGAGAAATGTGTGTGTGCTAAGCTATGTTTCATGGCTAATTGGAAGGAAAAGTTGAGGTTGGCGTAATAATCGATTGATGAATTCGGTCCATTTGGTGCAATTATAATATAAATGCTGTAATCATTCGTACCTAAAGCGCAAGGAGGACAGGGAGTTATTGGAAGCAGGTGGTGATGGGGGGGAGAGGCTGTTATTTCAGAGAAGTGGTAAACTCATTGTGTACACAGCAAGTGTATTTTTTAGCTTTAATAATGATTTGAAAGAAGAACATACTGGAGCTCTCTTTCAACACACGGTTATTTATTAACAAGTATATTGCACAACAGCGGCAGCAACAGAACCAATGTTGGAATAGTGGAAAGGAGCAAACTGCTCAGCCAGCGTTGATGTTCATGTGACACACATGAGTTGGAACATTTGAAAGCGTACACAGAGGTAAATAAAGCTGCTGGATGCTGATCACTTGTGATTATTCCAATGCAGGTGGTCCTCGGGTTACAAAAGAGTTGAGTTTCTAAACTGTGATGTAAGTCCCGTTTTAGTGTAAGCTGGAACGCATTTCTACCTAAATTAACTCCTGAGTCCCTCACACTGTACACAGAACAGATGAAGGACATATAAAATACTGTAATAAAAAGATTAAAAACAAGAACAGTCATAAAAAGACAAAAACTCTGACTTTTATCCCTGTGGTTGTCATGCAGGCCTTTCTACCTTCTAAAAATATTGTCCCAAGCTAGTCTAGCCTTGTAACAGTGCTTAGCATCCATGACCCCACTAGTGTTCATTAGCATTCAGTAATCTTTATTGACTGTCAAGCGATTACCACCAAAAGAGTGGCCAAACTTGGAGGGCGCATCTCCTTTCTCTGAGCCTTTTATGATGCTCATTTTCACTTCCATGGTGATGGCTTTCCTTTTCTTTGGCGCACTGCCGTTTGGAAGACATAAAGTGTCAAAGTTAACTAATGAGTGACGTCATTCTTCCACAGTGTGGCTGCGCAGGCCCACACTGTATTCTTGCACCCAGCGCGAGGCACGCACGTTGCATTCTCGTGCTGTGCGTGGTGCATTCTAGTAGCTAGTTCTCGAGTGAGCCTCGTGTTTACAGAGCAAAGTTACTCATTCATTTATAGGAGGGCATTCGTAACCATGTAACGTTGTAAACTGAGGACCACATGTATTGCTGTCCCGTGGAGTTAATTAAAAAATCGTGAATCGGTGCTAATTAGAGATGTCGGCTGTTATTCGCGTTTGTCGATCATGCACCCCGCGACTATAGGTGAGTCTGCGGTTAAGCGAATGGAGGGTTAATTGGAGTAGCTACGATAGTAACTGCTGATTAATCGTGTCTTGAAGCATTCATTCATTCATTCATTCATTCATTTTCTATGCCACTTGTCCTCACTGGGGGTATGGTGGAGCCTAGCCCAGCCAATCGCAGGGCGTCTTGAAGCAATTGAGGCAAAATGGAGTGCAATTTAGTCCCAATTAGCATTGCTGGTGTGGAAACAGGAGTTCAGAACATTCATAGTGAGTGACTAGCAATTGTTGATGGAAGGTTTGTTCAAGAATATACCGTAGAGTATTGTTAGCAGTGATGCTAGTGCTGGTCCACCAGTATTAAAGGCCACTAAAGTAAGTGATGCTGCGTCGTCATGGCAACGATGGAGCTGTTATTCTCCTCCTAACAGGCCGGTGTAGCACCCAAATGCTTTTGAAGCTGCTATTTTAAGACAATTACTACAGTGTGCTGCTTTAAGTAAACATAAAGCTGCGCAGATGTAGATGTAATGATGAGTTGCAGTGCGGAGTGACACTAGCTCACTTGAGGAGTCCATCTTATCAGCCCCGACAGACACGTTGGGCGGAACCATGTTGTCATTTTTAATCATAGTCATTCAGTTTAAAGCACAGTGGTGCGCCGCTAAAGCTCTTTTGCCGTTTGCTAGTTGAGTAAAAAAAAAAAAAAAAAAAAAACGAAGAAAGAAAATACTCCCTTAAGTGGAAAAAAGGATGAAGAACCCCAAGCAAGCTGAATTATTTATCAGCTGAAATGCCACACAAAGCCTTGTGCGACCACACAAGACAGGAGCGGCGAGGGTGAGGAGCTGCCGGATCACATTAGCAAAAATGCTGGATTAAAGGCGCTCACGGAATTGATGCTTCATTAAATAGATGGGAGGTATTAGGTGCCAAATAATGAGATGAATGTATGTATTAATGGAGCTGACATCAGCTGTTCACAGACGCAGGGTTACTAGAGGTCGTCCTGCATTGGAAAACGTCTGTGCTGGCAATTGGGAACCAACCTGACCTGATGAATTAGGATGGATTGGGATGATCTGGACTCTGAAACATGCAAACGAGTGATCGTTTACACTGATTACAGCCAGTGTGCCTCCAACAAAAGCCATGTAATATTGTTCAAGTTACAAAGTGCTGATGCAGTCATCGATATGTGGACACTTGCCTTGTTTGGTTGTTTGCTACATTAATTAGCATTAATTATAAACTATGGCCTGCAGGAGATGCTGTGTTCAAAGCACTTAGGTGGAGTTATTGATTGCTGGTTTATTGGATTTAAACTTAGTTAGGTATCTTTTTTCCTGCATAATTGTGATCAGGTCTTTGTGATGAGTATTATTGTGATTAACGGATTAAGCTGAGGGTTGTACACAATATGTTCTTGGTGGAACTTTGATTTGTTTGGATTTGGAAACTACAGTATCCCTCTGGTAGGAAATGATAGAACTAATCTGTCTCTGGGGCAAACTGTGGTAATCAACATTTGAAATACCATTGAAACAGTTGTAAAAGAAAATGAAATAAAGAAAGTTAATGACCTACATTCAATATAACCCTCTATTTTAGCGTTTTTGCTCCTGATGGCTTTTACAACATTGGTTCTGTTGCTGCTGTGTTAATAAATGTTAAAAGATTTGTTAATAAATGACTATGTAGTCAAAGAGTTTTCCTTTCCTTTCCTTTACTGTATCTTTGACTAGCACCCTTGCAGTATAATCTTAAAAAAGCAGCAGAGCGCTGCTGTCAATTAGAGCAGTGGTCTCCAACCCCCGGGTACCGGGCCGTGGGTCATTTGGTCACAGAAAGAAAAAATAATTTCCATTATTTCATTTTTTTTCATGTTTTATTTTGAAAAGTGGCCGGATTCTCTCTGTTACATCTGTTTCACTTGACGCATGTCCATTGTGCGTGTGCTAACTTTATCTCATGCCGCACAGATAGACTACTACTGTGTTTTTACCATTTTTCTTTCACCTCATATTTGGTCTCAAATGCTGATACTATGTGGGAATGCATAAAGGTAAGTTTTGATGACTTATTGAGTTCTAATGTGCACATTTGTCTCAAGGTAATTCATGCTAGCACACTGCCTTTTATCATACACGTCAAACAGTGATGTAATAATGTCTCTGGAAAAACTTGGCTGCAACTTAAACATGTGGATGGTGGGTCGTCATTCATTTTGATCTTATTCATGTCTTAGTTTTACACAATACATAATAAATAAGATAAATTGGATCGCTATAATGTACGTAGTCCGCTTGCTAGCTCTTGAGGCCTCCTCCCCCACCCCACCCCCCCACCCCCACCCACACACACACACACACACACACACACACACACACACAAAAAGCCAAAGAAAACGCAAAATGGAGACCCACAGTTCATTATTTGATGCTGAACTGACATCAGCGGTGCAGTTTTTGGTAGAAACGTTGCAAAAATCCAAAGAAAAAGCACAACACAGACAGATATGTTGTTATATAGGCTTGTTGTACGGAGATACGCTGTTGGGATTTGCTCACATGTGGCGTGACCGCATCCAGAAGTTATGTTTTAGAGGCGTATTTTTCTGAGAATTTGGGACGTGTTTGTGGTTTCTGCAGGCTCAACGTACCCACTTCATGCAAATTTGGTGGCTAAACTGAAACAAAGTCAAATGCTTGATAGAGCTACAGCAGCTATATCAGCTGTGTAGACAGACATGGGTCCAGCACGTAACCACTGTTGTGACGTAGTGTAAACACTTTTAGAGGTTTGATTCAAGTTGTATGGCTGTCGATGTTTGTGCACCGCTTGTAAATTCCTCAATTATACTACAGCATTTGTTATCTTGCCAGCCAGCTTGAAAATACAATTTAGAATCCAGAATCACCGCCAGCAAAATCTGTTTACAGTAACCTCATTTGCAGGGTAACCTTGTTACCAGAAGTCAGGCAGACTGTTATCAGGGAACGCCACTGGTGTGTGGCCAGCGTTGTTATTGTGGAAGACTGCAGACTTCAGTGGAACAGCTTATTGTGGAGTTCAAGTTTTATCGTTGGTGGGGTTATTTGAACTTCCTGCCCTTAAAGAGTTATGCAAACACCTGCAACATACAGTATGTCTTATGTTAGTGTGTCAGCTTCCACATGCCTCCCAGTGAATTTCCTTAACTATGGAAGCACAGCAAGTTTGCAGAGCCAGTACTAGAAGTTTAGCAAATATACTCCAGAATTCAGCCAGCACTTTGTAGAGATGCTGAACGTGTAAACAACAAGGAGTGATGCTGTCCAATCAGTGAGCTCTCTATCCACGTCTTTGATGGGTAACATTGACAGATTCACATAATTAATGTCGCTTTCCATAGGACTTTTAATGGCATTTTTAATGTTGGTTTTCAAAGCACTACTGCATTATTAAATAAAAGGCCACTTAATAAATAATTCATTCAATTTTATATGAATAAGTACAAAATTATATACTGTAAATAATACAATAAATATAAATGTCATTACATAATTAAAAGGCCATGCAATGTACAGTATACATTTTTATTTATTTCTAAAAAAAACCCCAAAACATGTAAGATTCTAGCCCAAGGCTAAATTCGGTCTGTTGTCGCTAGACAGGTTGATGTTCAGTGCAGCAACATACTACAGTTGACTGGACTAATGGATCATGAAATAAACATATTGGTCATTTAGTAAATAATTAAGCAAATATCAAAACAAATATTTAATATTGTATTGCATAATTACCTTAATTATTGGTCATTTCATACATGATTATTATATTTTTAAAGTAATTATTTTGTACTTATTTGGATATTGATTTTTTGGCTCAAAAAGTCATCCATATTGTTTTGTGTGCAAGTTTATGCTTCATACGTATTTTTTAAAACATTTGTTTTTAATTCATTGCATTGTCTATTGTCCGAACTACTGGAAACATCCATCCATACATTTTCTATGCCGCTAATCCTCACTTGGGTCGTGTGGGTATGCTGGAGCCTATCCCGGCTGACTTCGGGCGAGAGGCGGGGTACACCCTGGACTGGTCGCCAGCCAATGGCAGGGCACATATAGACAACCAACCATTCACACTCACATTCATGCCTTCAATGGAAACACAATCAATTCAACACATTTGCAGAAACAGATTGTGCCATAATCCCCAACTATAGCCAATCTGGAGCCTGAAGAAAGACATTTCTGGAAAAGGGCCCAATAACACTGATGGTCAATTGACATAAAACAGATTAATCAATGTCGACTAAAAATCCAGTGGCAACACTCTTGGATGGAAATTTAAATAAACAATGACCAACGACTGTTAGCAGCTAATATGTTTCCATCACTTCCCGCACTACTTTTACTACCACTGTATTCCTACTACTGCTACCAGTCTAAATGAAGCATTAATCGAGTCTTTTTCTCCTCTCTCCTCACGAAAGGCTCTTCTTAGATTGTCGCTGATCTGGACATCACCATGGCCCTAAGGCTATCAGTGATCACCCTCATCCTCCTCATTGAGCTCCAGCCTCTGCTCGCCGGCGCTCCCCCCGAGCCCAGCTTGGGCGGCTCAGTGCCGGCGGTGTCCGCCAACAAAACGGAATGCAGCAAGCCTGAGGAGTGCTCGCCGGGCGTCATCCTCCCCGTGTGGGAGCCCATGAACCCGTCCTTCGGCGACAAAGTGGCCCGGGCCACAGTTTACTTCGTGGCTCTGGTGTACATGTTCCTGGGCGTGTCCATCATAGCAGATCGTTTCATGGCGTCCATCGAGGTGATCACATCCCAGGAGAAGGAGATCACGATCAAGAAACCCAATGGCGAAACCACTACCACAACCGTCCGGATCTGGAACGAGACCGTCTCCAATCTCACCCTCATGGCTCTGGGTTCCTCGGCTCCAGAGATTCTTTTGTCAGTCATAGAGGTCATAGGCCACGGGTTTGACGCCGGCACCCTGGGTCCTTCCACCATCGTGGGCTCGGCCGCGTTCAATATGTTTGTCATCATCGGGATTTGCGTTTACGTGGTGCCCGACGGTGAGACGAGGAAGGTGAAGCATCTGCGGGTGTTCTTCGTCACGGCCTCCTGGAGCATCTTCGCCTACATCTGGCTCTACCTGATCCTGTCCGTCATCTCGCCTGGCGTGGTGCAGGTGTGGGAGGCGCTGCTCACCTTCCTCTTCTTCCCCATCTGCGTGGTCTTTGCCTGGGTGGCGGACCGCCGCCTCCTTTTCTACAAGTACGTCTACAAGCGCTACAGGACGGGCAAGCAGCGAGGAATGATCATCGAGACCGAGGGCGACCGTCCGCTTCCTTCTAAGGTATCCTCAAAGCTTCTCTCCTCCATAGAGACCTCACAGGCTTATCTTGTAAAGTCGACTTCTGCTTTACTTTACTCGTCAGCTTCATCTTCCTGGTCTCTGGGCAACCTTCAGTTTGGTCGCCTCTCCTATCAGTTTATGCATGCAAGATTACCGCACATGTCAAATGTTGCATGTTTTCAGTTTCCAGTAAAATGACAGTTGCAAAAATACATCTACACACAAAAGCACTGCAGGCAGAAGCCCCAAAAGACAAGAGGAAGCATATACAGTGTCAACTGTCAGCGCTTGAAAACACACACAAGAATAGACTTTGCAGAAAATTCAGGACCGAAAAGTCTTGCAGGAACTTCCAGCATATTTTAAATAGTTTGAGAGGTTGAATTGCAACCGTTAGTTTCCCCTTAATATGAAATTTCTCATGGTAGCTAGTCAAAGGTATGCCATGATCACGATTCGGTACATAGCTTGGTTTTAAGGTCACGTTCGTTTTGGGAACAGTTCCCATCTGTACTGACCAATGGCAGCACACTGCTTTCATCTTATCCACTTTTCTTTGTCAGTCAACGTTTGGTAGTTCACCGGGAAGGCCAAGTGTTCCCAAACCAGACACTTTAGCATACAATAGGAAGAGGGTTTTCAAGCAAGCTAGCTAGCTAACTAGCTGAAGGCTGCGCTGCACTGTATTTGTTCACTGAGTAAAGATGCCTGACTATATTGCGAGGCAGTTATGCTTCCTGTCCCTCACTTAACCTGTACTGGCTGGGAACGTGGTACCAAAGGTTCCGTACTGAAAAATCAGATTAGGAATTCATGTAGTGTTACACCCTTATCCATACTATTTTGGAATGGAAGCAGCGGCCCTGTGGTGTTTTCCAAAGCAGACCTCTAAACTGGCACGTTTCTGAAAAAAAAAAACATAGGCAAACCTGGAAAAAAATGCTTTTTACTTAAGTGTATTCAAATTCCAAACTGTCAGTCGCACTTACAGTGTGACTGTTGGGGAGAAAAATTCTGTGTTATTTTTCAAAAGACACCAATTCCTACCTTTACTCCAAACCATTCAAGGACAGCTTTATATTTACCACATATTTTAAAGGGTTAATAAAAATCTGTGTAATTTTTTTGAAACGTTCATTCATTTTCATCCAAACAGAAATGTCACAGATGGGGACTTTTGTTCATTCAATGTTTTTTTTTCATGCATGCCGTTTCTTTGAGGTAATAGTGTGCAATATTAGTCACGTAGAACCATTCATTCCTACTTACAAACAGAAAAAATGGACATCAAAGCAAACGTGGCCTCGACGGGGAAAGGATTCAAATGGTTACATTACAAATTGCCAATTTGCCTCACAGGAAAACTAATTTTCAATCAACAGTGGAGTGACCTTTTGAGCACCGGAGGCTGTGAAATTATTTCAACACCGGATGATGGACTTCATCCGCTTGCGGACACACGTGTAGAAACCAGTAAAGTTGCATTTGAAATTAAATCATCCAGAAACTGCGCAACCAGCGTTTCGGAGCTGTAGAAGACTCCATGAATAAATCAAGTACATTTACAAACACTGCCACTGTGAGCAAATGAGTCCTCTAATCATTTGCCTTGTTCCTTTGTTACAAGGTGGACATCGAGATGGACGGCAAGATGCTGAACTCGCACGGCGTGGACTTCCTGGACGGTCCGCTGGGTTTGGATATTGACGAGAAGGACTTGGATGAGGAGGAGACCAGGAGAGACATGGCCAAAATTCTGAAGGAGCTCAAACAGAAGCACCCTGACAAAGAGGTGAGGAGTGGAGACTTCCATTTGTCTTTAGGTCTGTCTGTTTCACTTTTATGAGTCCTTAGGCCTTTTTCCTTGCGTCATTCTCAGTGTAATTTCTGACAGACTGCATGGTAGGACCGGTTTGACAAGGTCCTTTCTACTTGGTGCTCTTCAGTAGCAAAAAGACGTATCACCGAAAAACATTATATACAGTGCTTATGTTGTCATCTTCAACGGGGGATTACCCTGTTGTTGAACTACTGGATTAGTTTTGGCATCGACTGCTTTGATACTAATGGCTTTTACTGGGACTGTCAAAGTTAACGAACGTTTCCTTTAACGGGACAATTTTTTTGACGCGCGATCAACGTCTCGGCCCACATCGCAGCGGTGGATGTTGAGCCACAAGCGGGAACAAATATTTAAGAAATAATGCAAATCCAATTCATCTGTTGCAGAAAGCCAAAGATGTTAACACAAAACACGTTTTTATAGTTCGACCCTTCCAACTTCGAAATGCATATACGTAAATGACAAATTAAGGGATATGTAAACATTTAACATCATTTTTACCTTGTTTGAAGACGTGATTGATGGGCTGAGATCCACTCGGACACCGCCCTGGTGTTTTGCTATGAGTTATTTCTTGAATTCAATAGTGTTTCTCACCTTCTTCATCCAAATTCTGGAACTTGCAACTTTGTTCGGCTCCACGGTGGGTTACGTTTTGCAGCCGTGATCAACAGAAAAGCGCAGACTTGAGGCGTAACTGTGTTAGTTAGCAAAGAACTGCAGAGTCAACCGCTGTTGACATCATAGACGGAGCTCACTTCCAGTTCTTCTGTCCATGTATTAGCAAGCTAACGGGCTGCTAACAAGGAAGATTTGTGATAAAAAGACATTAGGAACACAGTTGGACTCACGCAAGACGCGCACTGTCGTGGATGCTATTCGGAAACTGTACACAAACAGAGGCAACATTTTAGCGTAAACTGAAAACCATGCCAACCGCTAACCAAGGTTCCATTGTATAACAGAACAACCCGAAAAGTCAAAAAAATTAGTGTCATGAAGTGATGTCATACGTGATCATGCAGAGCAGTGTGGGTGTGTGCCATTTTGCTTACCACTTATTTCACTTTCACTTTTATACGTGTAATGATGTGATGAAATTGTTGATTTGTGTGTTCCAAAGTTCACATGAGTTCTTTCCCGTGTCAGTCAAACATTTCAACAGACTTTCAAGCATGAGAAAGTGTGTCCAAACCTTTGACTGGTACCGTAGATGTAAAAGCACAAAAGTGAAATGCGTTGTAAGTGGACCTTGTGGCTCTTAATGTCCTGTAATGTCCTCTTTGACCCAAAATGTGATGTGGGGACTATTCCTAGTCAATACATTTAGCTTTACAGTTGTCAGTTTGCAAAACGTCTATGGAAGGATACTACTAGTATCTGAGGTACTTGTATTCCTCTCTGGTAGTCAAGCCAATTCATAAAATGATGAATAAAAGATGATATATTTCCTACAGCTGAGGTATTACTGTATGTGGTCAGATACAATCTCGAAAAGAGCTCATATGTTTAAATGATCCCGACAAGACGACCTCACAGATACTGGCAGACTGTCTTGGGATGTGGATGACGCTTGTAAAGGAAGTGGAGTGAGGAAGTCTATCCAAAAAATAATACCCTGGAAGCTCATACTGAAGTACCCTGCTATGAAAATCTGTGTAATGCCTCACAAAGCCTCTGCATGTTTTATGGTGTTATTAAGTGTTTAAGTGTGCTGACTGCTGACTTCATCACCATCACCATTACCTTTTTTTCATGTTGATTGCAACTCTTTAATTTAGTCCGACAAGCTCAGCAGTGTCGTCCTGTTTAAGCTGACAGGTTGATGCAGGAGAATCTTCTCCCAGCACCGTCAGGGCGCCTGCTGGGGCCTGCTTGTTTAATCTAAAGAACTGTCTGCTCTACTCAGGTGGAGCAGCTCATTGAGCTGGCCAACTACCAGGTTCTGAGCCAGCAGCAGAAGAGTCGTGCTTTCTACCGCTGCCAGGCCACCCGCCTCATGACGGGCGCCGGTAATATCCTGAAGAAGCACGCTGCCGATCAGGCGCGGAAGGCCGTCAGCATGCACGAGGTCCGCTCCGACGCCGGCGAAAACGACCCTGTCTCCAAGATTTTTTTTGAGCCTGCCACCTACCAGTGCCTGGAGAACTGCGGCACTGTGGCGGTGAACGTGGTGAGGCGTGGCGGCGACTTGGCCAAGACCCTTTCTGTGGAGTACCGGACGGAAGACGGCACGGCCAACGCCGGCTCGGACTACGAGTTCACCGAGGGCGTGGTGGTGTTCAAGCCTGGCGAGACCATGAAGGAGATCCGGGTTGGGATCATCGACGACGACATCTTTGAGGAGGACGAGAACTTCCTGATTCATCTCTCCAATGTGAAGATACTGACCTCGGAGGGAGATGAACCCGAGGAAGACGGGTCAGCCAATCATGTAGACTCGCTGGCCTGCCTGGGCCTGCCCTCCACGGCGACCGTCACCATCTTCGATGACGACCATGCCGGTATCTTTACTTTTGAGGAGCCCGTGTTCCACGTGAGCGAGAGCGTGGGCACCATGGAGGTGAAGGTGCTGAGAACGTCGGGGGCTCGCGGTGTGGTCATGCTGCCCTACAAGACGGTGGAGGGGACGGCGCGAGGAGGCGGGGAGGACTTTGAAGACGCGCATGGCGTTCTGGAGTTCCAGAACGACGAGATCTTGTGAGTACTCGTTGGAATGACGCTGGGATGTGTGGTGTTGTTGATGTGAGGTGTGATGTGGTGGCATTGAGGTGGATTTTGTCCTTTGAGAAATTGCAAATCCTCTCTTCTCCTCCCCTTGATGCTCTCGACTTTGTATCTGCTTTGACGTTGACACCTTCTTCCTTTATCTTCATCAATCTGTCCGTTCTCCTTTTGCTTTGGATTCCACTCAGCTGCTGTTTTAATCTGCTGAGGGTTATTATTGATCTTCTTGCTGCACACTCAGCAGGTTTAAGTGTGTGCCGGGGTAAAGATGTTGGAAAACCAGGTTATTTGTTGGTCAGCTGAAGGCCTGAATCTTAAGCGGAGAGGCCGGTTGGGGCACCTGAATGAAATGAGAAGCGTTTAACTATAAATCAGATGGAGCTGATTGCTGGGGAACAGTGCAGTCGATCAATAAGAAGTGAGCTTGTCAACTTCATTGCTGCCCTTTTGAGAGGACTGGAGACCGTGTGGGAACATCGCAGGGGGCATCATTAGGGGCTTTATTTGTCGTCTTTATTTGTGCGATTAGATCTTGCAAACAGACGACGCCCGCGGTGAGTCCCAAAGCTCTCAGACGATGTCACACGCACGGCACCCACTAATTTCTGATGCCAGCGTGAACATCCTCGTACCATTTAAACACACGTCACAGCAAAGCCAAAAAATTTAATACAAATGAATCCGCATCCCCTAAACATTAAGTTAGTCTACCATTAATATTGTTATAGAATGTCCGCTGTAGAGCTTGTATATGAGCAGCATGAGAAAAAAAGTCCCTTACTTGCTTGCTCTACTTTAGTGGGATGAGGCGCTCAAACGCTCACTTTTGAAGTTGCCACCCGTCCCTCGCTAGACGAACCCACCACTTTGTAAAAACAACAAAAAACTACAGGCTTTGCTACACATCTTAAAGAAAAGCCTGAAGCTCTGCCAACTATCCATCAGTCAGCTACAGGGAGCTGGAATTAAAAAAAAAATCTCAGCAAATAGGCTAACCTAGCATGATGTTAAAATGCGACTGGAGTGTTAGCACTGTAGCTCCTGTAGCTATTCTGTCCCATAGACATAGTAGATAGACGCCGCATCGAGTGGGTTTGTCGACTGCTGCGATACGTCAACATCGCCCCCATACTGGATGTGTCAAGGCTGCGCTGTAAGTGAATACAAGTAAATGTATTACTTCCATAAAGCGCCTTTCTACAAAGAAATTTAAGTTAATGCCTCTCGTTTATACATTCACACACACACTGATATACTTGGGAAACAGTTAGACACCAAAAACAATATATTTAATCTTCTCAAATTTTTGGTGCCTAACTGTTTCCCAAGTAGGCCGCAAGGTGGCCTAGCGGTTAGCTGCCCTATAAGCGGCATAGAAGATGGATGGATGTTTCCCAAGTGTATTAGTGCGTGTGTAAATATATAAACCAGAGGCATTAACTTAAATGTCTTTGTAGAAAGCCGCTTTATGAAAGTAAATACATTTACTTGTAATCATTTGCAGCGCAAATGACACATCCAATATGGCGGCGTCTTTGACGTACGGCTCAGTTATGTCTATTTTGTGCCCTCTTAATGTTACGTTGTGATATGTGGCATCTATTATGTCGGGCAAGTGTTGTTACGAGTGTGTTGTTACACACTCTCTCTGAGACAGGTGTGGACGAACACAGCTCACAAGCATTAAAGCTACAGACACACATAACGACCTGATCCCAGTACGGAAAGCATTTTAGCATTTTTAAACGGTCTAAATTCCAGCATCAAAGCTACAGTACATTTTGGACAACACACTTCCAATACCCTTTTGTCGGAACACTGACACTTACTTAAAATTGAAGAAAAACGGTATAATTGAAGGGAAATCCATTTTGCATTACTTGTGCTTACTGTATCTGTTTTTAATTGTCACATGTATGCCCACTGAGGTGGAACATTTGTTGTTAAAAGGCAAAAAATGTTTGTTTTTGTGTAAAATGCTCAATCAGGTGTCTCCCAATGGTCGATGTTGTAAATCAGCATTGGGGAGTCGCATATGGGGGAGTCTATCGGGCTTTACTCGACTAGAATAAACTTCACAGCTTTGAACCCATGGACCTTTAGCTGTCACGACCATGTGCTGCTTTATGGCGGCTCAGCAGACACGAAGGACGCCTTGGGCCATTTCGACCAGGCCATGATTGGAGTGTTGGCCCGGTGATTATCTTTTAAAGCCCACCAGGACTCTTTCAGTCAGTCTGGACCCACTTAGGCTCACTTAGCCGGATGGTTGTTTTAGCTTTGCAGTACTAAGTTCTGCTTTGATGAGGTTAATCAGCTCCCAAGTGGCCGATGTTTTCTAAATCACCAACACAAAGTCCTTTGACTGCAACAAACGTAATTAAAATACCTTCATTAAGTCTCTACAACTTGATTTACAGGAAATAAGTAGGGTAGTCCTCAGCAGAGCTTTGTTTTCTGAGCGAGGTTGCACACTGCTAAATTCATTACAGACACGAGCAGAGTTTCCAACACCAAAAACAACATTAATGGAGTCTTGCAAAGTCGTACAGCCATCATTCTTGTCATAAATGATATACTGTGTCCCTTCCAGGAAAAGCACAGAACCTTTTTTTGTTTCTCTTTCCCCTTGCACAATAAAAAAAGGCAAAATCTGAAGTAGCTGATCTGAATAGCATCACCTCCAGGCTGACTTTAGCCTGGTTTGATAAAGCAAGAGACGTAGGCGCTGGGGTTAAGTGAATGGAGATGACAGGGAGGTGGGACAGTCCACCATGATAGATGGTTCCAGGGGACTATTGGATTTATGGACCTCCCTTTCTAGTTTCCATTTGCAGTTTTATTGGGGAATTTAATTGGGTCACAGACACAGCGACACAGGAGCAGATACAACATTGGACGGCAGAGGCCGTAACAGTGTCTTATTCATGTCAGGATTAAAGAGACAAGTGGAACACATTTTCAACCATATAACCGTCATGCTCTTATTAAAGTGTGCTGTTAGATACTTTATTGATCCCCAAGGAATTCATGGTCCTTATGATCTAATCCAATGGCTTCTGTCTGTCTTTACAAGTGATTTAGCTGTTTATTAAAACAGTTTTACTCTAATGAGTTGCAGAAAAAAGAAGGAAATCATGCAAATAAAGAAATGGCAATAATGATGCAAATATTCATCTTGAATAATTGTTTTTTGCTTTGTAGGGGACTCCAAATGTTGTTGAATGAAATAATAATACAGCATGAATAATAATAATAATAATAATAATAATAATAATAATAATAATAATAATAATAATAATAATAAGGAACGAAGGTGGATGCAAAAATGGCGCATAAATAAGTGTCTACGGTCCAGGTGGTCCTCAGTTTACGTACGAGTTCCTAGCCTGAAGTTGAGTTTTGGTGTAAGCCAGATCTTATACCTAAAGTCACCCACGCTGTACACAGAACACATTAAGGGCATACTAAACACAGTAATGAAGAGATTAAGTACAATAATTAACTAGATGATTGCAATGTCTGGAGACATTACATGTGAATGCGTGAACCTGATGGGGGGGGGGGACAAAGTGTCCATGCTGACATTGGAACGGCTGGAATCTGTTAAGTAGTTGCTGAATGCCTTTGATCGTCTGGAAAAATATGAATATTGTGAAAAGTGGGAATTGCTGTTATGTGGAGAAGAGCACAAATGTCCTGAATTATAGAATGGTTTGATGTTGGGACGGTTGGAATCTGTTGAGAACTGTGGAAGTAGTTGTCACAATGCTGAATGCCTTTGATCTAATTAGATCAAAGGCATTCAGCATTCCGGAAAAACGTGCATTTTGGGAAAAGCGTGAATTTTTGTGCTGTGGATGAAAGCACGACTGTCCTGACTTAGTTAAATCAGTATATGTTGGAATGAGGTGAATCGGTTGAGAAATGTAGAAGTAGTAACATTCCTGAAGAGGTAATTAGTTTTCTGGAAAAGTAGGAATTTAGGGAAAAATTTGAATTTTTTAATATGTGAAAAATAGGTAGCCTTAATGGCTGGATTTTGCTGAACGATTTGATGTTGGAATTGTTAGCATTTGTTGAAAAATTTTGAAGGAGTTAGAGTAATTAAGATCAAAGGAAATTATAGTAATTAAGATCAAAGGAAAAGTGGCAATGTCTGGAAAAGTTGGACTTTTTCGAATGTGGACAATGGTCATTTTGAAAGCCCTGAATAAGTGGAATGTTTTCATTTTGGAATGGTTGAAATCAGTTTAGAAATGCGTGAATGGTGGAAGTTTGAAAAATGTTCCATTCATTTTCAGTGGGAAAAATGCAGTGGAAATTTTTTTGGAGTTTTGGAAAATCTGGGAATTTTTTTGAAAAAACTGAAATGGTGTGAATCGGTTGAAAAATGGAGGAGTAAGAGGACAAAAAAACAGCTTAACAATAATAATGATAATAATAATGATGATGATAACAATAATAATAATAATAATAATAATAATAATACAGAAAAAAATGGCACAGAATTTTAATTAGTAGTTATTTTTACTTTGTAGCTTATTGGGAGGAGGAAGTTGAAGAGACGGAGAACAAATAAACCAATTATATGTGCCTAGTTATTACTGTCGCTTTCATAGGAGCAGATGCTTTAACATGCTTGTAGGGGCCAAGTTTGGCGAGGAACGCTGTGATTTGGCCGGCACAGGT
Organism: Dunckerocampus dactyliophorus; assembly: GCF_027744805.1. Taxonomy (NCBI): domain Eukaryota; kingdom Metazoa; phylum Chordata; class Actinopteri; order Syngnathiformes; family Syngnathidae; genus Dunckerocampus; species Dunckerocampus dactyliophorus. The sequence continues at coordinate 5,250,025 of NC_072832.1, read as the reverse complement.
GGAGGGGCGTGGTCACGTGTGCACAGGTAAGTGTGTGCACTTACGTACACGGACCCCATAAAGGGAGCGTGCTTACCACATGCAAAGCATTAGTTTGCCGTCCTGGTTTGGTGTGATCACGATCGAAGCTGCTTATTATTATAAACCCATCACATCAAAGGTATTTTGTTCAGCGTTCACACATTCCTACCCCCTCAGCGGCAAAAATGGAAAAGGAGGGCGCAGTAATTATGAAGGATGCGATCATTATCTTCAGTGATGGTTGTGATAGTTAAACCTTTAATACCAAAAGTGCTGCCTATATTGGTGGGTGTTTCTCCTCTCTCAGAAGTGCAAAAAGTTAATTAATGAGCAATGTTATCCACTCTGCGTATCTTGGGATGAAGCACAGACTGCATCCTTGGAGCGTGCACGCTCAATTCATCTGCTGCGTGTGCTGAAACTAGTTTGAGTTAGTCCAGTGTTTACAGATCAATATTAAGTTTTCAGTGCATTTATTTGAGCATGCACGTAAACAATATTACACACTAACCAGGCGGGCGAACGCAAACCAAGGCAAAATTGTCGCAGAACTGTATGCATTTATGATTTCATTGGTTATGAATCTGTTTTCAGGAATATTACCACTAATAGTACTACACCTACTTGGTGCATTTGTACTGACATCTGTGATGTTTTAATCCAAATTATTTGTGATTTTGCTCCAAAATAGCGTCAGTCGCTATATGCCACAAGCATCCCCTCTATTGAGAGCGCTTTGCTTCTATTTCTATAACGACGATTCCCTAATGGAATTAGTGGACCTGTCAGAATTGGGTCAGCGATTCTTCTTCATTTTTATTGAAATTATACATGATGAGTTTGATGCTCGCTTGTCCCGCATATTGTGTTGTCACAATCATGAATGACACCACAAAGGTCGCGCAGGTGGATGCACACAAATACTACAGCCACCGTGCCAACACTGCCATCCTTTGGTGTCACTTTTTTTGACCCGGCGAGGTTAAAAAAATCCTGCACACACACACGCACACGCGCAGACACACACACAAACACAATACGCACGTTCCAATTTGCGGCAATTATGCAATTTCCATAAACAGGCAGCTTGCAGAGATGAACGAGGTGCAGACGAGATTCAAATGAGGCTCCCCTCCTACACACACGGCAGACTGGGACTTCACACTCCAGTAAGCAACACAGATTGGCCTTTTGAGACGCATGTTCACCAGCTATAGGAGTGTGTGTGTATTGTACTGTATATGGCCATGTGTGCACTTGATAAAACATGCATGTTGTAAAAAGAAGGGGGGTTTGTAAAGCAACAATAAGGAATTGTTACTCTTGGGTTTGTTTTTTGTTACTCTTTGATCTGCTGTAAAAATGAGTCTAACAGTACAACGTGATTGATGGAAGAAAAATGTTTGCGCAAGGCAAGCACAGTAGTATAGAGTAGATGCTTGCTTTTTGCAGGACCACCAGTGAAAATCTGTGGGTAATGGAAACACCCGTCATACACGCCCCCCGCCCCCAAACCTTCCTGCTAGTTTGACATTAACGTTCACCTGCGCTTTCGGATCAACATTTGTAATAAGAGTGACTGTTGTAATTATTAGACCCTCCCCGTCTCTCTTCAGTATGGCACACAGAGTCATTTAACACATTTTGAATTATGTATAGAGAGAGCTGCAACGATTAATCGATGGTGAATCGATTACCCAATTAATCAACAGCTATTTTGCTAATCAATTAATCGTTTTTTGATTTAAATATGTAAATTTCCTCAGATTTCAGCCTCTCAAATGTAAATCTTTTTTAATTTCCTGAGTCATCCACAAAAGCAGACCTATTATCCTTCTGTTTTAGCCAAAACAAGTAATTCACACATATCAGCTTTGACTTTGGACAACAGCAATAGGCATGATCATCTAAGATGATTGATGAACGTGGCTTGGAATCAAATATATGTTTTACTTTTGCGTCTCACAGCAACTGTGGTGCGTTCAAGGGCCGTGGAACAAAGTGCAAAATTTCAAGGCTTGATGAAAAAACATTATCAGTGAAGCATAAAGACATAAACATGTAAAAATTGTGGCATTTTTTTTCAGTTGCTGTACATTTTACCTGTATTATCGCAGGAGATTTTTTTTTTTTTTACTGGACGAAAATGGGCCATGAATTCTGAAATGTGAATGTGCAGGCATCCACCGTGTAGCACCAACGGTGCGTTTCCACTGGGGAGTACCTGCTTAAGGTGGTTGCTTTTCCGCTTGAAAAGTGTACCACTGGGAAACCTGGCCACGATTGCATTAGTACTAGCTAGACATGCTAGCGAACAACGCCTGCATTTATCTAAGGAGATTTTACTGGAGGGGAGACTGAGGGCAAAGTGCAGCCAAGTGGAGACACTGCAGCGTCCACAGCTAAGGCATGGAAAGCTAATGCTAGCATGTGTGTTTATTTTTGCAATGTAGTCATGAATCAAACGCTGGCACAGAAATGACAAATCTGCCATGTTTACAAATATAATAATACAATGTCTATAAGACCAGTCTCGTGTACCCCATCTCTCACCCAAAGTCCGCTGTGATAGGCTCCAGCATACCCTTGCGACCCTAGTGAGGATAAGCGGCATAGAAAATGGATGAATGGATGGATAATGACTATAAATGACTTGTGGCGCCTCCTTTGTCGTGGGCAAAATGCATTGGAAGACATGCTAGCATACATGTCATATAGGTATACAATATATAATCATCAAACAAATGGTCAATGACTTATGGACATTTACTTGCTAAGTCTCGCCTACGCCGCTGCAAACACATGTGCTTGATGGCGGTTGTGTTTTTCAATCAATCTTGCTCAAATTTTACACACATGTGCTTGTCAATCCTCTGATTCGTGGCTGCACACCCCGAGCTGCAGCGGGTGTTTTGCAAAGCACATTGAGCTGTGTGAGAAATTTCAAGTCAATCCTACTTACGGGGTAACAGCCCCGGCGTGTGGTGTGTCAGAAATATAGTAGCACAGGCAGTAGAGGCGCATGTTCCTGGCAAGTTTTCCACCTTTTATGTGCAGCGGGTTCAGGAGTACAAGAGATGCGCATGATTGTACCTGGTTTCGCTAAAGTGAAGTGGAGTGAAGTGGAGCCACGCCAAGCCGAGTAGGTACCTTAAAGTAGGATGACCAAGACAAAGATGCTAGTGTAAACATTACAAGCCAGTCATACGTCAGTATGACTTTAAAGTTGTTATTTTAAGCCACAATGATGTCGTAGCGTTCCTTTAGTGATTTTCAAGGGGGGCATAATGGTTTTCCCAGCAGAGTTCATTGTTTCACTTTGGCCTGCAGTGGCACAAATGATTTGATTCCTCTTGTCTTTTGTTGGTACTTTATTTGTCCCATAAAGTGACATGGACGGGTTTGAACAGGCAAGCGCACTAATGTGATGATGATGGTTGTCTTACATGTAGACAAGTTGCAGGCATATGCAGTACTAGCATGTGCAGATTGTTAAATGAATATCCCTACTATGCTCATATTAGTGCGGCATTAAATCGTAATGAGGTCTGATGAGGATTTTGAGGTCAAACACAAGCACACACGTGCACAACACCCACACTTTAGCACCATTAGGATTAAACTCAATTAGCATTCATTGTTTTGGGTTTTTTTTAGTTTAAAATGGGAAACAGTTAAAAGTTAGCCCTTTCCAGGTTGCATTTGTTCTTCCCACACACTTGTTTTTGAGGAGGTGACTTCTCCTGCTTATATGAGCTCCCCTGGCAGGCGACAAATACCTGTTCCTCCGCACTTTGCGACCTTTCCGAGACGCCATCTGACACCAGACACTTAAAAAAAACACATCGCAATCATCCGGATCATCTTTTCCTGTCAGCAGCTTACTTTTTCACGTGTAAACAGTAGAATCTGGCTTTAAATATGTTTACCTTGGAGTTGGCTAGCTATTCATTTAACCTTTTAGCGCAGCAACAGTCGAAGTAAAAGACAAAGACTGAAACGCTCAATTCCTCTGCAGTGCGCAGTAAGTAGTTTGTGGCGTAAACGGTGCGGAAATGACCCCACTTGGTCTTTTGTTAGCGTGCCCAACAAAAGGGGGAGAAATGCGAGAGGAGAAGCAAGCTGACAAATGAGCTCGAAGCAGCTGCCTCTGCTGAGCATCATCGCCTTGGTAACCGCCGAGGAGGAGAGGATGGAGTGAGCTTTAAAAAGCTGGAGGTGGCAACAAGAGGAATAACGCCTTATTAGTTTGCCCTACCTGCCAGATGTACACCCGCTGATGATGATACCGATTGGTTGGACTGGTCTTTTGTCACCAATGAGTCAACGTGAAACGATTTTAAGCACAAAGAAGAGGTCAAGTCTGGTATGGAAATGTGACAAAAGCCTCCTAAAGGGATAGTTGGGATTTTTTGACATGAAGTTGTGTGACATCCCCACCAGCAGTGTCGTGTATCAACAGTGACTTACCCCCCACTTTGTTCCGTGAGCGGAGTTCTGGTCGGATTTTGGTGAGGAGGAATGGAGTTCCGGTTAGCTGCTGGGGTCCTTAAGTAAAGAGTTTGGCTTCTCAAAACAATACGTGCTCAAAAGAGTAACACATTTGCATCACAAAACCGTTGCTAACAAAAAAGTCAGACCTCACAGTCGCTCTGCGTTATTTTCCCCTCCGTTAGTTTCACTACGCGTTTTCGCTTGTTCGTTTTTGTGTGTCTTACATGTGCGGATGGATCTGCGCATGAAAACACTGTGGAAGACACGCACATCAGTATTGTACTATTAATACAAGGTGGCAGTTGTCTCTAATAACTGGCGGGAGGAATGGCGGCGTTTTTTACACACATTGACATGTCTACAGATGTCACAGCCGTGCATGAGCAAGCACACCGCTGGCTTTGGCTTTATGGATTATTTTGAGTCATTCTGTGTGTTTATATCATGCAACATCATTAATAACTGGTCGGAGGAACCATTGCGTTGATTATACAACACGTCCAAGTCAGGCGATTGCGTGTGTGCTCTTGCATGAGCCAGCCTGGCGCTGGCTTTGACTTTGTGGATTATTTTCAGTTGTTTTGTGTGTTTATGTCATGCAACATGATTTCTAACCAGTGGGAGGAAGGATCACATTGATTACATAGCACAACCAAGTCGTGCATCTGTGTGTGTGTGTGCTTGTGGTTCAATGATTCTCAGTGTACCTAATTTGAAAATCTAATAATGTATAATAATTAATAAATAATAAATAATAAATCATTTGGAAAATTTAGATTAAAAAAAATCACATTTCATTTTTCATCAAAAGATGTGGAGTTTTGGGGCATTATTTTGGTAGAATGTCATGAACAGTGTTATCTGTTAAATACATATTTTTAATACAAACAGTATAACAATAAAATAAATCCTAGATTGACTCTTCTCGATTTGTACCAAATATTTTTTTTCTTACGTCTCCGTATGACACTCAGTACATGAAATGAGTTAATGTTACTATAGTATGAGAAGCTTGAGTTTTTGAAGCAGTTTTCATTTCCTCTTCCAAGACACTTCCTGCTGTTCTGCTTTTGAAAACATTCCAAAAAAATCCCCCCTCTTATCTCCCACCAGTTTGTCTTTGTGCACCTTTGTTGTTGACGGCTTGATAGGCTACTTGACCTCATTCTGAACTTTTGTAGAACATGCCAGTTCGCCTCATGGCCACGCCCGTGTCGCCGGTGGCCATCTCCTGTTACAAATGCTGCAGGGATCAGCTCTGGGAAGTAAGAGTGGACAAGCGACGCAGCGTGATGGCTGCTTTTCTTTAGTTTTCACAGCGAGAAGCTGTAGATTTAACTCCCTGAGGGTTAAGCACAAATACCTGTTTGGGTTGAGGGAACAATGAACAATGCAACACTTCCATTCATGACTTATTAAACCTTGCTTGTTTGGAAGAAGGAAGATAAGGAGGGATTCAAACCTCTGGAATTGTCTTAAACAAAATACTATAGGTTGGTCGGCATCCCCCCATAGCTATAATGGATGACGATGAGCAGGCTAATTGTGTTATGCTGTTATTTTTTGGCAAGGCTCAGGAACCTGATCTCACTGGGAGTGTTTGCCTTTTTATTTTTGTCACATGGGCGCGGCAAAGGCTAAACGACTGCCAAGTGTTGTTTGTTGGCATGGGCATCATCAATTATTATTATTATTATTATTATTATTATTTTTCTTATTATTATTAGGTGTCGGTGTGATTCTCCAGAGGGTCTGTTTTTCTTATCCAGGATAAGTTTGAGGATTAACTCTGGATGTGAAGTACTACGAAGCTTCTTCTGAGCAGGATACGTTGCCATGGTAATGTATGTAGTTGAGCTAACGCAGCTGGGAGGAGGTTAACTTTGGGGATAAGAGCGTAGAGGCAATAAAAGCAACACCTACTAATTCAAAGCCACCGCTGTACATGAAATTGGCAGATCTGCCTTTTAAAAACGTTTTTAACTGGAGAACTCTCAAACAATCAAAAATGTTTATAGCTTAAAGGGATATTTTGGATTTTTTGACATGAAGTTGTATGACATCCCCATCAGCAGTGTAGTGCATCAACAGTGACTTACCTCCCCAATTGGTCCCGTGAGTCCGGTTCTGGTTGGAGATCCGTGATGAGGAACGTAGTTCCGCTGAGTTGCTGGGGCCATTTAAGTAAAACAAAATGCTTTCAAAAGAGTAATATGTTTGTATCACAAATGCCTCCTCGGACCTCACAAATCGATTTGTTTTGAGAAGGCAAACTCTTTACTTCAGTGGGCCGCGCAACTAAGCAGAACTAAGTTCCTTGTCACCGATCTCGGACCACAACTGGACTCATGGGACCAATTGGGGGGGGAAAGTCACCGTTGATGCACAACTATGCCTTTAACAAAACAATCATAATACATATTAATAATACAATAAAACTGTAAAAGTCATAGGGATATGGCAAATTTGCCAAAAATGGCGAAAAAATATTTGTTGTTCTTGATTTTAATTGTTAGTTTTAGAACATTAACACTGTACCAAGCATCACCATTGTTTTTTTTTTGTTATCTGCACTGTAATTCAGCATCTTAGGTAGAGCAACTCTTTTTGTGCTCTCATCCAATTGTATGTGGGAAAACATTTGGAAAAGATGTGGTCGTCTACTGGTCAATACCTTTGTTGATTATCTCTAAAATAGCAGCTTTAACATCATTTGGTTACTGAATTTCAGCGAAATAATATCACTTTTGTCAACAAATGTAGTAGTATGCAACAGTGCTTGTTAGCGCGAGGGCGTCTAGTGCATACAAGCACGTTTTTAGCCTGTGTTGCATATTCATTGATTTGACTTCACAAATACCCAATTAAAACTGTGCATCTTTTTACCACAGCGGCTTACTTTTACTTTTACTCATCTGTAGGGAAAGCACAGGAGCAAAAAAGTGTTTGCTTCTTTATTGGAATGTTGTTTAACTACTAATCCGTATGCAAAACACAGACAATCTCCACTGGTTGTGTGTGTGTGTGTGTTTTTTTTTTTTTTTATTTTGCCACATGCCGTTGTATTAGCACAGTGTTGCTGCGGGTTACCGAGCTAATAGCCGGAGCAAACTCTGGCAGTTGTAGTAAAAGCATTTGTGTTTCACACTCCGCTGAGCCCCTCGCTCTCGCTCTTTCTATCTCTTTCTCCACGTTGCTTATTGTAGTGTGCTGACAGAGAGGAGGGCCAGAGTGGAATCAATGCAGGAAAAAAAAGAGGGGAGATAGAAGAGACGCCATGTAGTAATAATCAATGGAGGAGACAGAAAAGGATGAATGCAGAGCAGAAAGACTCACACTGACATGTTCTGTGTTTTTTTGTTTCAGGTTCATTTTAGAACGTGCTCTCTGTATGATGCAGTTCAAACTACAACCGCAATTTGAAAAAGCAGAATTTTTGATTCGAAGACCGGGTATGACTGCAGCGTTCTGCTGTTTTCAAGCAATCTACCGCACAAACACGATAGTCAAAGATCCGCTATATGACAGCACCACTCTGCTGTTTTTAACTCATTCGATCCCAGCTATTTTTCAAAAGACAACCCCTTCAGTACCAGCCATTTTAGACCATTTTCACTGATTTTTCAAGGCACACGGAATGAATGAAGATTCGACACTCGTCTTTCAACAGAAAAAAAACGTTTGTACCTTTTTACGTTCTTTAGTAATCAGCAGTACAACATAGGTAAGTTTCAGGAAAATTTCAGTTCCCAACAAAAAAATGTAAATGTAACTATTTGTAACTAATTACAATTTTCCATTTGGAACTAAACTGTGCGTATGCATGCGTTAAAATGTCCCTAAAATGCGTAACCTTCTGCACACTACACTCTTCCATGCTCTTCCACTTGCTGTCGAGTGTGTTTTTACATGCAAAAGATCCATGCCGAGCTCTTGTCAAATGCACTTCTGCCACCTTGTTGCCATTTTTATGGTTTAAAACTGCTTTAAAAGTGACATGTTTTACTGTGTTTTACTGTGCATCATCACCTGTTTTTGCCTCTCATGCAAAAAACGTAAAAGACGTATAAATACATGTTTGGGATCGGGCGGTCGGGTGTATAAAAACGTATAGATACGTCTTTGGTAGTGAATGAGTTAAGGACCTACGGCGAAAATTGCTGGCCGAAGCTCTTCTACATAAAAGGAGTGCTTTGCTGTTTATAGGAATCTACTGCGAGAATGCTACTCAAACATTAGATAGATGAAAGGACCATTCTGCTCTTTTTAAAAATGTTCTGCAAAAACAGTAGTTAAAGATTCACTCTATGGCAGTAGCGCTCTTGTTGTTATTAAAGATCTACTGCAGAAATGCTTGTTCTTTAAGTCAGGAGCGCGCTGCTGTTTTTAAGAACATACTGCAAAAACACTAGAGTTTGTACTGCAGGGGTGTCCAAAGTGAGGCCCGGGGGCCATTTGCAGCTCACGAAAAAAAAAAAAACAGCAAAAATGGAAAAATCTGAAGTAATTTTACAAAAAAAAAAGAAAAAAATTGTATACTAGCGAGAAACGTTGCATTTTTAACAAGAATAAACTTGGAATATTATGAAGAAAAATAATATAATTTTAGTAGCATATAGTTGAAATATTAAAGAAAAAAGACGTTATTTTTTTAAAGTCATAATATGAAAAAGAAATGTGATTTTTGGAAAATTGGGTTGGGAAAAAAGTCACAATATTATGGGAATTTAGTCAGAATATTGAAAAAAAAAAAACAATGGGAAGATTATTTAAGAAGAAAGTTTCAATATTTGCTGTGATTGGCTGGCGACCAGTCCAGGGTGTACCCCGCCTCTCGCCCAAAGTCAGCTGGGATGGGATAGCATACCCCTGGGACCCTAACGAGGATAAGTGGCATAGAAGATGGATGGATGGATGGGGTTTAAATGTTTGGAAAAAAAAACAACATAAAAAATGGGGTAAAAAAAAAAAGAACAAAGATTGTTTTTAGGATCTACTACAAAAACGCTAGTCAAAGGTCCTCTTTTGACAGGAACCATCTTTTTTTAAGCAATCTGGTGCAAAAACACAAGTCAAAAATCTTCTATATCACGGGAGCGTTCTGCTGTTTTTAGGAATCTGCTGAAAAAAAAATGTTAGTTAAGTACCTACAGTATATAACGGGAGTGCTTTGCTGTTTTAAGGATCTTTGATTTCAAAATCACCAGTCAAAGATCGTCTAAATGACAGGAGTTCTATGCCTGGTAGAGGTGTGATATTTGCGAACGAATTGAGTCTTTTGAACAACTCTTTTATGTGAACGATGAGAACCGATTCACAGTGGCGAGGGATTCGTTTGCGAGGTGTTCTTACACGCGTCTATCAATACATTTGCAAAATTGATTTGATTTTTATGTTTATGTATTTGTTTCAATTAAAACGTAGAGACCAATTAAAGGCTCAGGAAGTTTTTGATTTGGTTTTTGACATTTTTCTAATTTTATGTGATACTGAATTTGTTTTTTTTATTAGCTGTAGGCTAATCATTAAAACGATTAAGAATGAAGAAGGACTTGGAATATTTCACTGTGGGTGGTGGGTCCCACAGCCAAAGCCAATTGTGAACCACTGCTCCATACGACAGTAGTGCACTGCTGTTTTTCACACTCTGCTACAAAAACAGTTTGTGTGTGGACAAAATTCCAAAAAGCACATACAATTATGTGATTTTTTTCCAAATTTCAGTGTTCGTGTGGCTAAAATAGAAAGTATACATTTCACACCATTCCAGTGGAGCATGTTCAGCCTCTCAGGATGCTTCTACTATCCTCCTTTGTTCTCCTTTTTTGTTTTCATGGAAGCAGAGCGAGTCAGTAACTGCGCTTTGTACTTTAAATAAGCTCTTCGTCTTCAGCTCCAGCGCCGTCCTCCGCCTCAACTCGTTTCTTTCTTCTCTGGAGGCAAGCAGAGACGTCAGCTGGTTGCAGCTCTAAGTCTCCAGTGCCACATGATAGCTGCTGGATGGCCAGTTTGCTGTTTTTATAATCGAAGCCAGCTCATATATCATGTGTTAATACACCTATTCCTGGGTTCCTTCCTGGACGCTGTGTGGCCATGTTCTGTTTACAACATGTTACATAGCCTGCATATTTTTGGACGATTAACAACACAAGAGGAGCTTGTCCTAAAAAGGACAGGCCTGAGTGCTGGTACAGATGTGCTGGATGACAAAAGTAAAGCACAGATTGTCCCGTCAGATTAAAACAAACTCCATCAAGTGCAACTATACATTTCCAAAAGAAGGGTCGTATTTGAGCCACTTCCTTTTTTGTGAGTTCCATCGCCCCAAACCACCAAGTGAAAGTCTTTTTTGGATTAAAATGTGATATATTGATAGCTGTCTTTGTAGGTGTTCTGGAAAATGTATTAGTCATTTACTAATTGATCTCTGAGCTCCTTTGCCAGTGACTCCGCATCTAATTCTGCATGAATCAAAAAACGTTCTTGAGTAGGCACAAGTGTAGAACATTTATTAAGAATGTTTTTTCCCCGTTATGAAGCAGGCGGTCTTCTCACTTTGCTCAGACGTCTTTGTCTTCTAATGAGCGCAGCGGTGGAGTCTGATGAGAACGCTAAGCGGGGCCGCAAAGCCTGCATACTCAAATCAAACAGAACATGGTGTATGGAGGTCATTGTGTAATAGAAACATAGTTTATTTTGTATTATTCATGAGTACAATATCAACTTAAACCTTCAGAACTATAGACAAAGTGGACTTTACCCTCACTAGCCACATTTTTGTCAGTTACTAAAGCAGTTTTCTGATTTGATATTAATTTTATACACCATGTAGACAAGAATAAACCATCTTAATCAGTGAATCCATCAATCAGAGGTTATACTAGAACCCGTAGTTCCCTTGTAATCCTAAAGCTGCCATATTATAATATTTTTCAACTATTTTAAATATGTGTCACAGGTCCCACAGTAGTGTACTGGAAGTCTGTTATCAAAAATCTAGTCTTGAAGCTGGAATTTAGACAAGAAACCCTACTGTGAACATGCTGTTTTGTGTGTCTGTAGCTTTGATGCTAATGAGCTGTGTTTGTCCACGCCTGTCTTAAACAGTGTGAGTGCCTTCAAGTAGTGCACTTTATGCGCTTTTTACATACACACTGTAACTCCGCACTTTTGTGGGACAGGAGGACAGCAAGGTTAGCAACACAAGCACTGCTATGTGAGCCACAGTGCTAACATGACACACATTTTGAACGTCATACTAGGTAAGCCTTTTTGCTGAAAAAAAAACCTCAAAGCGATCAAATTTAGCTCAGCACTGCTCCTATGTCTGTAGCTGACTGACAGATAGTTGGCAGAGCTCCAAGCTGTATTTTAAGATGTGTAGCGAAGCCTGATTTTCAAACATTTGAGGCAGAGATCAATTATTTTCACATTTGGTGCTCAATTGCCACTTTTGCATCATCTTGCTTGCTTCATCTTAACAGGACATTTTAGACAATTGGAGAATGACATGGATCTATCCACGAGGAGACTGAGGGCAGCAGGAAACCAGGCTGCTGCAGCAAGGTGGAGACTGTGCAGTAATATGCAGCGTCCAGAGCCCAATAACAGGGCAACCCAGCAGAGCAGATTCTAGAAAGAAGGCTGTGACTTTTTGAAGTATATCCCTGCATCAATTCAATAGTCTCTGGGAATCCTTCTGAATAATTGCATGCTACGCTAATAAAAGGCCCGTCCTTTAAGGAGATGAGATGATTTGCATGGGGCTTTAGCTGTAGATGAACTGGCATTTTTCAGCAACGCTTCTGAAGTGTTTGACGTGGATACATTGCCTTTAGTGACGGCAAACAGTGGTGAGGAAGCGATGTCTGAGGATCATGAGGTGAGTTGGGAGTGGTGATAACCTGGGAGAAGCTGATTTGCGGTGCTTAGTGGCTCAGATCACTGCGGTGGATTTCAGGCAAGAGTGGAGCCAGGCTGTAGATCTTATAGCAACACATACACACAAACACACACACACACACACACACACACACACACACCCACACACACACACACAGAGTACTGCAGCTCTGATATATGCATTGCTTGCTGCATGGAGACACACTGGGTTCTCCCTGGCTCTAAGTGCATTGTTGGCCAATGAGGAACATGCACACACACATACACACTTGCTGCAGCAGCTGCAATGTAAACTAATCTGCAGGAGCTCCAGTGTGCAGAATCCCAGGCTTAGCGATTTGATACCAGTTCATCTGTCTTGTATTTGCCAATCCTGATTCACTTCTAGAAAAATAAATTCCCTCCACGAAGCAGGGTGATCGTAGGAATCCAGCCTCTGATCGTTCTTTGAGTTCACCGTTTAAATCCACCTAGCTTTTGAGCGGAGCTTTAAATCAACAGGAGGAAGAAATGTTTAAAGCTGCAGGGCAAACAAAATTGTGTGACTTTTATATCTTCACCTTTTACAGCTTCAGAGGCTCACTTTGCATCAGCTACAACAGCCTAGAGATTCCACAGTATTTTTATTTATTTTTTTTACTCTGAACCAGGTTCAGGTTGCAGTTTCCGGAAGACTTTTTGAGCAATTTAAAGCCTGATCAGTACAGTTAGAAACACAAAAATCATGTCACCATATTTCATATATATTTCACTGGAGGTTATACTGGATTTGCAGTTGTCCACCATAGAGTTTTATTTGGATCGCTTTCAACATAAGTATAGTAGTGTTCAGTACTTGAGATCTCAAGATGGGCCAAAACCGCTTTAATTTAATGAACGTATGATGGTTTTTCTTGTAGATTCAGGTCAAAGTTTGATTTGAGCTGACCTGGTTTTACTCATGTACTTTCGTGGTAGAAATACAGCATTTAATGTGAGTCCAACCTTCAATTTCAGCAAGCATTGGTGAGACTGGATATACCGTAATTTCCAGACTATAAGTAGACTTGGGCCTTGTACAAGCTCTCAGACTAGGGCTGTCCTACCTTGTCTGACTGGTGTGTGTCCCACCTGCCCGTTATGCATTAACTGATGAAGCCTGCTCGGATGAGAGGCGAAACGTCTTCTAAGACAACCTGAACAGCCCGGTTTTGATCAATTGAATGAGAATACAATGACCTGGATGAATGAGAATATTCACAGGCAGAGACTACTTGTATAAGCTACAGGTGTCCACGCCTGGCTATGGCTATTTAAACAGTAGCCTACCAGAAAAGTCGGCAACTTCATCCTCCTCCTGGGAACTAAAACCACTAAAGTCGTCTTATTCAGCGTCAGGATGAATGACACTTTGTCGGTCTCTCTCTGTCTCTCTCTTTCATTGTTGCTCTCAGTGTAACTTTCATCTCGAGGCAAATTAGCCCTTTAGTTTGAGCTGTTCTCTTCATCAGGCAGTAGTCCAGCCTTTCAAAGCCAGTTGGTAACACACACTATAAAGAAAGACACACTGTAAACCTTGCAAGCCTACCTCTACTCGACCGCCGATGATGAGACGTGAGAAGCATTTTTCTTTCACAGGAGTTCAACATCTGCGGTGGTTCAAACAGCTCAAAAGAAGCTGTCGTAATTCTACACTTGATCAAACTTACTTATGATTTGTCAGATCGAAACACATTTGCTACATAAGACTTCAAAACGTGATATTAGTGTTCACTTTACTCGTCCAATTTACGACTTCCTGAGAACTATGTGAACTATAGTTCTTTTAGCCATAAATTAGCCGCGTCGCTTTATAAGTGGCAGTGTTCAAAGAATGAGAAAACGTTGTGGCTAATACGGAATCAACTGGCGCTGTTCAAAGATCCTATATATATAGTATAACAGGAGTGCGTTGCTCGAGTCAAATATTTTATGTATCAGTGATTTTCAACTGGTGGGTCCACGACCCAACCCGCACTCAGTGGATCATGGGTCTGGAAACTATGGTACTTTAGAGTAGTCAGTGTACAGCTTGTGTAGCAGTATAGATTTATTATCCACTGAAAATGAGTCAACACACATCCATTATTGTCTAAATAGGTGGCAACACAAGTGAGGAGCAAGATAATATTGTCTTGTCTGCCGTTACATGAGTTCTGCCACCATTGGGGAGCTGTGGTTCATTGAGGCGAAACATGAATTCAAACATCCAATGTTTCATTGTGAAGCAGAATCTGGGCTGCCTGGCAGTTTTCCAACTTGATATGGAGCCCAAACATACCTCCAAAATGACAAGTGAAGGTGATGGAGTAGCCAAGTATGTCTCCTCCACATCTGAATACAGTTGAGCACCTATGGGGCATCCTTATGTGGAAAGAAAGAAGGAAGGAAGGTGGAGGTGCGCATGGTATCTAACATTCACCAGCTCCACCTGTGATGTCATCACGGAGGAGTGGAAGAGGATTCCAGTAACAACCTGTGCAGGTCTGGTCAAGTCCATGCCCAAGAGGATTAAGGCGGCGCTAGGTAACAATGGTGCTCACACTAAATATTCACACCAAGGACACAATTTGGACATGCTCACAGTGAGGGTTGTACTGACTTCACTGAAAAACATCCTTAAAAAGACATGTAGGTGAGCACTGAGTAGCCCCTGTTCTTCCCAGCAGCCATTGGTGACTCACGATCCATTTCTCTCTGTTCTCTCGCTCCTTCTGCACAGAGTCACGCTCACAACACAATCTGTCCACTGCCGGCGCCTAGCTCCCTAAGACTCCAAAAACCTACAAATGTCACCATGAACCCAAGAGTCAAGCTTTGCGGTGTCACGACCAAACGACTCCCATGAGCAGGCTGCTGAAGTCATTGACCGCATTAAGAGTTGCGTGCTGGGTGAGGAAAGGTCAACGAAAATGAAGGCACTCCCTTCAAGTCAGACTAGAACTGAATTATCACTTCCTTTTTCTGAACTGGAAGTTGACAAAAACTGGAAGTGTATCTACCAATATGAGTCAAAATGACGTGGGGAAACATTTTGACGTAATTTATGCACTCTTCATGTTTGGTTTCGGGGGGGTGGGAGGTGGGGTGGATCTTGCGCAGGTTCACGGGTAAGACCAGGGAACTTGGTCTCAAAAAGGACCACTGCTGTAATATGTCATTAAATCTGCCCACTCAAGATATTATTTTATGCATATGTTGTTGTTTTTTTTTATCTCTGCAGACTTTAGTCCCATGACAAAAATACAAGCGTTAACACAAAGTGAACCACACAAGTATGTTTTTTTGTAGTCTTAGTGTAGATCTACTCCACCGACACGCAACATTAAAGACACAACAGCAAATTAGCCCTCAAGTTCCACAGTCAGCGATTACAGATAGCAGTGTGTGTCTGTGTAATAATGTTACATAATAGATAAATAATAGATCATTTTGTGTGTCATTCAGGGTCCACCGGCTTCTGACCCCACTGCATTCCTTTCCATTCTGGGAATTAATGTATAATTCGGGACCCCTGGCTGGGAATTCCCTAACAAGAGTTTTCCCCTGGAATGCGTGGAAAAATGGAGTGTGAATGTACAAAAGTGAACCTACTATGACTTTCTGTCGGCCTCGAACATGTTCTGACAAACCGTCCGACGCCTCAGAAAGGGGAAGCAGTGCCCGGTTCACACTGTTTACAGTGGGGACGGGGGCCTTCTGACCTCAACTGAGGATGTAGACAAGCAGAGTCTGAGAAAACGAACGTGGAAAGTTCCATCACCGTGCCTGAGGTATCTGGGGTAGTCAAAACGCTCCCCAGTGGCAAAGCTGAATTCCTCAAGGCTCTGGATGTTGAAGTCTGGATCTTGGCGGACACGTCTCTTCAACATTGCGTGGACGTTGTGAACAGTACCTTTGGATTGGCAGACCGGGGTGTGTGTCAAGAACTATGTCAACAAGGGTGACCGGAGTGTGTGCTCCAACTATAGGAGGATCATACTCCTCAGCCTCCCTGGGAAAGTCTATTCCAGGGTGCTGGAGAGAAGGGCATGACCGTTAGTCAAACCTCGACTACAGGAGGTGCAATGTGGTTTTTGTCCCGGGCGCGGAACATTGTGATAGATTTTATAGAGAATACTTATGTGTTACATGCAGAAAACAATGCAGAATAATCATAAATGACAAATTGATGGAACTTGTTGATGCGAGATCCTGGCGAGATTGAATTCAATAGTGTTTCTCACCATCTTCATCAAACTGCTGGCACTCGCAACTAACCATGGCGGGTTATTTAACCGTTGAACTCAACAAAGAATGACAGTGAGTCTGCAACGTTTGGGCAATTGATTTCGCAGAGCAATACAGCAAAGGGCAAATTGGCTAGCTTGTTACATGCAATATTGTACAAAAACCGAGACAATGTACGAAAACCAAGGTAAAATTTTTGCGAAAACCAAATCATTCGAACACTGAGGGGTACAAAAAAATAAATGGATGAATGGAAAATAATTGTAATTCCATATGGAACATTAATTGCTATAATTGCATGATAGGTTTTTATGTAACAGCCAGCTGCTCAGTTTCACTCTCGACACAATGTACATGATATACAAAACGGTATAGTACAATGGTGCCAAGGTGCATTATCATGTGCAAAAAAGCTGTATTATTGAACGATTTACATGTTTTCTTTGTTGGGAAAACTCACTTTAATAAACTAAAGTGTAATACATTGAATGAACAATAGCAGTAAAAAATACACCAAGGAGTCATTACTTGTTTTGTTATGTTTCTTGGTTTTAAACCACTCATTTAACACCATGGTGCTACCACATAGTGCCACTATCAACCTTGATAAGGGGAGTTCCAAGATGGCGGAACAAACCTATAGCAGCCAAACTGGATTGTAGTGTGCGGGCTGAGAGAAAGAGGCAAATAAATTCAGCACTCCATCTATCAGCGCTGGCAGCTTGTCTATATGTTGGAGGGCTGAGATATCCCACAATGCCCCTGTGGCCTCCAACTGCCTGTCTCCGTGGTGACAACGTGTCCCCGGTGAGCTATGACTGGGTGAAGGGGCTGTCGGGTTGAATGTACATATATATGTGTGTGTGAGAGAGAGAGAGGGAGCGAGAGATAGATCTATAGCCACACACATACACACACACACACACAATAAAACTAATGTGGACATAAACATAGTCATGCGAAAAAATAGTACACCCCATGTCGTAACTCTTCTATTCTTGAAACGCTTCATGCAGAAGTATGAAAACTGGTCAACTGTGTTGCCAGTGCTATTATTTTTCCGACAAATACACTACATGGCGCCACTGTTATGAAATCCCAAAGGTTAACAAGCACGTGTGTAAAATGTGAGCAAGACTGGTTGGAAAAGATGGCCGCCATAAGCAAAACGGCAACTTAGCAACTACGCTCAACAAAAATATAAACGCAAAACTTTCGTTTTTGCTCCCATTTTTTTACGAGATGAAGTCAAAGATCTAAAACTTTTTCCACAAACACAATATCACCATTTCTCTCAAATATTGTTCACAAGACTGTCTAAATCTGGAGCACTTCTCCTTTGCTGAGGGAATCCATCCCACTTCACAGGTTTGCCATATTAAGATGCTGATTAGACACCATGATTAGTGCACAGGTGTGCCTTAGACTGCCCACAATAAAAGGCCACTCTGAAACCTTAGACTGCCCACAATAAAAGGCCACTCTGAAATGTGCAGTTTTATCACACAGCACAATGCCACAGATGTCGCAAGATTTGAGGGAACGTGCAGTTGGCATGCTGACAGCAGGAATGTCAACCAGAGCTGTTGCTTGTGTATTGAATGTTCATTTCTGTACCAATAGCCGTCTCCAAAGGTCTTTCAGAGAATTTGGCAGTACATCCAACCAGCCTCACAACCGCAGACCACGTGTAACCACACCAGCCCAGGATCTCCACATCCAACATGTTCACCTCCAAGATCATCTGAGACCAGCCACTCGGACAGCTGAAACATTCGGTTTGCATAACCAAATCATTTCTGCATAAACTGTCAGAAACCGTCTCAGGGGAGCTCGTCTACATGCTTGTCATCCTAACTGGGGTCTCGACCTGACTCCAGTTCGTCGTCGTAACCGACTTGAGTGGGCAAATGCTCACATTCGATGCCGTCTGGCACGTTGGAGAGGTGTTCTCTTCACGGATGAATCCCGGTTTACACTGTTCAGGGTAGATGGAAGACAGCGTGTGTGGCGCCCCCAGCCCAATAAAACAAAACTGCACATTTCAGATTGGCCTTTTATTGTGGGCAGTCTAAGGCACACATGTGCACCAATCATGGTGTCTAATCAGCATCTTGATATGGCACACCTGTGAGGTGGGATGGATTCTCTCAGCAAAGGAGAAGTGCTCACGATCCCAGATTTAGACAGATTTGTCAACAATATTTGAGAGAAATGATGATATTGTGGATGTGGAAAAAGTTTTAGATCTTTAAGTTCATCTCGTAAAAAATGGGAGCAAAAACAAAAGTTTTGCGTTTATATTTTTGTTGAGCGTAATTGCATTTGTCAGTGACTGTTTGTCTTCCAATGCATTTTGGCCACAACCCATAGAGGGCGCCACACATGTCATTTACTGTCATACAGTGTGACATACAGTATATACAGTACGCATTCTTTTGACTGGTGGGGACGTTGTCCCACACATAAAGCTTCTGTGCTAAACTGAGCCATCTTTCGTTGGTGTTTAGAGAGTAAACGGTGGTCTATTTATGCGACTGTTCTCTACAGAAAATTGAGCAAACCAGCTAAAAAATTGAAGGGTGTGGAAGACGGTCCACTGACATCACAGTATCTTTTAGACCCGACATCATCAAGCTCCATGAGTCCTTCTGGAGTGTTTGCTTTTTGCTCCTCGCTGATGTGTTACTGCATTGGTGGCTGTATGGAAAGACATTATTCAGACAAGCCAGTAGTGGATGTGGGCTATCAGCCTTTTCTAATGCGGCACTCTGACTCCCATGATGATGATGAGGAGGAGGAGGAGGAGGAGGAAGCTAAAGAGAAAGGCCTCAGGATGTCTCTTAAATCCTCTTTCCTGACACTTTCAACCTCATTGTAAGTTTCTCTCAGGGATGCTTGACGTCTTTCATCACTCGGAGCTCATTCCCAATGCTCGCTTTGAACTCTTCGGCCCTTTTTTTCTACACACATCCTCTTTTCTCATGCATCTAGCGTCAAGAAGCCAAATTATAGTTATTTACTTATAATAATATTTTAAGTTTGAAATAGTGATAGTTATTCAGAACTTAATATTACTTTATTATATTTTGATATTAATAGGTTTTATTACATTTGTATTATTTGTAGTATTATTATGCATACATAGTTATTTACTTAGACCAAAGGAGGCCATGCAGAATATTTTTATACATTTCATTTGGTCATTATATGTGGAAAATGTTTGTTTTGTTATTTCCAAATAAGTAATAAAATGTATATTTACACACATTTCTGGGAAATTTATGTTTTCTCATTTTTATGGCGTGGTCATACATTTTTTAAGCATTGTATTGTAAACACGTGATTAAAAAAACACAACACACTATATATTTAATACGCTATTTAAACTGTCCAATTAATATATTTAACTGAATATTATTTATTTAATAATAGTTGAAATAATATGATTTTAAATGTATTCTGTCTTTAAGAATGATCTGTTTTAGCAAAAAGTTAACAAATGAACATTTTTTTGTTTTTTGTTTTCGGTAGTGTAGACCTGTTTCATATCTCATATCTCTGTGTTTTTAATACTTGTAGTCATATACAGTGGTGTGAAAAGATGTTAATTCTTCCTGATTTCTTATTTTTTTGCATGTTTGTCACATTTACTGTAAATGTTTCAGATCGTCAAACAAATTTTCATATTAGTCAATGACTACACAACTCAACACCAAATTCAGTTTTTAAATGAAACTTTTTATTATTAAGGGAGAAAAAAAATTCAAACCTACATGGCCCTGTGTGAAAAAGTCATCCCCTCCCCGTTAAAACATAACTTAACTGAGATTAATTGAGATGTATCACTCTGGAAAAGGTTATAAATCCTCAATCTGAAACAAATTTGGGTTCTGCAGCAGGACAATGATCCAAAACACACCAGCAAGTCCACCTCTGAAATGCTGAAGAAAAACTAAATGAAGACTTTGGAGTGGCCTAGTCAAAGTCCTGACCTGAATCCTATTGAGATGCTGTGGCATGACCTTAAAAAGGCGCATCATGCTGGAAAACCCTCCAATTTGGCTGAATTACAACAATTCTGCAAAGATGAGCGGGGCAAAATTTTTCCACAGCGCTGTAAGACACTCATTGCAAGCTTTCACAACGTTTGATTGCAGTTGTTGCTGCTAAGGGTGGCCCAGCCAGTTATTACGTTTAGGGGGCAATCACTTTTTCACACAGGGCCATGTAGCTTTGGATTTTTTCTCCCTTAATAATAAAAAGTGCCATTTAAAAACTGCATTTTGTGTTCAGCTGTGTTGTCATTAACTAATATTTAAATTTGTTTGATGAGCTGAAACATTTAAGTGTGACAAACGTGCAAAAAAAAAAATAAATCAGGAAGGGGCTGAAATCTTTTTCACACCACTGTATGTTCTACGTAATAACCATCCATCTATTTTCTACGCCGCTTATCCTCACTAGGGTTGCAGGGGTATGCTGGAGCCTATCCCAGCTGACTTTGGTCGAGAGGCGGGGTACACCCTGGACTGGTCGCCAGCCAATTGCAGGGCACATATAGACAACCATTCACTCTCACATTCATACCTATGGACAATTTCGAGTCTCCAATGAACCTAACATGGATGTTTTTGGAACGTGTGAGGAAACCGGAGTACCCGGAGAAAAACCACGCACGCACTGGGAGAACATGCAAACTCCACACAGAAATGCCTAACAGAGATTACAACATTATTTATAATCATGTGTACAAATTACATCAGTACCAGATAAATTGTCGAGTATATGAAATAATTCATTTGAGTAACATAACACAATCGTATTTTTGTTATTAGTATGATGTAACTGATTCCTTGCAAAAGCAGAATATGATCACCATTGCCATCTAGTAACTTGTATGTTTCCTTTTGTATTTGCCAACTTCATTGCCACACTAGCGTTTAACGGCTGGTTCCCCCATCCAATAAACCATCTATGGAGGAATCACTCGCGCATCAACGTCAAAATCCAAAGCGGCGCAGGTGATGTGTGAAATTACTCACTTAGTCTGTTGTTTTGTTTCTATCAACATGTTTGCATTAGTGCCAGTCTCCTGGCATGGAAATGCTTTGTAGGCATACAGTGGATACAATTCAGTCTCCGAGGCTTGCAGAGTGAGTTGAAGGAGGCTTAGAAGCACATGAAAGTGAGACGTGATATTACCAAAGCTTTTTACAGTTCCCTCCTGAAGCGTTGAATTCAAATATTAAAGCACCAGTTGGTCTTCAGTCTCCCTTCAATCAGCGTGGGCGTTAAGTGGGAGTCTCAGCCGGAGTATTCATCCAGATTTTCCACACCGCTGCGAGCGCGTGGGAGGAAATTACAATTAAAGTGCACTCGGTCAACAAAAGATGAAACAAGCCTTAATGATATTAAAATGTTGGAAGGTGCATACAGTGTGTGGGAGGCCTGATGACCACAAATGGGCAGGAAGAACGGAAATGAACGGATGCTAATCTTTTGACTCCTCAAAGGTCTCCATCATGCAAAATAATGATGTTCATACAGTAATATGTGTCCTCAAAGCCTGTTTATGAGCACCAAACATGAGAAAAATAATCTCCCTTATTTGTTTGCTTCACTTTTGAGACATCAAACCGCCTCTGACCCGTCCCTAGCTAGACAAGCCCGCCCAATGTATATGGCCACCACTTGACGAGGGTCAGCTTTGTAAAAAATGTAATAAAATAAAAAAGCAGGCTTCGCTACACATCTTGATTTTTAAAAAAGGCTCAAACTAGGCAAGGATGAGTTTTGCATTTGCATTTTTTAAATTCAATGATCTGCTCTCTTGCAAGGCAAAAAGAATAGGAGATTTGCATATATGCCCAAAGGTTTTACCCTCAGGACCGATTCGGTCCCATTTAACTCACATAAGAACCACATATTTTCTAGGGATGTCAAATTAAAGCGTTTTATTGCGATTAATTGATTAGCATCATCTTCAAGCCTTCTGAATTTACTGTGCATTTTGATCACACGCCACATGTTGGCCTAGTGGTTAGCATGTTGGCCACATGGTCAGGAGATCCGGAAGATCTGGGTTGGATTTGATTTCGTTTCTATGCCGGATGCCCTTCCTGATGCACCCATAGCCGGAAATCAAACCCATGCCCTCTGCCGCAAAAGACAGAAGAATGTGCCGTTACACCACTAGAGATTTTGAATATACTTATTATCCTGACATATTATAATGCTTCACTAATGACGACCTAATAAACCTCCACAGTGCCCTTCACTTGATGGAGGGCAGCACTGTCACATTTTTTTTTTCAAATGGCTTCACTACACATCCTAAAATGATACCTGGAGCTCTGCCAATTATCCGTCAGTCAGCTACAGATGTTGAAGCTGTAAATTTGAGGTTTTTTATTTTTTTTTTCCTCAGCAAATAGGCTAATCTAGCATGGTGTTGCTGTGAAATGTTACGCTAGCACTATAGCTCATGTAGCATTGCACAGTGGGACACAAACATTAGCAACACTAGCGCAGCTGTATAAATTCCAGCATCAAGGCTAGATTTTGGACAGCACATTTCTATTGCACTATTGTGTCACTTCTCGCACATATTTCACATTTTTTAAAAACACTTTAATATGGGACTTTTTAATGTGACGACGTCAGTCTCTGGTAGTACACTGGTGTAAATAACCTGGATGAAATGACAAGATGAACAGGTAATGTTCTGTTAGTAAACCCTGCAAGCGCACACAAGCAGAGTGTGTTAGCCGCCCTGCTGCTTGGTGAACTACAGTACATTCTCTTGTTGTTGTGATGTACTGAGTGGTTCTGAGCACACCTGCAGGGAAGATATGAACAGCCAAGTGTTGACATACGGTGACTCCCTGTAACACACACGTAAGTGTTTTCCAATAGTAAGTGCTTTATATTGACCCAAAACCTGCTGCAAGACTTTAATGATGCTGACCAAAGTTTTGATGATGGGCTTAACAGTTGGATGTTGGTAACAGGAAATGAACCAGTGCCTTGGAGCCCCAGTGAGTGACACATTGCCAGTTGAACGTGTGCTTCAACTGGGAGAGCTGTTGAACACAATTCAAAGTTTCCTGGCAGTCTCCTCTGCTCACAGTGTACTCCTACTGAGTCCAGGCGCTTTTCTACGCCAGAAAACGGCTTCCACTTCCCGTTCTACGGTTATCATCACACTTTTTTTCACTTTGCCATCACTGGCACCTTTTTCACTTGTGGAGGTAATCCTGTAGATTCCTGCTGAGCGGAATTCTGGCGTTATGATAGGTTCCTTTTAAGGCACGTAAGTGTTTTTCCAGAAAATGCGTCTTGAACTCCAAATTTGACCACTCTTGTTGTATACAAGTAGGATTGTATATGATATATACTGTATATAACTGATCACATGCAGCCCGTGGAACCGCAGTAGCAGTTATTACTGCATTGTGTGTGTGTGTGTGTGTGTGTGTGTGTGGCAGGCATTAAGGGACATTGTGCTTCCACAATGCACTACACTCCTTTTAAGTCCCCGTTGAGCCTTTTATGGTCCACTTGTCATCCTGCCTCGCTCACTCGCATGCCGCTGCAAACTCCCGTTACCTCGCTGGTTAGTTCTATCTGCATTAACAAGGAGGTGAGCAGGGAGGAAATGGAAATAGCGAGCACACAAGTCTTATATTTCCATTGCTTCACCCCGAGAGAGAGAGAGAGAAGCCACAAGGAAGATGGCAAAGTGACAAACGTCTGGCTATAAACGGAAGCCAAGAGGAGATGCATCGAATGGGAAGGAGGGAGCAGAATATGTAATTAAAGTTGTGATCACCAGCCTCTGAAATCATTTCTCTCGGCTGTGCTGGACCTGGAAACCCCCCCCCCCCCCCCCCCCCCCCCCCCGACAGCCTCACTTCATACCATGGTGTTAGTGCACATGTGCGGGCATTAGCATGTAGTAGCCCGACTGCATTGCTGGATCAGATGGTGTCTAATATGCAGTTTTGGGCACGTTAATTCCAAAATGAGACATTCTTAATATTACAAGTCACTGTGACAATATTTCCATCCATGAATTGTATTTCATTATGTTACTTTTTCATTACATTTGAGTTATTTTCACCAAAACAACAAACAAATTCTAGAGGAAGACATTTAACTTCAGGCTGAATACCAATTCTACCCCTTAAGCCCTTCCCCTTCGTTTTACCCCTTGTCTTACCCGTTAAAACTTGAGGCCAAGAGCCACTTGATTCTCATGACAACATCACCAATCACTGCTTGCTGGCTGTGACATAAGCAGATGACACAATTCAATTGTTCATAATAAGTGTTTCCTACCATAAAGTAAGGTGTTGACATTTCTACATTATTTCAGTGTTATATAGCCTACCTCTGTAACATTTATTATTGATAACATAGTAACATATTATTATTGATTTATTTATGATGTAACGGTAACATTTATTGCAAAACAACTCTAATAATTAATGGCTTACAACCAGCACTGTAACGCCATTTCTAAAAATAGAAAATGTATCACATACACATACGAAATACAGATAACAATGTAACAAACTTTATGAACATCAACAAATGTGTAAACCTTATCAACCATGTAAAGTTGACTATAGGGATGTTATTAATGTTAAAAAAACGTATTTAGAACGTCATAAACAGTTTTTTTTTATACTCTAAACTACGAAAATATTTATTTTATTAGCAATGGACCCTATAACGCGGAAAGTCATTTATCGCAGTCGGGTCTGGAACAAATTACCACTATAAACGAGGGACGACTGTAACACTTTTTCTGATCATGCTGCTGATATGTTGTGGATCCGTGCATGCATTCCCGCATGTCTTACGTTCACAGCGCTGTGTTGCAGCGTGTGTGTGAGAATGCTCAGCAGATCAATAGAAATGCGTGTGAGGGAGATCGGGGATGGCAGCTGATGTAAAGTGAGCCTTGCTTCTGAGTGCACTCACCACCTGTCAAATCAAAGTCCCAGCGGGGGTCACTACTTGAGATGCCCATTGGACGGAATGTAATTCAGCCATCATTAGAAAAATAAACCATCAGTAAGGGATTATTGTATTCATTTCAAGAGAACACTCTGGATATCCTTAAGGTTCTTAATTATTTTCCGTCATCTTCCTCTGGAATTTTTTTTTTCACGTCCCTCTGATTTGAAATGCTACAGAGAGCCTGATAATATTGATTGTTTGTCTGTACAAACGTCTGTACGAGTTGCCGGCTGGCACCAGCATTGTTCAAGCGTGAATAAAAACACCAACCTTGAAGAAATTTTATGAGTAATCCCCCCCAGCCCCACACATTTTCTTTTTATCTCAAACCACGGTATGAATAATTCCAAGCTTGAATGTCAGTCAATTTTCAGAATGGACCATTTCTTAAAGGCAACCGACGATGACAGTGCAAAATGTCATGTAATGTGCAGCAAACAAGCAATCAGATAATTATGTCTGTCCTTTTGTTCTTCAATATATTTCCAATTTTCTTCGCCCAGAAGCCATGTGCCGCATTCTCAGCAGGAAAGAAGTGCTGGGAGGAGGTAGTCATATCCTCTCAGTTAAGGTTGTTCCTGCAGCACAAGACTGATGTTTATTTCCAGTTAGTCACTCCCGCTTGCCCGACACGGCGGTAAGCTTCGTTGCGTTACCGTGGAAACAAGCTGTTATTCTCCAGGCAAGGATGACAAGTCGTCGATTCAGCTCAGGAAGTTGGAACATTCAACCCAAACGTTATTATTTCCCTGAATGTAACCTGTGTTTTGGGGTTTTTTTTGGCCTTAAACCTCAGCAAACCTTAGCTTATTGTCTCAGCTACACGTAGCTCAGATGTATTCACTGGGAATCAACGTACGGTAAATAGTGTCAAAATAAACATACGGATGTTAGATAGCTGTTTTTGAAGCTTTTCTTGATGAAAACCACAATTTGCTGACAAGGAGAGAGAAGAACTCCAACCCGATCAGACTTGGATCACTGCGAATCCCGTATACATTTTAGCAAGATATTTTGGACAATTGTATGCTTCCAACTTTGTGGGGAAGGCCTCTTTTCTGCTCCCAATGCGCAAAGCCATAAAGCCTTAACGCCTTAAAGGCATGCTTTTTGTTTTTGCTTCCACCTTCAGTCAGGCTGATCTCATAAAATCTTGGAAATAAATTAGCTTCTTTGACTTTCACTGCCGCCGTCGCTCCCTTCTCTCATCCCTTCCCTGCGCCCGTGTATTCACTCTTGTGTATTAATACATTCAATCACTGGCTTCATGTTGGCTAGATTTATGTGGCCAGAGCCAAAAAGGGGGCCACACTTTCGACTCTTTCCACAGCCATAAACAACGAGCATGAACACACACAGCTCACCAGTGTTTAATATAGTTTACAAGTGCTTTTAGTAAGCCCTACTGAGAAAACGCTGTTTTGTGTGTCCATAGCTTTAATGCTAATGAGCTGTCCTATTGCAGGCCTGTCTCCAACAGTTTGTGCCTCCAAGAAGCACCATTGTGCACATGATCTACTTTTTACATACTGAATACACCAGTGGTCTCCAGCGTTTTTTCTTGTGAGAGCTACTTCTACAAAATGAAAATGGCCGAGAGCTGCTAATTTCTGTAACATTTATTTTCATAGCTTATTTGAACCCAAACAAACTGAATATGCTTGTTTTACCAGAACAAGAACAAATTGTTGGGATCAACAACTCACATTTTGTATTTCAGAATGCATTTCTTTCCAGTGTTTTCACATTATTAACTGAACATGAATGAAAAGCAGGCTTGCGGGCGCCTCGTGTGGTCTTTGGAAACTACCTGGTGCCCGCAGGCACCGTGTTGGTGACCCCTGGTATACACCATAACTCTGTACTTGTCCGTTATCGATGCCATATATCACATACAGCAAAATAACATTAAGGAGTGGGTCAGGAGGACACAAATGTTAGCAACACGAGCATAGCTATGTGAGCTGATGGATGATTGTCATTTTAAGACGTGTAGCAAAGCCTGATATATATATATATATAGAGAGAGAGAGAGAGAGAGAGAGAGAGACAGACAGAGAGAGAGAGAGAGACAGACAGAGAGAGAGAGATAGCGAGTCAAGGGACACATACAGTATACCGGTTACCATTAAAACGTCCATTTTGCATAATAAAGGACTTTTAACTGATGATTTTGTGAAGAAAGTGGAGTATTACACTTCCCTCACTTCTTTCTCAAAACCATCACACATTCACACCCCGCCTCCCTCACTCCGTCTCCGGGGACTCTCACAGGAATGTTTCCATTCTCAAGGACTTGTGTGTGTGTGTGTGTGTGTGTGTGTGTTTTGCGTGTTGAAGTACATGTCAACATGGAGATTACCGCATGTGTTAAAAGTGTTTACCGTATTGTGCGTGTGTGTGTTTGTGTGTGTTGTTATTGATCAAGTCCCTCCTTCATGATTGGATATCGGAAACGGCAGCAGGCCCGGCTCACAGTTGGACATTACTCACTGTTCACACACACACACACACACACACACACACACACACACACTTGCTCTGATGTAATTGATTTTACTGTTTACTCCATTAAAGAAGGTCTGTGTGAGTCTTCAAATCAAACTCTCACATTTTAATCCAAAAATTCCATTCTGATAAGAGAACCAAAAGCTCTGGAGGTGAGAGGTCACTGCAGGCAATATTGGAGTCCAGAGAGGCTTATAAGTCATTTTGGATTCTTCACTTCCCTTATGGCTCTAAAGGTTCTATCACCTGCTGCACACCACCTCGTCTCGCTCACAGCGATGCATTGCTGCACTCTAGCTGAGAATAAGTCATTTCACGTTTTAATGAGTTTGCTTCCCGGAGACATTCCACCACGCCGCTCGCTAACTTTCTCATGAAGGCGGTCAGAAGGTTGCAGCTGGACTCTCAGGTGGCTGCTGGATGAGTTACGCTCAGCTCAGAGTTCAGAGCTTTACATTAAGCACACAGTGCTGAGCTACGGCCTCCACTGAAACGTCCCTCAGGCCCATTTGGAGCGCTAGTGTTGCATGAAAATTAAAAAGTGTGACCGACCGATGAAAGCCTCTTTGCTTCCACCTTGGGATATGCATGCTAAATGTAATTATGAATTTTTGAATTTGGAGAATTTTCTCCATCATGTGGAATTATCTGTAGATTGATCTCAGAGTCGTATCAATCAAGGTATGTTGCGTAGTCAGTACTTATGGCAGCAATAGAAGCATCATTTCACTTGTTTCAGGCCCATCTAGGCTAAGTGAAGGAAATAGTAAACTACAAGGATATCATACATTTTGCTGGGGAATTTATTCCACTAAAGAGGATGCGGTATTACGTGGAAGCAGGCGGTAATTGGAGAGAGGCTGTTATTTCCAAATGTGAAAACTTATTATATATCCATCCATCCATTTTCTATGCCGCTTGTCCTCACTAGGGGCGCGGGGGTATCCTGGAACTTATCCCAGCTGACTTTGGGCGAGAGGCGGGGTACACATTGGACCCCGGACTGGTCGCCAGTCAATTGCAGGGCACATCTCAACAAACAATCATTCACACTCACATTCATACCTATGGACAATGAACCTAACATGCATGTTTTTGGAATGTGGGAAGACACCAGAGTACTCGGAGAAAACCCACGCTAACCCAAAACATGCAAAGTCCACATCTTCCACATCTCCTGACTTTGTGGACAACATGCTAACCACTCAGCCACTGTCCGGCCCTCGTTATATGTAACAAGTTATTTTTTCAGCTTTAATAATGATTTAGAGTGCATGAGAAAGTGGAACGGAAAACGCGGCCTTTCTTTTAACCGCATGATCATTTATTAACGAGTATATTGTACGACACTGCAACAGAGCCAATACTAATAGAGTTAAGGATGACATGACAAACGATATCTATATGTTGCCAAACCGACATAGCTGTGAATGTCAATGGTTTTCGACTAATTGGAGAATTCAACGTTTTTTTGCTGTTGTAGACGACACACCCGGCAAGTATAGGAGACTCTGCGGTTAATTGGATAAAGGCCTTAATTGGAGCATTTACAGTGCCATCGCTATAAAGTGGTAGAAAGTGAATGGAGTGAGGTTCCCTGGTGAAGTGAGTGCACCTTGTGACATGATCGTTTATCTCAGCAATCTCTTTGTTTTGTTACAGCTGGCTTGCGCAATTAGGATGTGATGATGTTTAGCTCAGAGCCTCGGGTGTTGCACCTTTTCGAGTTTACATTTTGACTCAAAGAGGGTGGAATCCTGAGGGGGTATTGTGGACCTAATCCTAACTCTTATCCACAACCAAAACCCTAATTCCAACACCAGCCCTAATCCTAAACCTAAATCACACACTAACCCTATTTTCCCCTTTTAAACTAAGCAGTTGTTATTTTTGAAGATATCTGATGAAGGAAATGTAGCCTTGCAATACAGCCTTGCATTGTGCACACGTATACAGTACTTCCTATACATGGTCACATGGTCCAACGGGGTCCAGTCTCGCCATGAATCTGACTCATTGTTTGTTATCACACCAGCACTGTGCTGAGTCTCCTATCAGCGGTCAAGAGACATTTCAAAGGAACTTTAAGCTCAACCTTTGCTGGGAAACAGCATGGTAGGACATCTGTCACAACACACACTCATCGTCGAGTCCAGGTTTCTTCTGCACTTCATTGTTTTTACTCATCCCTGTACTGAAAAAGCATCTTCTTTGTTTTTTATTATATCCTTCTGCCTTGTTCTTCCACTGTTTCTACATATCTATTTTTTCCAGCTTCTCCATTTCTCTGTATTTTTCATTTTTTATTCCCCTCATATTCGTGGTTTCCATGATTTTGCTCACTAAGGCTTTTCTATCTGTTTTATTATCTCCTCTTGTGCAGCTTGGCACACGTGTCTGTACGTTTTAAGCTTGGGGCACTCCCTGATTCAAATTTGAGTGTCGTTCCTAACATTATGCCCATCTCATGCGGCTAAATATGGTTATCAAAATAAACATTTTTATCAGACTTTAGAGCTCTGAGCTGAAGTTCCCTCTCCCTCCTCCTGCAAGCCTCTGATGGCGGATCATGAGGTTTAAATGCTCCTCGTCTGGCATGTCGAGGTCACAGATTTTCTCAGAGGGTGAGCAGACCTCCCGATTCTATTCCCGCCGGTCTTTCCCGGCTCATATTCCCAGCAGGACTCTTGGTTAAAAAGGAGGCAGTGGTCTGCTTCCCAGCGGATTCCGCCCTGCTTCCATTCCCTACTTCCATTGTCCTGGTTCAGGCGGGATAATAATAGCATCTACCTGCGGCCATGTCTGCATACGCGTGTGCATGAGCGGAGGTTTGCGTGGCGTGTGTGTGAATGGAGCTCAGCTTGCCATAGCTGCCGTCATGATGGCCTTCTTCAGACAGAAAACTGCTTGAGATGGAACCAACAGCGTCGGAATCAACAGCACCTCTGCTGGTTGCAGCCAAGTAGTGCACACCATTAATTTTGTTTTTTTCATCTATTTGTTGTAAATATTTGGATAACCTTATAGGTCCCTTTCATCCATCCATTTTCTATACCACATTTTGACGTATATCGGTATTTGCCTTTATTTAAATCTGACGGGCTAATATCAAATCTATTTAAAATTGGGTTATTACTTCTGTCTCCAGCATTGCTTTGCTAGCTCGTAGTACCTCCCGACATGTCTGTGAATGTCTTGAAACAATGCTGTTGGTAATATCAAGGTGGAAACAGTCCGTGATTGTAGAAGCCTGTGTGTGTGGTCGTGAGAGAGAGTAAGAACTCCAGTGCAGTCTTGTTTTGTTGCAGGGAAGTACGCTAAGATGAAGGCTGAAAGAATTCAGGGAGCTATTATATAACTTTTTATTTAACTTTACAAGAGTTGCTGCTGAGCTTGTTAACTCCGTGTACTTTTTGCTGTGTTTGAACTTAAAACAAAGATAAGTTATATATAAATGTTACTCTATTTACTGTGTAAACATTTTAGGGAGCTGCAGTATTTATTTAAGTTTTTATCCAACTTCTAAGAGATGCTTCTGAGTCGAAGAACTCCATGCTCTTCTGGAGCTACTTTGGTTAAATAAACATGCTTTAGGTAGGTAGGTAGGTAGGTAGGTAGATAGATAGATAGATAGATAGATAGATAGATAGATAGATAGATAGATAGATAGATAGATAGATAGTTAAACGAACTTCAGTGTTGGAAGAGTTAGTATTTTATTCTCTTCTTTGTGACAGAGTGGGAAAAATGTTCATATAAAGCGTTCTGTCATCCATAAATTTCACTGACATTTTACAGCTATTTTTGCTCCTATAATTGGCAGAACTCCATAATTGGCTGCATTTTAAGATGTGTAGCGAAGTGAACGTATGAGTGCCTCTTCTGGCAAACAAGTGAGGGAGATGATAGCTTTTCCTCACATTTTGTGCTCATAAACGGGCTCCAGGGACACATATTACTGCGCATCATTAATAAGTCACTTGTGCATAATAGGGGACTTAAAAATCATGTTTGGACAGCTGTGAGCAATTCTAGCAATATGCTCCAATGCTACACTGTTGTGTTATCACTTGGAAAGGACATCGTGTTCGAGAAGGTGAAGGGACATTCATCTCTTTACACCCTGCTGGGTCTCGCCTCACACAAATAGAAGGTCCCTATGAGGTTTTTGGGTGATAAGTGTTAGAGCAGGGCGAATATAAGTCAAAGTTTAAGTACATCTTTGGGAAATGAATATAAATCAGTGTAATACGCTGTGTCGGGATAGAAGCACGCACACACACTCCTTCGTGTATTTGACCTCCAGTATGCTAATTCTCAGTGAGCGCACACAGACACACACACACACACAGAGGCACAGCTGCAAACACATGTGGCTACACGGCTGCTAATGGCAGATCTTAATGGGGGAAAGTGTTGAACAGAAAGCTGCTTAGGTTTTAAGCGTCTATCCCACCCGCCGCTAGAACAGTGCTCTTGTGACAAAGTGAACAAAAATTAATAATCTTAAGAAGGTCAAGTCGACAACGCCTGACCTACTTAGGAGATCTCAATGTGAAGCACACACAACGGCAGACTTATGAGCAACACGCACACACCTGCACAGTGTTTATTATGGATGTATTTATGCTGCGACAGACACCATATTGATGCATGTGTACAATGTAATGAGATGCAATTCATGAGCCGTATCAATTAGAAAGACAGTCATGCTTGTTTATCAGCTGTTAATATTGTGCTTGCATTTTGCAGAATGCCCTGCATCATACTAGCTGTTTCTTATGTAGTCCAGTAGGACTCGAGACAACTTGTGGAATTTGAGCCCAAGGCATGACAAAGCTGCTCTGACGGCTGCCGATTGGCCCTAAGACACTCTCTTGTTTCCTTGAAATTGTCGCCTCTTGTTGTCAGTAGTCGTCCTACCTTGCCTCCGGCCATTGTTGTCCTCTCCATATTATCAGCGCTAATCATCTCCCTCCACTGCATTACATAAAGCGCCGCCTGTTTTGGCCAGGCTCCGTTCTAAGTGCAGGCTCTAAGCTATCCCAGCACAGCGACAAGAGAGAGAGAGTAAATGAGATTGATTTATCAAGGGTGACTGCGACATGTCACATCCGTGACAGCTGTGATTGTTAGTTCTAAAGAGCTTCAGGTGAAAAAGATGCTTTAACAAATCCCATTTTCACCTCACAGACAGGTATATACATGCTTACATATGTGACATCATTTGTACAACATGGAAACAGCCAACCACTCTATCAACGTCAACAAATGCTCCACTATGCCAAAGTGTCCTACAAGGTTCTATACTAGGTCCCTTTCATTTCATCCATCCATCCATCTTCTACCGCTTATCGGAGGTAGGGTTGCGGGGGCAGCAGCCTAAGCAGAGAAGCCCAGACTTCCCTCTCCCCAGCTACTTCATCCAGCTCCTCCCGGCGGATCCCAAGGCGTTCCCATGCCAGCTCAGAGACATAATCCCTCCAACGTGTCGTGGGTCACGAGCCACCTCATCTGGCTCCTCTCATTGCGGAGGACCAGGGGTTGTACTCCAAATCTTTCCCGGGTGACAGTGCTTCTCACCTTATCTCTAACGGAGAGCCTAGCCACCTTACGGAAACTCATTTCGGCAATCTTGTCCTTTCATTTCAATAAGTTGGAATTTTTTCACAATCGTAAATGTAATTTGTGACGCCCCCTGTGGGTTGTGCTGAGAATATTTAGAAAACATGCTGGCTTACATGTAATACAGATATCTTCAAAGTTTTATAATCATTAGACAAATGGTCAACGGCTTATGAGCACTTAACGTTAAGTCACGTGCTCCTGCAGAGACATTTTGCTTAATGGTGATCATGTGTTTCAAACAATCTCGCTCAGGTTTTACACACATGTGCTGCTCAGTCCCTAAGGGTGTGCACCAAATTTTATGGTGATTAGTCCTTAAGATAATAAAGTTAAAGTGGGTGTCTTGTAGAGTGATGTGCAGCGGTTCAGGAGTCACATGATTCACATGACCGTATGTTCACCATACAGTATACAATATCTTCATTCTCAGTCACTCAAAGCACCAAAGCAAACCTCATCATCTGTTGTTTTCAGTGAGAACAGACAATATACACTGCCATCTACTGGCCTGGCATGCACATTACAGCATAATTATCAAGATCAGCGCCATCAGGGATTGCGGTCGCCAAGTGGCCGTGCAGTCTCGGGATAGCAAAAGGAAAATTGTTTCCTTTCTTGGCAAACATGTTGTCACGGCAATGTGGCTTTAGATTACTTTTGGCAAAACGCCCACCCCCGCTGATCATGACTTTCCTCAGTGTTCCTCTGGAAGACCAACTTAAAGCTGAAGGGTCTTTGTAAGGCTTTCTTCAACCACCAGGGAAGCTGAATTTTAATGCAGAGGCCTGTCGACAGTCTCCCTTGGCAACGCCAGCCAATGTAAACTTATTCTCCTTAAACCCCCTGCTTTTCTTCACCTTCCTGCCGCCACAACTCCTCCATCTTTGTCAGCCCTGATATTTGCATTCTCGGCACATCTTGTAATTTATGCGCGTAGAAATACATCAAATTTAATTTCTTAGACAAGGGCAGTGAAGCGTCACAGTGACTGGGTGCTGCTTTGATACACATCAAAGTTTTTCTTTTCCATGGAGATAAAAAGGGAGGAATGAGAGCGGTGAGGAGACTTTGTAAATGTCAGAAAGATTAGAAGAACAGCGGAGAAGGTCTGTTGGTGCTGATTAAAGCAGAAGAAAGTGAAGGTTTTTCGGAAAGATCTCACGAATAAGAGGTTACACTTTATTGCACTCTTTCTGTTATTGTTGGAATACAAGCCTTTTCCACAAACACGATTAAGGTCTGCAGCCCTGTGCTGCGTGGGACCAGCAGTGACACCCTTTTGGCAAAAAACAGATGAACAATTAGAGCAGAGACAAATGGGAAATGTCCCAGTATTCCATAACGGGCTCTCAAGATTTGTTATCCTTACTTTCACTCTCTCAACCTCCTTTTTTCTCTCTCATTTACTGGCTTGAGTGATTGTGGTAGTTTGGCAATGAGATTAGCAGCAAAAACTGGGCACTGGATGACATTTTCTTGATTGATTCTGGGGAAAATTAACAATCGTTTCATCAGCTATAACTACTGAGACCAAATCCATAACACCTCTTCTGGTTGCAGCCAAGTAGTGCACTCCATTTTGCTTCAGTTGCTTCAAGACTCGAGTAATCAACAATCGATTCCACGCAATCAACTGCATTCCTAGATTATTATGCCCATTACAACTATCCAGCAATAGCTTGACTTATGTCAAGTGCATATTAATTGGCCAAGGCAGCAAATTAACTAGATGAAAAGTATGGGACCTACAACAGAACCCTGTGGGACACCTTGTGATTATATGGCATTGACTTAAACTTGTTGGTGAGCTGTCTATCGGAGAGAAACATGCTGGCATGTTGTATAAACTGTCATTATAAGAAAACAGTCGTGAAAAAATCAGGACACTTTACGATCCAACTGTGTAACTCAACTCCATCCATCCATCCGTTTTCTATTCCGCTTATCCTCATTAGGGTTGCGGGGTATGCTTTTTTGTCAAAACCTGCACCCCGACTGTGTTTCCTGTGCTATTATTTGTTCTGAAAAATACAAATATGGTTATTCACCCTCATAAGTCGGATTTCCTTGAAATTTCTCACACAGCTCAAAAACACCCATTGAAACTTAAGGGTGTTTTGCCAAATCACCATGAAATTTGGGACACACCTTTAGGGGACCGGAATTTCAGCACGATTGGTAGCTAATTGTAAATTATTAGCATTGTTAGCTGCTACTTGCACTCGGATAAAAGCAACAGCGGGTTACAAACTTTTGAAGTATCAAAGGTGATGAGTCAGTACGTTCTTGTCATGACTTTAACACAGGACAACAGACCAACTATGGCGAGAGCGTGTGTACGTGTGTGTGTGTGTGTGTGTGCGTGCAGTGCTTGGCATGTTTGCAAACATGTGTCATTTCCCTGTAGGAGAAGCTAACTGAGCGTATCTGAAGCGAGGCAATTTGTGTAATTGAATAGCTTGAAAGACAACATATCTCCAGAATGCGTGTGTGTGTGTGTTTGAGATTGAGAGAGACAGAGAGGCATAAATAAGCCGGTGTGTAGGCCACATCACACACACATATACACATCATTTGCCACTAAAGAGGCCCCAGTTTCCACTGTGAACCCTCTTTCCCCTCGCTGAGGACCTCTACCAGCTTTCTCCTCCAAATGATTTTACCATTCCACCAAACTGCTTGCAAACTGTTCAATACGCACCACAATGCAGCTCAACGTGATCAACAGAAGAGGATATATAGTAATTACTGTATATCTGCATGCTAATGAGGACATTGTAACTCTCCATGGGGTTTCTTACTGGCCCTCTTTGCCGAGATCAAAGGCAGATGTTCATCCAGATGTCAGCACTTCCCTGTGTGTGTGTGTGTGTGTGTGTGATCATTTAGTCTGTGGCTAAAGCGTTCATTCCTTGATGAATGTATGTGTGCGCTCACTCATTCACTACTTAATCAGTTTATATTTATAGGGAATCATTTGTTTTCAGCATTCATTTATTCATTAGCATAGTCATTTCTACCTTTCTTTTTTTCACCTGATACTGCAGTTCATTGCTATTCTTTCATTAGTTAAAGGTCCCGTATCATAGAATTTTAAATAAGCGTCAGAGGTCCTACAATAGTGTATTGGAAGCATCTTGTTCAAAATTTAGCCTTGATGCTGGAATTTAGACAGTTGCTTTTATACGCCTTGCTGGGAACACACACCGTTTTGTGTGTCTGTAGCTTTAATGCTAATGAGCTGTGTGTAAGCGCGTAGGCGTAAGTGTGCACTTGCCAATTTAAATTGTTTTCTCCGAAAATTCCACAGAAAACACATGTCATTCACCCTAAGTCAGTAATCATTTATAAACATGAGATAATACTGGTAAAATGTACAGCATACCCTCTCTCTTGAATTGCCATTGCTTACAGTTAGTGACAGGAGCTAACGAGTTAAACGCTAAATGCACAATCCTGGTTTAAGCCCTAAATATTACACGTTATAGGGAAATTTTAGCACATGCACGTGTGGACACGCATAGTTCAGTTCCAAATGTAAAAATTGTAAATAGTTCATGGTGTTATATTTGTAAATAAATTGTTATTTTAATGTAAAACAACCCCTTTTTGTGTTGTTTATGTTGGTGTTGGTCTTGGTGTGTTCATGTTGTTCATGTTGTGCAGATATTTGAGCTGTCTCAAAAGCAAGAAATATTTGTGTAGAAGCAGTTTCATGAGGTTTTTTCTTCATGACGTCATGAAAAAGTCACGTGTGCATAATAGGGGACCTTTAAATTTCCTATGTCATGAAAATAAGCATGGCTAGATTAGTCTTGTTGTTACCTTGACCCCCACATATGAGTTCATGAGTCGTTCAATGTCATTCAGCCATCTTGAACCAAACAATAACATTTGCTCTTGAGGTTTGTATTTGTGGCACTGATTTGAAGAACGAAGATGGATGTGCTCAGGTCATAGGATCCTGTTCTTCATCATTAAAAAGCTTCTCTCTCTCAAAAGACCAGATGGGTCCATCGGGCTGAACGACATGTACATTTAAAGACGACTGACTGTCTGTCTCAACATCCTCCCATATCTTTGCCCCCCTTTTACATGACTCTTTTTGATAATGATAATGTGTTTGTTAAGTCATGAGTGGTGCGGTATTTACACAACGTTTTCCACTTTTATTTTCTTCCCTCTATCAGCCAGATTTCTTAATCTTCTCCTCGAAGAACAAATGTCAAGATGGCGTTGTTGTTCCTCTGACGTAAGAGCCACTGAGGTTTAAGCAAGGATTATGCGATGATGTGCAGGATAAAAATAATACTGTCGGAGACCTGATGTGTGTGATTCTCAAAGATGTGCAGCACAAATCTGTCAACACTTCATAAAAGCGGCTTTATCAATCAGGAAAGAGATTTTGCATGACTTTCAGCCCAAAATCATTGATTTCTTAATTCTGAATGGAAGCATGTTCAGCGGAAACAAGAGGCTGCGGTTACATCATCTTGTGAGGTCAGCTCAAATGTGCAGCAGACGGTAGTATGACGACACAAAGTCTCGCGGCTGTACAAAAAAACAAACAAACAAACAAAACAAACAAACGTCTCTTGAATGAACCTGCAGGCATTTTAAGGTTCCTTTGATCAGCCGCCCGACGTGCAACGCTGCTACTTGTCAGTCTGGGTCACAATCTAAACATAGGAGCGCACATCCAAGGAAGGCTGGAAAGGCTGCACTTTTACATCTTCTCCTTTTAAAAGGAGGAAATCCCAGAGAATGTTTGACTCAGCTAACGTGTGACACGGCATGGTCCCGCCACACCGCCTCTGCCGCCATTTTTAATTCATCTGCTAATTCATATTTCATACATACTTGCGGCTGCGTGAGGGGTTTTGATGTAAGGTGAGAACAGAAGAAAGAGGCCTATTTTTGGAACTATTTTGGGAATAATTCAGGATATAGAAATTGTTGTTGTGTAAATGTCACTCTTCTACTCCTGAACCCCTGCGCACAAAAGAGTGAAAATGCGGCCAAACGTCTACTTGTACTGTGTTACCCGCACTATGTATTTTCCAGACAAATACACCACATGATGGCATTGTTATTAAATCCCAAAGTTTGACCCTCATAATATACCCTCATAATTCCGATTGACTTGAAATTTGTCACACCGCTCCACAAAACTCCCACTGTAGCTTTAGGGTGTTTACCATGATCACAAGGAAATTTGGTACACACCTTGGGGGAGTGACAAGCAAGTCTCTGTCAAATTCGAGCAAGATTGGTTGAAAAACACGGACACCATCACTCAAAACGTCTTAGCTTAGCAACTAATAGATGGTCGTCTAATGATTCTAATACTTTGTATCTGTATTATGTGTACACTAGCATATCTTCCAAAGCATTTTGACCACAGGGGATGTCTCTTCGGGTGGGTGTTTAAAGTAGTTGAGTAAGGAATTTGCTGTAATGAACTCTCAGACTCAAATTTGAATGGCAATTGAATGTAGATTGATTTTGGACGGAATTAGAAGACCAATCAGAGCAATGTCTCAGAACCAATCAACTACAAAGCAGTTAAATGTGTTTGTGCGTGCTACTGAAATCAGTTTGAAAGCTACCGATGTGTATGTGTATGTGTGCGTCTGCGTGTGTGTGCATGTAGGCTCACAGCATGTCAAATTAGACCCAGGATTGGTATGTAACAGCTTCTATTTTAGACCAAAACCTGAGGAGGGATGTTGATTAACCTCCTTTCAGCCTGCAGGCCTCATTGGGGGGATTAGCGTTTTCCGTCGTCTATTTGAGGTCACATCAGGAAAGAAATCATTACATGACAAGACTATTACACGTTAGCTCACGTTAGCAGGCAGACAACGGCCGCGCCTCAAGCTGCTCCGTCAAGATTTGCTGGAATTGACACATCCGTCTGAGATCCAAACGATGAATGGACCAGGCGGACATCTGTGGAATCTTTAGGGGTAGTAATAGATGTTTCAGTCAACTGCTTGGGAATCTTTCACATATAACCAGTCAGTGCCATTCTTTTCTTTCCCTTCCCATTCACGCCGTTTTTATCCCCTTTTTATCTTTATGGATTTTGATCCCCGCCCTCTCTTGATAAATATTACATGCAGTGCCTGCCTACCTTCAATCTGGGCTGCGGTCCGAATGTGGCAGGAAGACTGAAAGCTGACCTGGCTGACAGTAATAACACACCAGGGGGAAATGAGCGAGCAAAACAGCTGCAGTGCAGTTTATTAGGGTGATTTATTCCGAGTGGATCAGTTGAACGTAGCCCACAATGCTGGAAGTCATGATGCTTTGTTCGGCCCGCAGGCACTGCAAACTCGAGCTTTGCTGCAGCACTTAATGACTGCTGTACTTGCATACATAATGCAATGTTTCATAAATATGCATATATGTATAGTATGTATGTATGCCTGGGCCATATGCCTCCAGTATTTATAGTATACTTCTTAAGAAAAAGTAAATCAACTAACCTAGTGTAAACAAACTTACCATATTGACCCGCATATAAACGGCATTTTTTTCCTCCAAGAAAAAAATCCAGTAAAAGACGAGTCGTCTTATATTTAGGAGCTTGTGATTTCCTGTCACACACACACACACACACACACACACACACACACACACCAGTGACCTGGAGAGATGCATGTGTAGTACAGAGACCCAATATTTCCAACTATGTGCTCTTGAAAAAGAGGAAAAGAGGGTTTAGCCTATATTCGGGATTGTCTTATAAGCGTGTGTGTGTGTTTCCTGGCCATTTACACACTGTCACAGGTATCATTTGTTAAATATTGCATTTTATGCTCAATATTGTACATCACAAGGCATGTTGCTGGAGTAACTTAAGTTTCCATATACCAAACTAGAAAAACATTTATTTTATCTACTGTACATACTGTATTTAGATTCATTGACCATGAAAACATACCATTAGCAACTGGATTCATATCGACATCAATATTAGTTATTAGCAAAAATCCCATTGCAGTGTGTCACCCTGCGTTGTTGTATGACAAATTTAATGCAAAACCTGCAGAGAAATGTTTTTTATAGATCTGGCACTGAAATGTAATTTATTTCCTTGAGCCAATATTAATGGCCGCACCAAGTCTGGTGAAAATTAGCCTTTTGTTTTTGCTTTTAATTGACCTTGTTGACCCTATTAAGCTTTACGAGCGAGTCAAAATATTTGAAACAGCTCTCAGTTACATATTGCTAAATAATACGTCAAAACTGTTTGCAAGTGCTCCGATGTCATGTCTGAGTTTACATATTCTCTATGGAATCTTTCTCCCCTCCCTCTCCACAACTTAATCACTATTGGTGATTCTTCCCTCCCTCCTCTCCTCTGTACACCGCATCTTTTTGTAATTTCCTGATTCCTGCCGATTCCTTCCTTTCGCACCTTTTCCCCACCTTCCCTCCTGAGGCTGCCTTGCATTGACCATCCATCCATTTTCTATATCGCTTGTCGTCATTAGTGTCATGGGTGAGCTGACCTAACCCACGTATGTATGGCGAGAACAAATTCCACACAGATTCAAGCCCTTGATCTCCTAACTGTGAGGCGAGCATGTTAACCATTTATCCACCGTGCCCCCCTTTCATCGACTCAGCTTTGTATTTGATCTCTCCCCTTTTTATTCCTTCTCCGCTCACCAGCTGGGTGTCTATTTGTCCTGTTCGACCTCCTGTTGTTTCACCTCCCTCATCATCTCATTCTTCACACGTTTTTTTAATTTTTTGATTCTATCGTTCCTTTCTTCTCGTCTTTCTGAAATGACAAGGTTAGCCTGTTTGCTGAAGAAAAAGACCCCACATCTTTAGTTTGTGACTCACAGATAGTTGGAAGAACTCCGGACTTTGTTTTAAGATGTGTAGGGAAGCCTCTTTATCCGTCAACCATTTTTTTCCGCTTTGAGTGAGCAACTTCCAGTTCCACTGGGCATTCCTAGGTCAGCTGTGAGACATAATCCCTCCAGTATATCCTAGGTTTGCTTCCCAG
The DNA here is from genome assembly GCF_027744805.1 of Dunckerocampus dactyliophorus. NCBI lineage: Eukaryota > Metazoa > Chordata > Actinopteri > Syngnathiformes > Syngnathidae > Dunckerocampus > Dunckerocampus dactyliophorus. The sequence continues at coordinate 5,208,168 of NC_072832.1, read as the reverse complement.
CTGGGCATGCCCAGAACACCTCACCAGGGAGGTGTTGAGGAGGCATCCGAACTAGATGCCCAACCCATGCCTTTTGATGTGAAGGAGCTGCGGCTGCGGAGTCCAGCCCCCATCGGAGAAAACTGATTTTGGCCGCTTGTATCTGCAAAGCTCATGGCCATAGGAACATAGATTGACCGGTAAATTGGGAGCTTTGGCTTCCAGCTCAGCTCTCTTCACCACGCCTGTCAGGTCTAGTGACCACCATACTGCAGACCCAGCGACGCACACATCCTCCGGTCATCCGTCTTGAAAACGGAGACCACCACTGTGGTCTGCCAATCCAGAGGTACTGTTCCAGACTCCCACACAATCTTGAAGAAACCAAGACAGTCCCTCAGCATCTAGAGCCTTGAGGAATTCTGGTCGAAAGCCATCCATCCCCAGACTGAGGAGTTTTTTGACTACGTCAGATACGTCAGCCATGGTGATGGACATGACCGTGTTTGTGTCCTCAGACTCTGCTTCCTCTGTGGAAAGTATGTCAGTCAGGTTGAGAAGTGCTTCAAAGTATTCCTTCCACTGCCCAACTATGTCCTCAGTTGAGGTCAGTAGGCCTCCGTCATCACTTTAAACAGCGTGGACTAGGCCCTGCTTCTCCTATCTGAAGTGTTGAATGGTTTGCCAGAATCACTTTGAGGCCGACCAAAAATCATGCTCCATGGCTCCATGGCCTCCCACACCCAAATTTTTGCCTCGACCACCACTGAAGCTGCGTGCTGTTTGGCCTGCCGGTACCTGTCAGCTGCTTCAGGAGTCTCACAAGCCATCCATGTTCAATAAGACTTCTTCTTCAGTTTGACGCCAGCCCTAACCTCAGGTGTCCACCATTGGGTTTGAGGTTTGCCACCACGACTGGCTTTGATAAGCTGCCTAAGCAATGGAGACAAAGAATACAGCCCATTCAGACTTAATATCCTCCTACATGCAGGCGAAGCTCTGCCATAGGTGAGAGTTGAAGACTTGACAAACGGCAGACACTGCCAGACGTTCCCTGAACACCCTCGTAAAACCTGACAATTCTGTCTGGAATCCTCTCACGCCATCTAATACAACTCATCACTAGGTGGTGATGTGTTGACAGCTGCGCCCCTCTCTCTGTGTCCCTTCCCAGCCCTCGTGTCCAAAACATGCCGGGTGCAGGTCTGAGGATACTACTACAAAGTCCATCATAGACCTGCGGCCTAGAGTGCCCTGGTGCCTAGAGCATTTATGGACATCCTTATGTTCTAACATGGTGTTTGTTATGGACCAGCTGTGGTTAGCACAGAAGTCCAATAACATCACACCTCATGTGTTCAGATCAGGGAGGCCGTCCTCCCAGTCATGCCCCTCCTGGTCACACTGTCATTGCCCACATGGGCGTTGAAGTCTCCCAGAGAATATGGAGTCACCAGCAGGGACGCTCTCCGGCACCCCTCTGATGGACCCCAAGAAGGCGGGGCACTCTGTGCTGCCGTTTGGCGCATATGTACAAATGACAGGACCCTTGTCTCAACCTCTTGTACAAGCTCAGGCTCCTTCCCCACCAGAAAAGTGACGTTCTAGCTCCCAAGAATCAGATTTGGCCACCGAAGACCAAGTCGCCCGGCACCCAACCTCAACCGCCGGCCAATACACAATGCACTGGACCCTTATGCTTGCCCCCACACGTGGTGGATCTACGGGGGGGAGATCCCATGTCCCAACCAAGGAGGTTTTTTTCTTCATGACATCATGAAAAGCAAGCATTTGTGAACCTTTTCTCTCAAAAAGTGGAGCAAACACGTGAGGGCGATGATAGTCTTTTCTAATGTTTGGTTCCCACAAACACACCCTAAGGACACAAGTTACTATTAGAACGTCATTAAAGTGACTTTTGCATAAGCTTTGTAGTACAGTATGTGTAGTTTGCCTACTGTATGTGATATGGGCCAAGGAGAATCCAATCAATTATGTCATAATTGGAATATATGCTTGGACATTTTCCTTCTTTTATCTTTAAATACACAAAGCTGCATTATGCAAAATTCATGGCTTGCTGTGGCTTATCCTATTAGGATTGTTTGGCCTTGCTTGGTGGAGGTCCGCGCTCTACTGAATCGTAGTTTTAAATGTCGTCTTCCGTGTGATTCTTTACCTCTCTGCCTCCAATTTGTTCCACTTTTGGCTTCGTTATCTTCCATCCTTTCTCCTTTTTCCTTATCTTTAAATCTTCCATCCTTTCCTTGGTTCATAGAGTTTGCACCCCCACCTTTACCCAATCCCTCGGCGTTTCTGACATTGGATACTCTCTAAGGAAGAAACAATTCTAAGCATCCTTTTCCTTTCTGGAGCATTTCCCGCTGCTTGTCCACCTTAACTCCTTCCTTCCGTCCCTCCTTAAAACCCCTCTATCCTGGCTTTACTCCCTCCTCACTTCCTCGCCCTCCATCAATCCTTAACACGCTCCCTCCATTCCTCCCTCATCCTTCCCATTTTCCAGGACTTTCTACATTCTACTGTTTTCTTCACACCAGCATCATTTGTCAGATTGTACGCTTTCCTGATTGCGCTCTTTTCTCCTCGCCTCGTTGTTAAGATAACTTGCCACCCGTCCTGAGCGAGGAAAGAGAGGGATCTACTGTCAGACAATCTCAGAGAAGCTGAGCTGCATTTCATTGATTGCTCCTCGGAGGCAGTGTTTTATGTAGGATGGGAATATTAGTCTGTGTGTAAGGAACGTCCATTTGGCCAGAGTGTGCAGACCTTGTGTTTGAAATCACAGTGAGATAAATTGGCTTTCACTTTGTTTGCATTATTCCACCAAGAGATGCCATTGAAACACATTTAAAAAGTCCACTCTCTGTTTCCTTTTGTTTATCGAGCCTCATTCTCATCCCTGCGTCGCTCGCTCCACCACGCCGCGAGTAGGCGGAAGCCGTCGGAGGTGAGAAGCGAGAGCGCCAGATAGCGTGTGTGCTCCGGTAACCATGGCAACCCCATTCTAATTGGCCGTCAGCCCTGGCAGGGATGATTGGCGGATAGAGCAGCTGACTCGGACTGGCGCTTTCCGACACGAGAGGCTTGTCCGATTCAGTCGGGTTGGAGACTTGAAATACGATTGGCGTTGTGGTTGATGACGCTGATCCTAATTATGGTATGCTGGGGCCTATCCCATGACTTCAGGTGAGAGGCGGGGTACGCTGGACTGGTTGCCAGCCAGTCGCAGGGCACATATAGACAAACAATCATTCATGCTCTCATAGCTATGGACAATTTAGAGTCTCCAATTAACCTAACATGCATGTTTTTGGAATGTGGGAGGAAACCGGAGTACCCAGAGAAAACCCACGCACACACGGGGAGAACATGCAAACTCTCTTCCAAATCTTCTGACTGTGTGGCCAACATGCTAACCACTCATCCACCGTGCGGCCATTGTATTAAATATTCAAATACCTAAGCAGTACTTGCATACACCATTTACGTTTATGTACTTTTATTTGCTCACAGAATCTTTATTTAGATCAGCGCACCTAGATCAGTACACCTTTGACTTACCACCTGCATGGACATTAATTTTGTCATTTCAAATTCATGTATCATTTACGTTTGTCCAGATCCTCACCAGAAATGTATTGTTATTTCCTTGTTCCATGCCCCAAGCCTCTACCAAGTTTTGTTAAAATCGGTTGGGTATCTTTTACTTTTAACGATTGTTTGTCCTGCTTTAAAAGAAACTTATAAATAAAGTGTATTGTCATTGTTATTATTAGCATTATTAATAGTAGTAGTAGTCGCAGTAGTATTAATTAACCACGGTTTCATTTTGCTTGTAGACTAATGTATAAACAATGTACAGACATAGACCAATAACACAAGAAATTACACTTGACGGTTTTTGAGTTAGCATGTGGGCCTCTCAGTCAGGAGATCATGGGTTGATATCTCCTTTGGCAAATTTCTGTGTGGAGTTTGCATGTTTTCCCCGTGAGTGTGTGGGTTCTCTCTGTGTACTGCGGTTTCCTCCCACATTGCAAAAAATAAGCATGCTAGGTTCATTAGAGACTCTAAATTGTCCATAGGTGTGAATTTGAGTGTGAATGGTTTGTTTGTCTATATGTGCCCTGCGATTGGCCAGGGTGTGCCTCGCCTTTCACCTGAAGACAGCTGGGATAGGCTCCAGCATACCTGCAACACAGAAAATACAGTACAGAAAATGCAGTAAAGATGGATGAATGATTTTGAGTTGATCAAATAGCTTTTAGTGGCTTTTTAGTCCTCAAAGCGTCTTACTTTCCACAGAAGATATTGATGCACAATCAAATGCAGGATTTTAAAATGTCCCACTGGAAAATCAAGCCCTGAACGCAGCAAACTTGTGTTTACAGATGTGTGTGCATTTTCCACTCATTTATAAAAGACTGTGTGGGGTGGTGTGTGTGTGTGTGTGTGCCTGTGTCTGTTCACACTTTTCTATGCTAAAAGTCCTCACAAAGGACTAAAAATAGGAACTGTGTGTGTACAGTATGTGTGTCCACATCTGTCATGTTAAAGCGAAAAGTTTAAACATGGAAACTTTTTATTTCCCTGTGCGTGTATATGTGAGTGTGTGTATAAGTGCTTCCACACCACACACACGCATACACGCACACGCGCATGCACACGCGCACACTGTGGGAGCAAGGCTGTGGTTGAACAAATGGAAAGAGAAGGAGCCACATAGCGTCACAGCAGAGTTATGCAGCATCCTTGAGTGTGTTTAACTGCATCTGCTTGTGTGCATGCGGGATGAATGTGTGTGAGTGTGTGTATGAGATGATATAATATTAATGCTCCCTGATAGCGTTGCACCATTTCCTCATCATAGCCGAGCCGAGTGGCGAAACAAGACTTAAACAGCATCACAAAACTATGCAAAGGACAGGCAGCATGTGTTGGCATGCATGTGCGTACATTAACAGGGTGGGAAGCGCAGAGTAAACGGTAATATCATCACCAAATTTAGCGATACAGCACTTACGTCATATCACTGTCATATCATCAAAGAAAGTTTGAACGTTGGCTGTTGATATCATTGGAGGTCGCTTATTTCACATTTGCATGGCCAATTTTTGCATCTTCTTCTTTTTTGGATAAATTACAATGTAGTTTTTTTCATGTATGTTGAATGCGTTAAAAAAAAGGATGAAATGTTCATTTCTTTGATATATACGAATCTGTTTGTAGGCAAGAGAAATTCATTTACTGTGTGTAACTCTTCATTTTTGTGCCAAAATTAAATGGATATAAATAAAGAAAAAGCTAAATAAATAGACAACATGAATAATGAATTAAAATGTCACGTCCTGATAAATCTTCATGAAATTGTATTATTTAAATTAGTTACATATTGAAATATAATTATTAAGTATTTATTTCATGACCAATATATGTATTCCATGAGCAATTTATATATTTCATGAACGTTTGTAATTATTCAGTGCCATTCATATTTGTTTCATTGCATTTTTTAATGGCCTTCTATTTAAATTTGTGTTCTTTTTTTGCCTTTTATATCGTGATGCTGCAGTATCTTGAAAAACGTTATAAAATGCAATGCAAATGTCACTCATCAAAAAAGGGTGACCAATCAAATTCAAATCTGTCACTCATCAAAGAGTTGGTGTGCGGGATCTGTGCTCTGATTGGTTGAAAGGCTGTACAAGCCATGCCCACCATATCTGATATTGGTGTATTGATAAAACATCATGAGGGATATTGATGTAATATATTGTATTATTACTGTGTGTGTGTGTGTGTGTGTGTGTGTGTGTGTGTGTGTGTGTGTGTGCGTATGGACCGGTACCGGTCCAATACACTGTAATGTGCTGCTGATCAAAATGCAAGCACAAACAAGTGCAGCCTGCAGACATCCAGGCGTGTGTGCAGATAAAGCTCAAACACACACATACACACACACACATAGAAGTTGTGAAGCAGTGAGGAACTCCACTGTGTGATACCACAATACATGAAGCACTGCCACAGTGTGTATTAGTGTTAGTGTGTGTTTACTGCATGCTCTGTAATTTCCCTACAGGGATACGCTCCATGTACTGTGACGCCTACACTACATTGTATGTGTGTGTATGTGTATGTGTGTGTGTGTGTGTGGCAGGTTGTGTAGCAGCGGCAGCAGAGAGAGCCTGAAGTCATGGAAAAAATGTGGCGAGTTTACACTGACCGTCTAAACAATGAAAAACTAACAGCGAGTGTGTGTGTGGGAAGGGGGCGGGGTCAAAAGGAGCTATGAAGTAGTAAAGCGTGTGGAAGACAAAAAAAAAAGAGTGATGCAAGGGGAAACTTTTTATCAGCTCCGTCTGCCCTTTCTTGGCTGGAAAATCGTGCGAATGTGAGTGTGTGTATAGTCAGTATGTGTTTGTGTGTCTTTGTGTGTGTGTGTGTGTGTAGCCAGTGTCAGCAGAAACCAAGTGAAGTGAGCCCAAGTGGCATTTTAACATTTTCCATGCATGCAGCGTCTTGGTCAGTTAAAGCCAGCAGCAGAAACATCTGCAAAGGTCATTTTTTTGTAGAAAAAACATGCAATTATAATTAACTTCTGATTACCTCAGAAAACTTCATTTCCATTTAACCGCTGGCAAATAATGACACCTGCAAACCAAAATGGCAGACTGTATCTTTCATCGTAGCTTCTATCATGTCACTATTTTATTTTCATTTTTTTCTAACTTTCCAGGGTGTGCTCCAGAATGGGTTGTGTGGGATCACGCCCAGCACCCCTGAAATACGTACTTTTTTGCCAGAATACATGCTTGCCAAGTTTGGTGAATTCCCCAATATGTTAAAATCCCCAAAAGGCGATTTTGTTGACAGAATAATGAGTATTTTGTGAATTCTCTCTGAGTTTGTTCGGGTACGACCCCTGGAAATGTCCAAAATCACACATTATAGGTTCAACTGTGCTGTGATATTTCACATGCTCAACGGAAGTGTTTCATGACGAAAGTAACAAATGTTATTCTCAAGGTTGGCATGACAGTGTAAATCATTTAATGCTTGTACATATGTCGTTATGGTTTCTCTTGTGCAGTGTAATCACGACACTGACAGATACTTCAGTGTAAGCGTGAAAAAATGGCACATGTTAATGCAAAAACAAAGAGTTTGTGTCAAGGTGGAGAGGAAGCTGTCAGGATGGTTCTTTGACTGCGGCTCTTTGCTGCTCTCTGAGGAAAACTTGAGCCGGATGTGCCGCGACAGATTGGGGTTGAAAAGAAACCTTGGAAAAAATCATATGGGACTGAAATATGTATTGCATGTTACTCATGTTGGGACATTAATGATTTATATGAATCTTTCTTTTTGCATGATGAAATGATTATGCAACATGCAGTACATCTTCAATGACTTTTGAAAACACAAATTAGGTACACAATTTTGAATTCATGTCACTTTTTCTGTAATTCACACAAGATCAAAATGATATCTTCAGGCTCAAATGTATAGTCACCCAAATCTTATTATGTATTTTAACTTGACAAGACCAAGCCATATTCATTTCTCCTGAGTAATCATGATTGATTGCAGCTGGTACCGTAAATTCCAGTGTGTAAGCCGCTACTTTATTCTTAAACTTTAAACCCTGCGATTTATACAGCGGTGCGGCTAATCTATGGCAAAATTCTAATCTCATGACATCTTTACTTCAGAACTGCTACTAATTGTTTAAATACTGTGCCGCTTGCGAGTCAGTGAGGAAGCGGTAGCTCCTTCTTTGGCAGGAGCCAATCACGAGCTATCAGTGCACTCACAACAAGCCTGTCAACCCACTGGAATTCGCAGGAGGTCATTTTATATAACAGTATAACAACATAACAGTCTGAATCACGGTGTCATCGTACATACACTAAACTCACCACACAGTAACTTAATACTCAAACTATATATGTGATAAATATAAAAACATGTACAAATATGAGTTAAAAAAAATAACGCTTTTAAAGTTTTCCCATAAAGCATTGCGTCTGAGCAGCATATTCATTGCGGCGCTGCAATGATGTCAGCCTCCCTCTGGGCTCTGTGCTGCGGGTTCCTCTGACTCCCTCTGGCATTGCAGCGCCATCCACCATTTTCTGTGTTGCTTGTCCTCCAATTAATTGCTATTCTGGTAGTAATGCATTATGTGGAGATGTTAAAATATCTGCTGTTTGTTATTTTAAACTTGTATTGGTATTTGTAATGTATATTTCTCAGGTACCTTTTGAGTGTTAAGTTGCTGTGTGATGACTTTAATGTTGTTTGTAAGATGCCACCGTGAGTCAGACTGCTATATTGAGTAATGATCTCCTGCAATAGAAGTTAGAAGGCAAATTAAATCTAACATGCTGCAAATTTCAAGATCATCAGTTGAAGCAATTGTACCTACAAGGTTGCCTACGAAGGTCTGGAAGACGAACCATACTATCACCCACAAAAGAAAGGAAAATGGTTATTAAAAGCCAGGAACCAACAGGTGCAAAGCCTGTCATGAACTGGAAACTGCCAGAAGCTTGCTGATGGGTACAATAAGGTCTGGTAAAGGTGTAACTAGACATGTAACTAAGTATCACTGGAGGTGTATGTACATATTTGAACCTGTGCTAATAATTTTGATAATTTTCTAAATTGGAGAAAATCGGGTGCACCCAATTCTTCTCTGAAAAATAAATGAAGATGTCCACTGGATAGTCATTCCAGCGGACAGAAAGAACTCATGAAGGGCCCGAAATGTACTTATGTGACATGAACTCCCATGATGAGTGTCTGGAACTGTACCTATCCGCGAGGAGGCTAACTATAACATCAGACTGTCTGGTCAGCAGAAAATCACTTTGTCATCCCGTCAGCTCCAAAGCGGTTATCAGGCGGAAGGACTTCCAGCCAGGCGTCCTGTTAGAGGATCAATAAAAGCAGCGAGTGATTTCATTTATCTGTCCATCACAGTAACAGACTGTCTTTATCCCTCACGATCTGTCCTGTACTGGTGTGTTTCTCAGTCCAGCTTTTCCTCATCCATCTGTGTCTTTGTGTGTGTAGGCGGGTGTGTGAAGCCCATTTGCTATTCAAATAGTGTGCTTTATTGGAATATTTCAACAAAACAATCATTTCATTTCAACACTAGCTAGTAGATTGGTAGGCCTTCATGTTGTATTTGCTGTTCTCACCTTGCTAGAATCAGTGTGTGCATCTTCATAACACACATAAAATGCACTGCTCTGTGATAGATACTGTATAGCAGAGCTTGTAACTTGTAACCCGTGGGACAAACACGGCCTGGGAATGACATCAGACCGGCCCGCGAGTTCAGTTCAGAACTTGGGAGTGACATTTTTGCAGCAGATTTCTAAAAACACCAGAGTGCTCCTGTCCTTTAACGGATCCATAGCCAGCGTTTTTGCAGGAAGTCATTAAAAACAGCACAGCGCTGATGTCTAATACTGTGTATGACACATTCTTTGAACCTGCAGAGATCTTTACAAGGATCTTCCGTTCTATGAATCTTTTGAAATTGTTAGTTGAAGGTGAAATAGAAATTCCATGCGCGTAATTGTTACATTATTGAGGTATAGTGATGATAAAAAATGAATCTTGGATAACGTCCGGCCTTTTCTTGATTGATGATTTAATCCTGGATACAAAAACCTGACAGGAATGTCATGGTCGTATGGAGCGGCTCTTAACTGTAATTGCATCCTACGAAATGATTTGCGGTGGAAGTCAATTTTGATGTGCTATTTGCAAAATACAAACACAATTTCCACTCCCCAGTTAATACTGACAAAGTACCGGAACCTCAGGAAATCCAATAAAAACAGTAACTTTTTACGCTCACCATCATCACGCGCGTTAATTAGCGTGGGAAGCGCCTTGAACTTCTTCTATTTTGCTTCTAAAACAGCAGCTGCAAAGCAAGAAGCTAGGCTATAAATTATGGGGCCAAATTGCTCCATGTGAATAAAAACATTAAGTGAATTATGTATCGATATCTAAAAATCATATGGTGTCAAATCATCATGATTGTTATCACAGACATATACAGTATTTTGGTCGGTGCAAGTTTTTGTTAGCCACTGTTTTTCATGAACTTATCATGGCACAGTTTTTTTTTCCATGTTTTTTATGATGAGGCGGTGATTGAACACTGGAAAAAATAAGGACATTTAAAAGTTTTGACTCCCTTGTCACATTTTTAGTCAGCACGGTTTCGGAAGCGGGACGACACTCACTGGACAGCACCTTAATGCATGACAAGTCAATTAATTAATGCGATCGCTACTCCCCCGAGCTGATGAATGATAGATGCCACCGGTGGCATGTGAGTGGAGCCATCTTGTCCTGGCTGTCGAGGATCTCTGGGGATGGGGAGAGTGTCGGCCGCCATGCCAACAATAGCGCAACGTGAGTCCTTGAGTCAAATGGCAGACTAAATTTGTGATGCAGCTCATTAAATTGTTTAAAAATACAGGTGCCAGACAAAGTTTTTCGCGGCCCTCTTGGTGGCCTTGGGGTCCTATGGTTAAGCAACCCTTATATGGAGGACCAGTCCAAACTTATGCTTTTATTTATGTGTACTAATTTGTAACTCCATTTGGTGATTTAAAAATCAGGGAAAGGAAGTCCCCCCAGAACAATTTAGGTGAATAGCCCCAGAATGTAGGCTTGGTATGGGTGCTACCATTGTGTGTTTGTGTGTGTGTGTGTGTGTGTGTGTGTGTGTGTGTATCTGTATTTAGCACCTCGCCCGAGGCAAGCTGAACCTTAGCTCTGTTTTAAATGTCAGTGAGAGCTTTTGCAGAGTGGTGTAAATAGTGGCTGCTGTTTGTAAAAGGTCGCACCCTGCCGGGGTCACAGTGGAAAATCCTCGGCTCCGTTTCTCGTGGTATCCCACACTCGCTGCTTACGTACAAGCGTAACACATTTTGGTATTCTTCAATAGCTTTTTATCGACACTGTTTCATCAGAATGCATGGATGCTGGAGATAGTGATAGATAGGAGATAGAAGATAATGAAAAGGAATGATGATGACGCATTTGGATCAGGTTACTAAACTATCCATCCATCTTCTATGCCGCTTATCCTCACTGGGGTCGCAGGGGTATGCTGGAGCCTATCCCAACTGACTTCAGGCGAGAGGCGGGGTACACACTGGACTGGTCGCCAGCCAATCGCAGGGCACATATAGACAAACAAACATTCACACTCACATTCATACTTATGGACAATTTACAGTCGCCAATTAACCTAATGTGCATGTTTTTGGAATGTGGGAGGAAGTGGAGTACCCGGAGAAAGCCCACCCACACACGCACGTCTCTTGACTGTGTGGCCAAAATGCTAACCACTAGGCCACCGTGCGGCCCCGCTACTAAACTAAATAAGTAGAATATGAATAGAAAACGTTTGTTCGTATACTGTATCTGCAAGGAAGGGGGCGACACTGCAGTTAACCTCTAGGGAGCAAGCTTCAGGCTAGCTGTAATGCTACACATTTTAGCACAGTTTATTAGCAAACTTGAGATCAATGGCAAAAAGCTGTTAAGTGACACCAATGCACTGTACGAGTGTCATTTACATGCAACACCATGCACACGTAATTCATTTGGCATGACAGAAGGCAAATCAGTCAACATCAGGTTATTTTCACGCCTACAAAGAAGTGGTCAAAGTGCATTCACAAATATCGTGATATTACCGATGATATTATCTGAAATATTCATATTGTTTCATCTCTACTTGCAACGGGAGGCGCCATTAGTCAGTAGTACTGGAGTACTTTGAAATTTGGACACATTTTACTCAACACGCTCACTAAAAAGTATTTTCTCAAGTTATCAGACTAAAGCTCGAGGAATCCCGAGTCACTGATGTCAAAGTCCTAATCGAGTTGCAAGTCTTAGGTGATATTGTCAAGTTGAGTCCAAAGTCATCAAAAGTGCGACTCGAGCCTGACTTAAGTTCAAGTAGCGTGACTCGAACCCACGCCTCTGCCATTAGTGACCGTGTGTTATTTCTGCATTTTTCCTACTTAGTCGACCATCTCGGTTCTGAATGACAGTCGCTGCACAAGACTGGGGAAATCCAACAGGACTTTTGAAAGTGAGACTTGTGCATGCATGCATGCGTACGCGCATGTCTCATTCCCATCGGTTCTGTACGATGCAGTAAGTCCAGACAAGAGGTCATCGATCCTTCAGCCGTAAAGCCGCAGCAACCTGGGTCACATTATATGCCATCGATCGTCTGTGAGCCCGACAGCTCGCCTGGCCTGACCTCCACTCTGCAACTTATTCAGCTGGCAGCTCGTGACACACAGATATATTTAAAGGCTAACAGTGCTCGCCTGCATCCGTGCGGGAACGGACAGCGGCCTGTGCAATACATGCGTAATGAAACACGTTGACCTTCACAAGACGCTTAATTAGCATCGTAAATGTTATCCGTTTCTACTGGGGCTCGCACCAATAGCAATGCAGCAGTTACTAGCTGCAAAGTACACTTTTTGTAGCTTTAGCAAGCGACATTTCACTGGCTTTATTTGGGGAAAAGCAGGGCAGTCTGCTTGTGTTGTTCCAATAACAGACGTAACCAGACGTTAAATTAAATACATACATATTACCTACGATGTGATTGCCTTTTAAAGAGCTCGTCATCAGCTTCTCCAATTCAACACTTCAATTTCACGCCACAGTGGACTTGCACTGACCCGTTTTTTCGGGGACACAAATAGGACACAGTTCCACAGAGTACGTCGTAAATCTTAAAGTGTAAATCGTGAGGATGTTTAAGGGTCAGGGCGTAAGGTTCGTCAGGTCAAAGGGAGAAGGGTTAATGTTAAGCAAGAAGCTTGGAGCCTCCGTACTATGCTGATACCAGAGGCTAACACCGAAGACGGTCGCTATCCAGGCGAGGCGGATGGTCGCCCCGCACACTGAATCCTAGTTTTTTTGGGGGCGGGCAACACTGTGGGTTCTGGAGGCATTCTTCGACGGAACCTTGAAAGTTGAATGCCACTGAGGTTGTACAACTGCAAAAATCCAAAATTAGGGGCGTCCCGATACAACTTATTCATTTCGATATTGTAGCATTGCGTATCAGCCGATACCGATATCACTCCAATCCAATATCAGCACGGTAATGTGTAGTGTGAATACTACAAAATGTCGAGATTTTTTTGAGAATGTTTTTTACCTCCGTGGTCTTGCGAGGATCCTCATGCTGTTTTTTGTGGTGCTGCTTCAGATGCGTGATGGCGTCAGTCGTGTTGAACTTCCCCCGGTTCTGTGCCACCGCGGAAAACTCCCCTCAAGAAAGGGAAGAATATTGATGTGAATTAAACCCCAGCTTCACATTGTCACTTGTTATCAAAGTTGCGCTAGCAGTGTTATTATTTCATCGTTGGTTAGCTTCTTTTTACAACTGAGTGGTGGCTAAGAATGCTGAGTGAAATGCGTGAGGCACATCTTTGCGTGATGTCCTTGTCGTTTATCATTAAAATTACAGCTACTTTGTTTCTATCTTTGACTAACACCAACACTTAACTCCTTTTCGCCCTTGTATGACAGTTAAAAATGTTGAAATACTGCCTAAAACTCATTGCCTGTACAGTGAATTTCTATTTTCATCATTTTCTAGAGGAAAAACATTTGTAAACCCAAACAAATTGGACATGAAGCCAGCGTCTGCTGGATGTTCTACACTGATAATGTTATGAATGTTAATATGTAGCAATTAATATATACTCTTTGGGTGTTTTCCAACTTATTTGTTCCACTTGAGTTGCAAGTAAGCTCAGTTTGCTGATGCTGCTCATCCTTAAATGGTTTCCCCAAATACTGCAAAGTGGCATCACATAACTTGTAGTGAAACGTGTCTATGGAAGTAGAATTACTTGAGTTGAAGTCACTTTGCAGGGTCAAGATGACAATGTAAGGGTTGCTGTCGTAAGGGCAGCACGGCCCAATGTAGCGGGCTGCAGTGATACTGCGCACGTGCATGTTCATGTACTCTGTGCACATTCAACCCACGCGTTTGTCGCACATCCTCCAGTCTGCTGCACAGCGGGTGTGACGCTTCGCTCCAAGTGTAATTTTCCAAGCAGTTAGCGGTGCCTTTAGCCATGCTAATTTTCCCAAAGCCCCCTGCCACTTCTGTGTTGACTAGTCTGGAAGTGGAGACCTTTGCTGAGCTGTCTGCCCACTGGGAAACCACCTGTTTGTTCCAAATAATCATGTCTGGAGATCACTTTGAAAGCAGCGCGTCCCATTAGTTTGCATTCATGTCTTTGTCTTGGCTGTTCTGAAGGGATTTGTCTGCTAATGACACTTTTTTCACAAAGAAGTGTCAGATGTCAATGTGCTCAATTAATAATGGCACCAATTTGGATCAGCACCAAACTGTAGATGCAAACTTACTAAAAAAACAACCAAAAGAGCCCCGAATTTTGGCCCCAAAAAGTAAGAAAAATATATAAAGAATAGTGCTATATAAAAAGAAGCATCATCATAAATAAAGTAAAATTAAATATAAATAATAATAATGAATGAATTAAAATACCTAAACTAATGTGTATCAGCACCTTTTTTTTTAAAAAAAAAGCAAAATATATAATTATAATAATACAACAAATAATAAATATTGTGATAAATAAATAAAATGTAAAATAAAAATAAATGTTAAATAATAATAACAATAATAAAGACAAATTAAAATATCTAAACTAAGAGACACATTTTGCAAAAAAAAATGCCTGAATTTTGTCATTATAATACAGTATAATATGTTATATTATATTATATTATATTATATTACAGACTACATGATGAACCTTGTTGAATACACGTCAGCACGCATTAAAAAAGCGACAAAGTAAGATTTACGAACGCATTACTCCCTCATGAAGTCATTTAGCATTATCTGGACATTCAGTAGACGTAATTTACTGTCGCATTCCTTGGGAGAAAGTTCTCTTTTAATGCCGCTTGGCTTCCTCCACGGGGAAATATCCCATCCTCCTCTGCTGCATCATCCATTACGTCTGCGACTAAACATTTATTGGAGCTTCTTTTAAACTGATTGCTGCTCCGTCAGGAAATAGCGCAATACAAGTTAAAACACGTAGCTCGAGGATCGTTAAATGCTACTAAAGTTTGTTCATTAGTTTGTCTCTTGTTGCACCCCATAAATAGCCAGCTAATTCCCAGAAACTCAATGAAGAAACCACTTATAGCTTAAACAGGCTTTATTAGTAACGTAGCATATTGTAAAGCAACATAAATAGAATTCATTTAGAACAGCGGAGGTGTTATGTTGGAATTGAAGAGTTTGAAAGAACGCGGAACCAGGAGGAAATGTCAGCCGCTCCACTTTTGTGTGTTTGCTGCTATTTTTTTTCTATATATATTTATTTTACATAAAGGGCAATTTAGCAGCTAACCATGACTCACCAACTGTGCAGCACTTTTAATTCAGCTTGAGGCAGACAAGTAGGATGACTTTGCAGCGGTTCCGTGTACCTTTGCGTGTCAAAGACGAGCGCTTTGGGGTTGTGTCAGGGAATCTTGTCTTTTGTGTAGCGTGTGGAACAAAAGGTAACGTGGTCGAGGAGCAGGGTGAGGGAGCGGGGGAGCTCAGGTCTGGGAGCAGATGGGGAGGTAATTTTGGAGGAGCTAATGAAACAGACCAAAGGATGAAACAATTTCTCACTCGGTTGCACACACACACACACATACAGGTGCATGAAGGCGTACTAAATGCACCTGCACACTACTAATCCGGTGGCGTCCAATTGCTCGGTTTCCGTTCACTCGCGGCCTTTTTAAAAAAAGAAAACATTAAAAACGGTCTGTGTCAGAACATTATGATATGTTTTTATAAACCCTAACACTCCATCCCAACAAAGTATTTATTCTTGCGCGGGAGGCAAAAAGAGGTGATGACGCAACTCTCCAGTAATGGATTTCACTTCATAGCAATTTTAAGCCATAAAAACGGCCACAAGGTGGCAGAAGCGCATGTGATAAGAGCTCGGCATGGCTCATGTGGATGGAAAAATCACACATGACAGGAAGGAGGAAGTGAGAGAGTGTGGAGGAGTGTAGGTTACGCATTGTAGGGAAATTAGTGCACGCACACGCACATGTGTGCACATACATGCACACGCACACTAAATGTGGAAACTGTAAATAGTTCATGGTGTCATATTTGTAAATAAATTGTTATTTTGACGTAAAACAACCAATTTTTTGTGTTGTTTGCGTTGGTGTCGTTGCTTAGATATATTTAAATAAGTGAAAGTTATGCTTGAAATGTATCTTTTCACAAAAAGCTGGTTTTCTCCCTTTTCTAATCGGGAACTGATATTTTCCTAAAACTTATTTATGTTCTACTGCCGATTACTAAAGAACAGAAAAAAGTAGAAACACATTTTTTTTTTCTGATGAAAGACGGGAGTCTAATCATTCTTTCGGTAGGTTCCATGTTTATATAGCCATACAACACAATATTCTGTGTGCCTTGAAAAATCAGTCAAAATAGTCTAAAATGGCCGGTACTGAAGGGCTTGTCTTTTGAAAAATGAGTTAATTGACTATTTTTTAAAAATTGCATTCGTCAGAATTTGTTGCATTTCTAAAATTGTCGATTAGAAAATATTTTTTTTTAAAAACTGTCTACTATTACTGTATATTTGACTATAAAAACCACTGAAAAAATGGATTGTGCTATATAATATTTACTGTCATTTTCCAACTATAGAGTGCGCCGGTGTATAAGTTGCACCCACTAAATTTAAAGAGAAAAGAAGGTTTGGACAGGCCGCAGGTGTCCACGTCGTACATAACATGGGATTCCAATACACAGAAAGATGTCACACAGAAAGATTTTGTAAACTTTTAATTCAATGTTTTTTTTTTCCAAACAGTGCCGAACAGTGCATTCAAAACACGGTCACTGCATAACACTTGAAAATGTGATGTGAGCGTCCCATTTCCATCCATCCATCCATTTTCCTCTGCTTATCCGGGTCCGGGTCGCGGGGGCAGCAGTCTTAGTAGGGAAGCCCAGACTTCCTGGTCCCCGACCACCTCCTCCAGCTCCACCGGGACGACACCAAGGCGTTCCCAGGCCAGCTGTGAGACATAATCCCTCCAGCGTGTCCTAGGTCAGCGTCCACTTTACTGGTCCGATTCACTACTTCCTGAAGCTGCACTCTAAGAATCGTGGGAGCTGTAGTTCTTTTAGCCATAAATTAGCCGCATCACTGTATGAGCTGCAGGGTTTAGAGCGTGAGAAAAAAGTAGCAGTTTATACATTGGAAATGACAGTATATAGTATTTGGATAATCAGGAAATGTGTTCATTCAAATTTTACATGAAAAAAAGAGAAAAATGTATTGGCCTCCATTTTGTATGTAAGTAAGTCAACTATATTTAACTGCTCAGCATATCTTGACCTACATTGGATTGGTTTTTAGCATCAATATCAACACCCCCGCCCCACATCCATTCAACTTTTGTGGCCTACCTTTTTACCAAGCTTCCCACAGGTAACTTACAGCCATATATCCTGCATAATCACTCTGATGCACGGTACGACATTTACAACATTTCCAGCTGCATCGGGACAGCTGCCACCACCTGCGGTCTGGCGGTAAAAATAGACCCAAAATAAACAAACGAGAGAAGCGGAGAAAACTTCTCTTGAATTGTCTCAGGTCACTGAAGCACTTGCAGACTCAAGTGGCGGAAATAACCGGAAACACACAAGGGATTGTCCACAAAAACATCCCACAAAAGTACATGTGAATGCATTAGTAGGAGTGTATGCAGCACCTTGGAACCAGCGTTCCCATAGGAAATCATGTCAATAGAATTAATCAGTCAGATTGGTTGTTGGTCAAACTCTGGCCATCAGAAAACCCTAAAACCCTAGTGACAGTTTCACATTATTAACCATCATGCAGTGTAAAAAGACGTTAAACGGTTATTAAAAACAATAAAGTACTCCGTAGCATCACTAAATTCCCGCTTTTGTCTTCATGCATAAAAACAGCCAATCACTTAAAATCTTGCGAAAAAAATGATTTTGTCAGGATTCGGCTAAACACGCTAACGTTCCAGTGGGTGTTTTAGCAGAGTGCATTGAGCTGTGGGAGAAATTTCAAGCCAGTCCAACTCTCTGGGTCAAACTTTGGGGGTTAATAACAGCCTACCGTCTGTCTGGGGTGTACATTATGGGGTGTTCTCATTTTTTCATGTGGCTGTTTGTGGCACCCCCTTTGGGTTATGGCCAAAATGCATTGGACGACATGCTAGCGTACATGTAATACAGATACCCGCAAAGTTTTGTAATCATTAGACAGATGGCCAATGTCTTATGGGTAATTAGTCCCGCCCGTGTCCCTGCAAAGACGTTTTTTCCATTAATCTCTAAATTTTTCCACAGAAGTGCTTGTCAGTCCCCAAATTTCCCTGTGACTGGGCTAAACACTGTAGAGTTATGTGAGAAATTTCAAGTCAATTTGACTTAAGCCTTAGTCACAACCAGTCGTACGAGCTCCTACGGCGTGACGTGCTGATTTTGATCTTCTTGCGCCGTTCGTACGGCCAATATGTGTCTTTCATACGTTTTGCTGGTGTCAGCTTTGGGTAAAATGTACATTTTTCCGTACATTGAACTTGCGGACTCCGTATGCGTGTTGTGCTCCACACATGCACCCCACATGTAATTAGTGTGGCCA
Organism: Dunckerocampus dactyliophorus; assembly: GCF_027744805.1. Classification (NCBI taxonomy): domain Eukaryota; kingdom Metazoa; phylum Chordata; class Actinopteri; order Syngnathiformes; family Syngnathidae; genus Dunckerocampus; species Dunckerocampus dactyliophorus. The sequence continues at coordinate 5,189,389 of NC_072832.1, read as the reverse complement.
ACGCACTTTCAGATGTTTTGTACGTCCTCCAAGCGTGTCACTCCTTCATGGTCACCGCAACTACGTTATCCACAAACAAACAAAAAACGCAACGATTTGGGCAACGCCAAAAATCGTACGGCCAAAAAATGGTAAGCCGGGGTGTGACCAAGGCTTTATGTCTTTTACCGGCTACCACTCAGTGTCCTCACTGACACCATTTACTTCTACTGTGCATCATGAACATGTCACGGGGCTCATCCAGTGTGACCACCTCGCCAGGTCTGTTTGAGTGACAGGTGTCTATTGACATCAGGACGACAAGCGGAGGATTTGTCCCAACCCAAGACTGTCAATGTCACGTAATGATGATGCCGCTTATTCCCACTGGGAAACGTTGTGGAAGGTGAGCTAACAAGAGTCCCCTAGCAGTCGCGGTGTGAATGTGAAAATGTGCTTCTGTACTGTATATATAATAAATATGCACACAACCACGAGTGAAATGTAAAGCAAAGAAGTTTGGTAAAGTTTGGAAACTGAAAATCTTTATTTACGATTCCTGGGATTTTATTTGGATTTTTTTTTCAAGTGCAAATTCATACTTTAAGACTACTTGGCAAACAAAAGGTGAATTTTTTGAAAGCATCATCAAGCCTCTCAAGATTAGGCGGGCAATGGAAAATTCAAATATACCACACCAGGGGGCAGCATATTACCTTTTTCCTAATTTCATGTTGGCCAATGTTTATAGTTTTGGGTTATGCTACAAAAAGAAGTTACCATGCAAAGAGCTTCTTCTCTTTCTTGCAACAGTCGTAATTACCATAAACAAGATGCTTGTTTGTGACGCGCCTTTGATTCATTGAAAAAAGAAAAGTATAACTTATTTACATAGTGCTATATTCTCTGCTTTATTTGCCTAATTTTATTACACATAACGATTTTTTTTCAACATTGTCTGAACATTGTGATACGTTAACATGCTTTCCATGTTGAAATAAAAAATATATGTAATTGGGTGGACGACATTAACAGTGGAATTATGAAGGATTCTTAGGGACACACTAAAATGCAGAAAAATGTGAAAATTCTTAAGAAAAAAAGTCCTTAATTATGAGATTTTGTTTTCAGTTCATAATCATAATCTGACATGTACAATTTTTCAAGTGAAGGAACCATCCTACAGACGTGCCATGTCTTAATTAGGTGAGAATAGGAAACATTTATTCAAATTTAAGATTTTGAAACCCAGCAAAAGATTTAAATATTCTCATGAAATTACAACTTTATTCTTTATTTCTTGAATAATACGTTTTTTCTTTAGAACTTTGGGACTTTTTTCTTGTTTTTCAGGGGGGGGTTTTATGTTGACAGTTTTACTTATAATTGTATCCCTTTATTTTTTTTAACATTATCAATTCATTGCCAGTGTGCACCTAATATCGTCCATAAAAAAAGATTACGTTTAAGTTTTTGCTTTTTGGGAGTGAATTTCCTTATTCATTCATTTCAAAAATAAAAACACAAGTGTTGATTAAATTGTCCTTTTACATCAAAATCGTCTACATGGTTGTATTTTATGACTTAAACACAAAAATATCAATTTTCTCCAATATTAACACCACATTTTGTGATGACAACAAACTGGGTTAAAGTGGTGGTCTATTGTCGATGAAGCACTAATCCAGTCAGTGGGCACTGTGGGTTTAGTTGTCCATGTGAGCCAGTGTCCAACACACTGAAGTGATCTGGATCCACATTGAGTTCTTGTTGGCAGTCAAAGCCCCAAAGTCAACTAATCCTCTGTCAGCCGCTTTGTGTGCGTCTTATTGAAGACGTAGCACACACACACACACACACACACACACCATCCAGAAGTCACCAATTTTCCAAGCAGTGTGGTGGATGAACGGTCAGCTGCTCCAATCAATAAAAGGAGAGGGACTATTCCTGATCGATAGTGAAGCTAATGTATTATCTCTGGACAGCTGAGAGGGAAAAAAAGCATTTGTCAGTGCTGACGTTTTGGCGGGGAGAACGGAGCTGGAGCCTGCAGCTTGAATTCACTTTTCATTTACATCGACCCTCTTTGTTGAGCTTGATGTGCTGAGCATGCATGAGTGGAAGGACAGGCGCGCACACACACACACACACACACACACACACACACAGTAACAGGTGATACAAGTCAAACGGCTGCAGTCAATCAATGTCTCATCAGTGACCTCGTTGAACCTCAGAGACAAACTCACCCAGCAGAGACGTCTCGAGAAGCATCATCAATTTTACATAAGAATTGACCTTGTCAACCTTCACTGGCTTTAGTCACGTCAGCACTATGAGATTAATGTTAAACAACGCTGCAAATGGACACTTTCGTAAAGAGATCACTTTCTTGATCCCAGGAGACACGACTGACTGCTTTGCGTAGACTATATTGACCATGGGCCTCGGAAATTATTAGCCATTATTGTCTCAATAGCAAGCAACACAAGAGACTAGCAGGATTATTGTTTCGTCATCAGTCAAGCGTGGTGGTGGTAGCGTGCATGAGTGTCGCCAGCTCTGGTGGAGCTGTGGTTCATTGTGGGTGAAACATGAATTCCATTTTGTGAAGCAGAAACTGGGCCGCGTGGCCGATTTCTACACACAACGCCCCATAATGACAACATGGAAAATGTTTTTCGAAATGTTTGCAAGTGTATGAAAAATGAAAAGAAAAACTAAGAAAAGACATGTGCATAAATATCCACAACTTCTGTGCAATACTTTGTTGATGCTGTCACGGTCGGGATGTGGCAGCAAGGCGTGATAATGAAGGCAACAACGGAATGTTGCTCCAAAACAGGTTCCACGCCTGGTTTAATGGGCAACTCAGAATCCAAAAATGCCAAGTTCCAGTTTGTTAATACAAAATATACGACAAAGGCTCTGTTCGCACTGCAGCTCAGTTCCGATTTTTACGCTCATATGTGACCTATATCTGATTTTTTCATGTCCGTGTGAACGGTACAATTCCGGTTTTGTCAAATGCGACCCAGGCCTCATTCATATGTAGGTATAAATCCAATTTGTACCCGAGCTACTGCAGTCTGAACAAGTGAAGTCGCGTACATCCGACCCATACGTCATCAGGCGTGTTTTGCCGTGCTTACCGAGACTTGGATAAAGGTACGTTATTACGGCAAACGTTGTTCCCGTCACCTGAAAATTTATTTTAAAAGAAGCGACTCACTTCAATGTCCCACCACTCCTGGCTGCAACACCCACCAACACACACCAACAGCAACAACAACAACAACAAAAAATCCGAATCAGGTATCATACCCTTCAGTGTGAACGTAGCCAAAGACAGGGCAGATAGCAGACTCACCGTAAACAACAAACTACGAACTAAATACAGTCTGCACTTGTTTATCGTGGTTAGTTGGTTCCTGACCCGACCGTAATAAGTGAAATTACAAAATGTGATATTTTAGAGCATAGAAAACCTGTTTATGACTTTCTAAGTACGTTTTTTACCGTTCTTATAGCCCTTGTATTACCCAATATAGTAGACATAATAAATATAAAATAAGCAATCTTAGACATACAGTAAATAAGACACTTTGGCATTGACAGCGTACTTCCTGGTGGCTGTTGTCTCATCAATGTAACCTTACTGACACCTGGAGACCAACGTAGAATACTACTCTACTGTCACTGTTTGTGGTGAAGAAGAGACTCCCGATGCACTTCAATCGCTTTATTAAGAAGCAGAGAGCACATGCAGTGAACGCTCACACAGGAGCTGTTGCCGGCCACTTTCTACATTGCTAACTAGCGCTCAGCTAGCAGTGAACTGTAGCTAGCTGACGTAACACACGTCACTCCCCAGGCCCTGCTTCTTAAAGACGCACACAAGTCACTGATACTTTATTACACTTGTAATGCTTTATATTTGTCTTTTCGCTCATTTAGCCATTTTTATGCTTGAAAATACTGAATTTAGGCCATGAATATGTACAGTTTGCTTAAATATGCATTTTGTATAATAATAGACCATATTCAGCTATGAAACAGCGATCATTTGTTAATTCATTCATTTTTGAAAAACAGCGATGGAGTGAGGGCGTGGTGTTTGAACCGCGATGTCGAGAGAGACGGCTGTTTTCTAGCCGCTTGGGCGACAGCCTCACAACACACGGTACCACTAGCCTGACAGCCAGGCTGAGGGCTACACTGTATCTCCGATTCCATGTGTTCTATCGGTCATCTTTTATTATGGTTCATTGAAAATGACAAATGTTATCATTTAAAATGCATTGAATAAGTGTGTGAGCCATCTTAATGATGCGTTTACCTTGTTGCATTTAGAGAGATGGGGAGGGTTCTGGAGCTGAATCTAATCTAATCATTCAACAGTCACTTTTATTGCAAATGTTGATCTGAAATTGTCAAGCTAGCAGGAGGGTTTGGAGAGGTAGGTCTCCACTCTGGCTTGTCCACTCACGGGCATCAGCAGAGTTAGATCGTTGATGGTTTTTTTGGCACCTCCCTGACAAAGGCCCTTCTCCCCCGATCGCTCAGTTTAGACGGCCAAACAGTTCTAGGAATCCTTCTATCCTGCTGTGCAAGCTGTACACTGACTGCTCTAAAGTACCCTTCATACCAAGTTTAATTACTATGGTATTGTCCCTTGACAAGATATAATGCAATGTTCGCTGAAATGTGAGAACTGTACACACTTTTTTGGACAAAGAGCTAAAACCTCTGAACTCATAATATGGAATCGTTTGAATTCCTTGGTGTGAGTGTGAGAGGCGCACGAACCAAGCACCATCTGTCGCCTCAGGCAGCGTAACGCCATTGGGTCTCCGGGGAAGTGGCGTCCGAAGCTGTTTCAGGTCGGCACTCAGTGTGTTTGGGGTTATCTCTGTTTTAGGTCTTCTAACCCAGAAAGCACACAATGCAAAAACAACATCAGTCTTGGTTTTTGCAGTTCAGTTGTTTTTAGGTCTTCTGCTTGCCTGCTTTGTCAAATCATTCGGGGCACTGGACAGCAGTGAACTACAGCCCTGAATCTTTCATTCCTCATCTCGGCAAGACATTTTGGATAATTGTATGCTTCCAACTTTGACAAAGGTCCCTTTCTGTCCCTAGTGCACAAAGCAAGGTCCATGAAGGCGTGTAAGTCACATCCTGGTCCAAAGTGAGTCTCAAAAAGGTGTCTGTTCGCTTCCTGCCGCTGAGAGTTCCACTTGACTTTAAGGAGCCAGCCGTCAGAAGCTCTCGTGTTCCTCTCGGCTGTCAAATAGCAGAGTGAGTCATTACTTCAAACGAGGCAAATTGCTCCGTGTCGCCTCTTGTTTTTTACCCCTTCCATCTCGCCCACGCCTTCTGCCTCGCATAGGACGGTTTTTGCGTGCCAGCTTGATGACACCGTGTCAGACACATCGTTTTGATTAAATATAATAGTATACTATTATATTATTGTAATACTTATATGTAATATTATACTATTATTCCATATTTTAATGTAAAAATTATACTGTTAATTTTATTATGTTTACTTGTTTTTATTAGTTTATTACCTCATGTATTCATGTGCCATACTAGTTTGCAGTATCTGCTATATGTAATAATAATTATAATGTAATCATGATAACAATAATCATAATGATAATTACATTCATAGGAACAATAATAATAATAATAATGAATTATTGTAAATTAACAAGGTAATATGCATATAAAATAGAAAAATATGATAATAATAATATAATAATACCAATAATAATCATAATGATCAAATAATAGTGCTAATAATGATAATAATAATGATGATAAGTCATTGTAAAGTTAACAATCTAATATACATACACAATATAAAAATATATATCTTTTTAATGGTGCTCTTGCATTTATATCGACATAAAAATTTGGGTGATCCACACATTGATGACTTGAAATTAATTGTCTTAACACCAACCTCTTTTCGACTGTGTGTGTGTCCACCGTGGCCCACATGGCCTATATGGATTCTTTAAGGAAGTTTTTGGCTTCTTACTTTGTCCTTCTTCCCCACTCCGTTTGAAACCCTTTCTTAAGTTTAGAATAAAGAAATTGGAGGCTAACTAATTAGCTCGGTAGCATGCTATGTTTAAAGCGGTGGCCGTCTCCTGTGTCCCTGCAGTGGTCCCATGGCCTGCACGTTACAGCTGAGCAATGTGTTGTAAACAAAGAATAATAGGAGTGTAAAGATGACTATAGGGGTGTTATTTCATGTCTACAGGGCTCTAATAATGATAAAAGTTGTATTTAGAAGGTCGTAAACGTGTTTTCTATGCTCTAACTATGAAAATATTCCATTTATTAATAATGAATCCTACTTTGCAGAAATTCAGTCATCGTGGTCGGGTCTTGAACCAATTAACAGCGATAAACGAGGGACGACTGTAATTACAGCTGCAAAGGGACAATTGCTAAATTCCACTATCAAATGCAATAAATGTCAAGACGTAACAAAAGGATGGAAGATAACCTGATGGCTCTCTCTCTCTCTTTATGTGGACCTACACAACCACCATCCATTATTGGGCAAGGGTTGCCGTGGAAACGAAGCAACCCCTCCCCAATCCTCGCATCGTGGCCCCTGGCTGCACTTGCACCTGCAATCACGTGAACTTATGTCGCTGTTGTTGTTATTAAGTGTGCGCTTTTCAATTGCCTTTATGGATTTGTGATGCTAACAAGAGGACGGACGGAGCAGGCTGAGAAACAATCAAAAGATGTCCATTAAAGGAATATTAAATGATGAGGATGGGAAGCCAAAGAAATGATATTAATGCCAGGGGAACATATTGTATTACAGCGCATCTATTTAGCTTTGCAAGGCTGCTGATATTACACTTTTTATATTTTGGGATGGAAGGTGATGAAGAAAAAAAGATGTGCATGTTCACTTATGAAGTTCCGCCTGCGTCTCATCAGCCGTGTTGTGTTCTGTCCTTGTTGTAGCTAACCAAATCCCTTCTGTGTCCCACCTGTGCCCTGCTGTCTCGCCTGTGCTGAGGCAATTAAAGCTTGCTGTGTTGCATAATTGAATTAATTACACAGCGACAATGTCAGTATTTCACGTAGGTGTATTGATACGGTACGTTATGTCACAATACTGCTATATTGTACCACCCCCAGTGGCATAAAACTGCATAAAATAACATGCATGTGTATACATTGCTGTTAAGTGCATGTCAGAGCAACATAAGCCCTTTTCAGCCAATCGGAAGATTGCAGAAAATTATTAATTGCAGAGAAAGATGGGAATAATACATGTGGACTGATATGAAGTGGAGTTACTCCTCACTGTCACATTTGAATACAACGTGAATAAAACATTAAAAATGGAAAAATTAAATGTTGAAATAAAAAGAAGCTCAAATAATATTTGTTTTTAATTTAAGCTATTTCTTTTGCGTGTGGACAAAATTTTTTAAATATCAGAGCGTGAACTAGGCACGGACATAATCATTCTATATAAGATTGTGCCGTATTGATTGTTGATTCATTGCATCGTGCAATAGTAATTGAGACAAAATGGAGTGCACTACTTGGCTGCAACCAGCAGAGGCACTGTTGATTCCATCACAACTCTGTTTCGTTTGTATTTTCTTGAGTTACAAAACATCTAATGTTATTAAGAAAAGTATCTATTCTTGAAATAATTAGAACAGATTTTTGTAGTATTTTCTGTCATCTAAAATGAATATCAAAATAACAATTACTAACTATTAAATGGAGTGCACTATTTGGCAGCAGAGGCATCGTTGAGTCCATCAGAGCTGTTTTGTTTTTATTTTCTTGACATGTAATGTTAAATTTGTTCAGTTAAGAAAATATATATATTCTGGAAATAATTAGAACATATTTACTACAAAAGTAACTATTAGCAACAATTAAATGGAGTCCACTATTAAGCAGCAACCAGCGGAGGCGCTGTTAATTCAGTCTCAACTTGTCTGTTTTTTGTGCAATACAAGAAAGTATTTCATGTTCCATTTGTTAAATTAGTGAAATGAAATAACACACATTAAAAAAAGTATTAACTATTCTATATAGTCCATAATAAGGGAATGGGGTGTGAATTAGGATAACAGTTACCATTTCACACTATTATTAAAAGGATAAAGATTTTAACTCAACCGGGCAACATTATGTGAGCATTTGATTGACAGCCGGTCTAATTGTACTGCAGAGAGTGCTCATCATTTTCACTCGCTCCCAAAATGAATGCAATGGGACAAAATCCGAAAGGAAGACAGGAGGGCGGGAAAGATGTCAGCTTGGGAAAAGTCAAATTTTTATTTGTAGCAAAATCCAGACAGTTAAATGTCTGCTCTCATGTTGCATAAAAGCTTTTCATGGCATCCAAACATTCTGCACTCAAATCACACGTCCAAACTTTTGACATCCACGCACACTTGCACACATGCACACATGCACACACACACACATGCACTTTCTTTGTTTGTGTGCGCTCATTAGTGCTTAGCTTGTATGAAAACATTCGACGATGACTTTGTTCCGCGGCCTGACCATCTGTCGCTCCACTTCGTCTCCGCTAACCTCCAACATGTTCGCTGGCCTAATTGCAATTAAAACCTGCACACGCTTGAAGTGAGTGTCGGCCCAGCACGTGCACGGTGCTCGCTGGGTCTCATCACCGCCCGCTGGAGTCATTCGGTGATTTTCAAACTGGAGACGTAATTGCAACAGTTAAACAATCAGGGACCAAAAGAGAAGGGAACAAAAATGTCACTTTTTCATCTCCATTAGCATGCAAAGGCTTAAATACAGAGGAACCTCAAAACACCCCTAAGATCGTACTAATTGGAGAGCGACAAAAACATACAGAATTATGCAAGACTTCAGTGTGACGGTAACTATAGTACCTGCCACCAAAACGACAGTAATTGATGTTGGGCTGGAGCCAACAAAAGTCGTACATACGGTACGCCTCAGGTCCTGGCTACTCAGTACAGTATGGCTGAAGTTTTAGTCTCACTGGAAAGAGGCACACCTCCCAGGCACCCCCGTGCATGGACATCTGTCACTCATTACCGCAGTCTAGTGTGAGTACCCAGTGTATTGTTTTTGTGTTTCATCACCCATCCATCCATCAATTTTCTGTGCCGCTAATCCTAATTAGGCTCGCCGTGGTGTGCTGGAGCCTATTCCAGCTGACTTCGGGCAAGAGGCAGGGTACACCCTGAACTGGTCGCCAGCCAATCGCAGTGCACATACAGACAATGTGTTTAATAACCAATAACCAGAGAAGTAACTTCTTTTTACACTTGTATGACATGTTTTATCTTGATCAACCTTATTCTTCACTGTTTCACTTTATTTTATGCCAAGCTGCAATTTTACCTCAACTTCATAAGGAGCCAGAGGTGTTCAACATCTGGACAAGCACTTCTTGCACACACACACACACACACACACACACACACACACACACACACACACACACACACACACACGGCTGCACACAATGAAGTGAGGTTACCTAATAAGGACTTCACCCGAGCAGCTTCCCCGGACGTTGGTGGACGTTATCATCACGTTGTATTGGCACAAGCACAAACTCGTGAGCGTCCAATCACATTTACAAGCGCCCGCACTGACATTTCCTGTGTGTGTGTGTGTGTGTGCGTGCGTGTGTGTGTGTGTGTCTCTGAGGGAGTCCCCGGGATGTTCCAAAAGTCCTTATTTGGTTAACAAGCTTTACTTCAGATAGGAACAAAGATAGACAGGACAGGGAAACTCCCCGCGAAGTTCAACAAAATAGTTGAAATAACAGAAACAGGGAGGGGGGTGACACACGCACACACACACACACACACACACACTCAGCAGAAGAAAACAGAGAGTGTCTGGTGTTTACGGTTTCATCAACAGTTTTGCATTGTGCTGTCCTATAAAGACGACCAAGGCCGTAAACATTGTTTTACGGGCTGAGAAAACAAGCAACATGTCCGCCAACGTGCTACTGACTGGACTCTACTATGAAAGTTTGTCCATCTTAAGAGACATTGTTTGCTCATATTTGCCCCTACATATCTACAGTACAAAATTTAAAAATGGCAAAATGGCCACCGCATTGTTTCATTTTCCAGTGCCTCTTGTGGCAAAAGTTTGGAGACCTGTGACATACATGATGTCCTCATGTTTACGATAGCTTCATTCTAGTTAACAGCAATCCAGCGGTAGACACAAGAGATTTGTAGAAATGAACACACGGTGATGCATCACGGGGAACAATGTGTGCTGTAATTACTTTGGAGGTTCGACTCTCACAGCTTGTCCCTGGTGTGACTGCATGTGTGTGTGTGTTAAAGCATATTAGCATCCAGGATTATTCCTTTTCTGTATATGTATGTGTGCTTATTAGAGCAGGTCATGCATGAGCGCTGTCAAGGCCATTGTTGCGGCTTGACTCTGCGGCTAACAACATTATTACCTTCCACTGCATATACGCACTGGCGCTGGTTGAACAAAGTGCACCCTGAAACCGCTGCCATAGCGCAAACATTCAGGCAGCTGGCACTCCCCACGCTTAAGGGCGACCGCGAGTATGCTTTTTGTGCGTTTTGCCATCGAAGTCCGCCCACAACAAATCTGTTCTATGCAAACAAAGCAGCTCCTAGACTGAGAGGCTGCCTCTACACACACACACACACACACACACACATACACACACACACATATACATACAGTACATGCACAGACATGCACATAAAATCATCATAACTGACAAACACACAGCTACACACAAACAGCAGTGTTTGGTCATGCTAACTTCCACTAGCTAGTGTGTGTTCTCATTCCAAACACACACACACACACACACACGCACAAGTAGCAGTAGATGCTGCACCCTTCACCCTCCCATTCATAAAATAAAACAGCCGGTCCCAAAATCACTTTTTCCAACCCAAATACAGCATGTCACTGCAGGGGAAGTGGGCGGGGTTACTGTGTTTTACAACTTCCTGTATAAAGTCAGGGTCATGCATCAGAAACTGGTTAAATGGGGCCTTTAAACATGAGTTTAATCACCTCTGTGTAATTGAGCAACAGCTCAACAGGGTTGTCCAAAGACAGGCCTGGCGGCGCATTTGCAGCCCCCAGCTCGTCTCATATTGGACCACGACATGTTCTAAAAATAAAATCTCATAACAACACCACAATCCTCATGATTCTGGTTTCCTCTGTTCCAGCCTAATTTCCTGTTCAGTGCTTTTGTTGTGTAGTTCTATTTCCTGTTTTGCCCGGTGTGCTACACTTTTACTTTTGTTTGAGGGCGCTGTGAGCACACCTGTACCTGATATTGTAATCAGTGTGTATTTGTTCGGCTTGAAGGTTCTGCTAGTGTTCAGATTATTACTTGTCTTTACTTTTCATGTTCTTTTAGGGTGTGTTTCCTTGTGCCCCCACCTTTTCATAGTGGGTCGATGTTGCCCAAGCTACGCTTTCTACGACGATATTTTTGTGAGTTGTGTCGCTCTTTCTGAGCTTCCCTGGTTTTACTAATGAAAGACTTTATGGAATGCATCAGGATAACACAACATGCTACAACGGCAGAACGTAACAGACAATGTGTTGCAAGGGCTACAACACACATAGGAGGTAAATGTGTGATGGAGGAGAAGTGATACGTCTCAGCCGCTAATGTGCTCTCTAGAGGAGGCAGATGGAGGCCATTTGCCGGGGATGTAAACACACCAGGGTGCACCTTTTTGAAGTAGCGTCTTCCAATGTTGCAGGAACGAAACTTTTCCAATCGTTTTCTGCTCCATGCCGTTGTCACCATAAACCCGTTTTAAGTTGCATTAACATTAGCTCTCATACAAGTGTAAAAATAAGCTT